>NW_006383016.1:6680575-6703874 GCF_000327345.1 Myotis davidii
TAATAAAGAATGTAAATAACTCTGCCTAAAATAATAAATTGATTAGTTGTAGTTTCTAGATCAAAGCTATGCCTTCTAACAATCAAATAACATTAAAAAGGCTTGGGAGTTAAGAACAATGTGCACACAGAATTAAAAAGACAGAATTGTACTTCCAGTTGCAGAAGAGTTTCTACCTTAGTTTGGTCACACTGTGTTTTTACATTGAGTGAGGAAATAGGTATGTTTCTCCTAAATATTTAGGAAAAATAAAATCGATGGATTTTAAGTCAATAACCAATAGTCCAAAATATGAACTATCTACATAAATTTTATGTCCCCAAGCTCAGTAAGTGTTTTTGCAGTAGTGTGTGTGTGTGTGTATATATATGTATCTTATGTTATATATTGTATACTGCTATTTAAATGTATATGTATACTATTACATAATAATATTTATAGCTATATGTCTGTATAGTTAGCTAATACATAAAGCAAATATACTTCACTAAATATGCTCTCGTTAGATTCATAGCAATAATGATAACTAAAGAAACTTAATGAAGGAAACCCTTCTGGAATTGTAAACTTTGCAAACCCAACAAAGGCTGTTGTACTGCGATGGGGAAGTCTATGAAGGAGCAGGACTTTGAAGGAATAGTGTGAGTAAAAGAATAAAGAATTTGGTTTTAGTCAGATTAAATCTGAGATGTTTATTAGAGTATTAACTGGGAAGTCAAGGGCAGATGGATAAATAAACCTGGTGTTTAAAAACTGGAGGGAGAAATTTAACACTGTCAGAGAAACAAGCCATGAAACTGATTAAGATCACTCAAAGAATGAGAAAAGCTCTTAGTACTGGTCTTTAGGCCCTCCAGAATTTAGAATCTGGAAGCTTGGGAGGGCCCCCTAAATGAGATTGGGAAGAAGTGGCCAGTGAGGAAGGAGAAGGCTTAAGGAAGAGTTTTATCCTGAAACCAAGTGAAAAAGTATCTCAGAAAGCAGGGAGAGAGGTCAACTGTGTCAAATGCTGCTGGTCAGAGGAAATGAGGACTCTAGCTTTTTTTATTTAGCAATGTGGGAATGATTTGTTGCATTGATTAGTGGTTTCAGTGGAGCGATAGAGACAAACAGGCTCACCCTTAATCTTTGCAGGCTCCACAACAAGAATGCAATTTGAGTCAATGAAACATATAGCTACATTTTAAAAATTACTGATTAAGATAGCAAATTGCAGATATCTTCTTATTGCAAGGCAATAAGCATTTTTAAAAAGTCAAAGAAAATAACAGAAACATTGGCCCTGATGTAGTCTAACCACTAAACCAATGCTAGTAGCCAGTCCCACATACCCGATCTTGGCAAGATATGAGAAGGACCAGTTCTCACCTTCCCATCATTACACTTGGAAACGTGCAGGAGCCTGGCAATGTCCAGAACATGCAGTATGGGTCTGCACTCTTCCTTTCCTGAAAGTGCAAACATTGAGTATAAACTTGTCAGTAGGATAATAATCAGACTACTTAGCTTTGAGGGTGCCAGGTGTCACCCAGGAGCTTCTGGGAACAGAGCTGCCTTGAAGTCCATGAGATTAAGGAAACCATCTCATGGAGAAAGCCATGAGTCCTGTGCGGGGCCTGTGTGGGTGCAACCTCTCCTGCTGAGAGATAGGGGAGCCCCAGTCTCAGATGTTTTGTTGTCTAGAGTGAGCTCCCAGTCACTTTTGAGCTATCCTGATCTTGCACTATGAGATTTTCTGTTCCTCATAGCTGAATGAAATCTACTTGATTTATAGGCATTCAACAATTATTCATTAATGGCTGAATGAATAAGAAAACATACAACCATTAATGATGGTGAACCAGAGCTATAAAATGATGTTATTGTTATTTCATTTATGTATGTGTGTTTATATATATGTACATATGTCTTTATCTCTTTTCATCCAGTACAGTACTTTGCTGCTAGAAAGTAAAATACTAATTCAGAGTTCCAATCTGAGAAGCAGAGTAGGTTTGGGTCCTCTTATCAAATACTAGGTTCACTCCAAACATCAACTTTTCCAGTCTGTGCAAAACACGTTTACCTTTAAGACCCCAAATATTTATTCCAAGGCCTCTTTCCAAAATCCTGCTCAGAACTCTTATTTTGCATTCTCTCTCCCAGTGTTCATTAAGTGCTTCAGGAAGTACTCACTTGTTTTCCAAATCCACTGAGGTTTGTGCTTGCAGGGCCGTTTCTGACGATGGCTCTGGACCCTTTTGCTCTTTGCATCCAGCTGCCTCCTAGGAGCCCTTCCACGCTGCTGTGACTCCCCATTCTCAGATCTTAATTCCCCAACTGACACTGAATTGTGGTTTAAACATACCTTTCATTAAGGCTTTAAGGACATCCCGGGGAGTACAATGCAGAAGAGAACTTAACACTGCCTTAGTAGTCACTGGTCTAGGTCAGGTTTCCTCAGAGAGTAACCTCTACTGGCTGTGCTTCTGAGGTCCTGCAGTGATGGTGAAGCTATGACACGCATGTCAGAGGTGACACACAAACTCATTTTTTTGGTTGATTTTTCTTTGTTAAATGCCATTTAAATATATAAAATAAATATCAAAAATATAAATCTTCGTTTTACTATGGTTGCAAATATCAAAAAATTTCTATATGTGACACGGCACCAGAGTTAAGTTAGGGTTTTTCAAAATGCTGACACGCCGAGCTCAAAAGGTTCGCCATTACTGCCCTACAGATTGTGTGTGTGTGTGTGTGTGTGTGTGTGTGTGTGTGTGTGTGTGTAGGGGGGCAGGGGGGGCAGGCAGGCAGCTTCTCTTCCCCAAAAGGAAGAGTCCTCCTTAGATTTTTCCCTTCTTTTCCTTCCTCCCTGGGCCACATCAGAGCCCCAAAGTTTTATGCCTTTAGACTAATCCAAAAGAGGAAAGTATCACTACAAATAGCCAAACAAATAAAGTGAACAAACAACCCCGTAATTGTCCTCAGCCATTAGGCCTCAAATGAAGGCTGCCCTTTTATATTAAGGCACAGATGGATTAAGGATTTAGTCTGAAACATTTGTAGCTGGATACGTCTTTCCTACGGATTTTCCTCTATGGTTCTTTCTCCTTTCTTTGTTGGACAAATATTTATTGTTTTTTTATGTGCCAGACACTCTACCAAGTATTTGGGATAGAGTGGAAAGTAACAAATACATCCCCTTGTACTCACAGAACTTACTTTCTTACAATTAAAAGGCTCAACACAGTAATTCCTTCTAGACAAGTTAGAGAGTCAGTCCAAGAACCAGGACCAATTTTTGCTCTAAAATGCAGAAACTACTTACCATCTTCCTAATAACAGTTTCCCAGCTTGCTTGCTCAGGTGCAGACACATCTCTAGCAATAGAAAATGGTTTCTTGCTACATTAGTAATGAAGAATGCTTGTGGAGGCAAATCTCTGAAATGTGTCAGTAATAAATAATTTTTAGTCTAAGTGAAGTATTTTTCCAGTCCAAGGTCCAAGGACAGAATGTAACAAAACCATTTGGGAGCTTACACACACACACACACACACACACACACCACCACACACACACACACCACACATACACACACACACACACACACACACACATACACACACCACATATATACCATACTCACACATAACACATGCATAACCCTCCCCCCCCCACCCCCTGCCCGCAAACAACAGCCATATTGCTGAAGTTTCAAAAGGGGGTATTAGGCATGAGGGGACGGTGTGGAGGCAGAGAACCTGTTATATTAAAAAAAGCGATTGGAAATCATAATCATCCACCAGATTGGGACACCAGTCTAACAGAGAGATCAGTTAATAGGGAATTTGGAGAACTTGATTAGAAGGATGGTGACCATGCTCTCTGTGGTAGTCGATAGAGCTTGGTGAGTGAATCTCCCCTTGAGATCCTCTATCTATATAATTGTAAGGCTGTCCCCACCCTGAACCATAATTCGGATATAATTACCATTACTTTCCCAGAAGGAAGCCTTGCTTGCCTCCCCCAGACCATATGCACATGATAAGTGCCCTTCTTTCACTGAAGGACAGGGGAATCTTATGTCTAATACAGCATAGGAATTCCAGAAGTTATGATGTTATATAAATTGCATATTCCTATATTTGCTAAAATGTAATCTCTTATAAACCAAAAATGCAAATTCGGAAAAACCTGCATGCTTCATGATCTTACAGATCTCTCCTTCAAATCTCCAGTTGGTATCTTTTCCCCATCTTTGGGAAAAACCAACTGTGGACACAGGAAGAAAAGTTTCCACCCTTCATACTTTGTCTTTGCCAAGCAAATTCCAGGGTCTGGAGATTTGTCTGGATTCTAATAAGGCTCCCTCTACCCAGGCTCCAGTCCCAAAAGGAGAGAGTTTGATTTTCCACCAAGAGTCTAAAAAGCAAGCACACATTGCCAAAATCGGGGACTTACTTTTTGCCCTGGAGACAACATATTAAGAAAGTGCAGTCCTGTTGTATACAAGTTTTGGATCAAATTCTTGGCCAAAAAATAACCCAGGCATGACTATGTTGTGGAGCATATGATTCTTTTTTGGGCCTGGCTTATTTCAGGAGTCACTCCATTAGCTGTGCTGCCTTAGCAATCCTGATGATGGCACCAGCTGTAGTGAAATTACTTTTTATGTTTCTAATTAAAAATGTTTTAATTAGCCGGGCGTGGTGGCGCGCGCCTGCAGTCCCAGCTACTCGGGAGGCTGAGGCTGGAGGATCGCTTGAGCCCAGGAGTTCTGGGCTGTAGTGCGCTATGCCGATCGGGTGTCCGCACTAAGTTCGGCATCAATATGGTGACCTCCCGGAAGCGGGGGGCCACCAGGTTGCCTAAGGAGGGGTGAACCGGCCCACGTCAGAGACGGAGCAGGTCAAAGCTCCCGTGCTGATCAGGAGTGGGATCGTGCCTGTGAATAGCCACTGCACTCTAGCCTGGGCAACATAGCGAGACCCCATCTCTGAAAACAAACAAACAAACAAACAAACAAAAAACTCTGGCTACCAAGTCAGGTATGTTACAAGTGTACTTCAACATACAGAATATAATATAACAGAGGGTTATTTTTCTGTCACCCAGATCTTACAGTTCTTTTAGTTTGCCCTCTTTTTCTTATGAAAATATTATAGACTAGAGGCCCCATGCACAAAATTCATGCACTCAGCAGATGGGGGTGTCCCTCAGCCTGGCCTTCACCCTCTCTCAATGCAGGAGCCCTCAGGGGATGTCCGACTGACCGCTTAGGCCTGCTCCCCATGGGACATCTTTAGCGTTGCCATGGAGGTGGGAGAGGTTGCCACCACTGTCGCTGCACTCGCCAGCCCTTAGCCCTGCTCAGGGCTTCTGGCTGAACGGTGCTCCCCTTGTGGCAGTGCACTGACTACCAGGGAGCAGCTTCTGCATCGAGCACCTGACCAGTCGTTCTGCTGTTTGGTCGATTTGCATATTAGCCTTTTATTATACAGGATACAGCTAAAGAAACCTCCATCTCCATAACACACATAGTAAAAATAATAAATCTGAAACAGTTTATTATTTTCACTATGTATGGGATGTATTAATAAACAATATCTAAATTTGTTTTGTATTTTTTAAAATTTTTGTTGTTGAAAGTATTATATAGGTCCTCCTTTCCCCCCCATTAACCTCTTCCAGCCCGCTCCCATTTTCCCCACCCCAGGTCCTCACCACCCCATTGTTTGTTTTGTGTCTTAAAGTTTAAATAAATAATAATAATAAACAAGGTTAAATCTAAATAGAATTTTTTGAATTTGATTAATATATAAAACATAATGTCTAATTTTTTAAATTCTCCATTAAAATAGCAGACTGTCTTGATTTTTCCATCATATACTAGTAGAGTACTGTACATTTAGTTTAATGTGACCAGACAATATTAAGGATGTCCATTTTCTAAAATAAATGAATCATGCACAATATCATATTTGTGTATTTAAAAGCAATTGAATGTTAGGGAGAAAATTCTATCCTAAAAAACCAGTAAAGGAAGAAAATGCACTTTGCCTAGCTGTCCAAGACCTAATAACATGGCTAAGACATGATGACAGCTGCACACAAATGGGAAAGTGCTTCATCAGAAAGTGCCTCAGAAGTTAGCAAATAGGGATTTGAGTTTGGGAAACCCAAAATGCAAATTCGGAAAAACCCGTCATCATGGAGCAGTTACAGTTGCTTCATGATCTTATTAGATTGCAAAACATGAAGCATAATAAATTCACACATAAATTTTTCACTTAGCCACTGGGAAATTTTGTTGCTGTTAGACATATGAGTATTTTGGTAACATAAAGAGATAAAATAATGTTAGAACACTTGGAAATATTTGCATAAAGAATAAGAAATACTTGACCAATGGTTTGACCAATGGTTTCCTCTTTAGTTTTTTTTTCTAATTTTAAAATTTGTGTGTATTCCTCATACAAAATGTAGAAGATATAGGATTATGAAGAGGAAATAAATTGTTCACAATGTTTTCATCCAGAAATTAACACCATTAGTATTTTTTTCAATTGACATAGTATGAATGTTCATTTATGTAATTATTCTTTTACAACTTCATTTCTTTTAGTGGTTTTAAAATTATTAAATATACTAGTAGCCTTGTGCACGAATCCGTGCACCAATAGGTCACTGCTGCCCTCCTGTAGCTCTCTGCCTACTGCCCTGCCCTCCTGTAGCTCTCTGTCCGCTGCTCTGCCCTCCTGTAGCTCCCCCTGTCCCCCCCGCCCCATAGCTTGTTGCCCCGCCATCTCCTGTAGCTCTCCACCTCCCGCTTGCTTGCTGCCCTGCCCCGTCCTGTAGCTCTCTGCCGCCTGTTTGTAGCCAATAGGTCTCTGTTGCCCTCCTGTAGCTCTCCACCCGCTGCCGCCCTCCTGTAGCTCCCCCTGTCCTCCTTCACCCTCCCCCCCTCATAGCTTGTTAAAAAAACCCCCCCCCCCATAGCTTCTTGCCCTGCCCCCTCTCCTCTATCTCCACCTCCCACTTGCTTGCTGCCCTGCCCCGTCCTGTAGCTCTCTGCCGCCTACTTGTAGCCAATAGGTCGCTGTTGCCCTCCTGTAGCTCTCCACCCGCTGCCACCCTCCTGTAGCTCCCCCTGTCCTCCTTCACCCCCACCCCCCCTCATAGCTTGCTGCCCTGCCTCCTCCTGTAGCTCTCTGCAGCCCACTTGTACCTTGCTGGCACACCCTCCTGCTGATTCGTGTTCTGGTTGTGACTCACTTGGTCGTTATGCCTCAGGGTGTAATGGCTAATTAGCATATTCCTCTCTTATTATACAGGGTGATTACTAGAGGCCGAGTGTGTGAAATCACACGAGACCCAGACCTGCCATGCGGGGCTCTGACTCTTACCTGAGTGCTGTGGATATAGACCTGAAAAAAGCTAGCGCCAAAGCTGTTACCATTTCCTGGCCCTTTTGCCCCGGCACCGAGTCACTCTGTGTGGGGACTGGGCATCTTCCAACCTTAGGTAAACCCCAGGTTCATTTGAAGGCCCCAAATCTTGCCAGTAGCTTGTGAAAGCAGCGAGGACATTGAGTTTTCCCAGCACTTTGACCCCAGACCTGCTGCGCTGACGGGACCCCAGACCGCTGCACTGTGAGACCGAGACCCACCGCCCTGCGAGATCCGTTACTGCACCTCTTGGTGACTGGTCGTTTGGTCATTACGGCATTATGGCGTTACCGTCATTGGCTTTTTATAATATGATTATAAAAAGTTCAAGCAACACACATACATCTATTAAAAAATCTCTTTTTCACTACCACATCCCATGGAAATTTCACTTCACTGTTTCAAACACTGTTTGTTTTATATTGTTACAGGTACAGTTTTTGCAAACATTTTTAAGACAATGGCTATCCTAATATACAATTCTGCTTTTTCACTTAATAGTTGTGGTAAATTGTTACATTAGTAACTCCGGATAGATTGTGCTTCCTATAATTCATACCCTTGTGTACTAGTCTTTCACATTGTGTCTGGGCTTGACCACGTGTCTTGCTTTGGCCAGTGGGACATTAGTAAGCTTGATACAAGCAGAGGCTTGGTGAGAACATGCACAGTGGGGCTTGTCCTTTTGGCTCACTCCTTAGAACCCAGCTATCATGTTCTAAGGAAACTGATCTATTTTTCTAGGTGGAGAGCAGCTTCATGGAGGGGAGCTAAGGTGTTTCAGGTGACAGTCAATACCTAATGGCAGATATGTAAGTGAGGTCGTTTTGGATGTGCCCATCCCAGTTCACCTGGCAGCTGAATGCAGCACTGCGAGTGGCCCCAGCCAAAACCTAGAGTAAAAGACTACTTCCAGTCAGTGTACCGCATCTGGAGAAATAATGAATAATTTCTTCATATTTGAATGGTTTGTTCTGTAGCAATTATTAACAATAATATATGTTTATTTCATCCACCTCGTTCTTTTAAATTTCCACTTAGTGTAAAATTATGTGAATATACAACCATTTATTTAGTTCCCACCTGATATTTTGTTTGTTTGCACCAACAGTATTGCAGTGGACATCATATTTAACTTACTAAGGCAAATTTCTTAATATATAAATTTTTATGTGTACCTCTGAATATGTCCTTAGAGTAAATTTCTAGATACCTCTGAATCAAAGATGAGTCAATTTTTAAGGCTTTTGGTAGATTTTTCCAAATTTGCTCTCAAGAAGAGTTGAGAACTCTGTACTTTTCAAGATGGGCACACTGAAGATAAGAAAAGCTACATTTGGTCAGTTTGACTCTGATGTGATTACCTTAGCTAATTACTTGGGTTGAAGAAATAAGACATAATTGTGGACAAAAAACAAACTTCTTTTAATGTCTTCTGGAATGCGGATCCACCTAGAATCAAGCATTATTGGAATTGAAATTTATGTTTGGTAATGTCTGTTAAAAAAGTTGAGAAGGACCTGGCCAGGTAAGCTCAGTGGTTGGGCGGCAACCTACGAGGTCACGGTTCCATTTCCGGGCAGGGCACATGCCCGGGTTGCGGGCTCGATCCTCAGTGTGGGACATGCAGGAAGCAGCTGATCAATGTTTCTCTCTCATCATTGGTGTTTGTATCTCTCTCTCCCACTCTGTTCCTCTCTGAAATCAATAAAACTATATATTAAAAAGGTTGAGAAGGATGTGAATTTGACCTCTATTAAAACAATTTTTTAATATCTAATGTAGTTGAAGATGCACATACCTTTTGAACCAGAAATTTCACTTCTAAGTATAGCCTAGGGAATCTCTCATGTGAACACAGGTATAAAAACATTAGAATAATATTATTTGTAATGGCACAGCAATCCTTTTGTCAATAGAAAAATGGGTTATATATTGGTACAATGGAATTATGCAGTGGAAATGTTATTACAGATGCTTCTATATTAAGATGGGTGAATCTCACAAACAGTGATCATAAAAAAAGAAGAAAAAAGTTGCAAAAGTGTCAGTTTATTTGAAACACTTAGTTTTAGAAACATGAAAAGACTATGATATATGTTATTTAGGAATGCATACTAATGGCATAAAAGTATCCTATATAATAAAAAGGTAATATGCAAATTGTGCCCATGGGTGAGAGTTTGACCGACCAGGAGTTAGATGTGCACTGACCACCAGGGGTTGGCATGGAACATGGCGGTCGTTGGTGACGCAGCGCTGGCAGTGGGCGGCAGTGGAGGCGCTGCTGGCCCCCAATGGGCCCTAATGAGAGCAGGACCTTCGTGGGATGATGGAGCAGGTGAGCAGGTGGTGCCAGGCCAAGGTGGATGTGAAGGGAGGCCCTGGCTGGCAGCCGACAGCCACTAGGGACCCTACTCATGCATGAATTTCGTGCACTGGGCCTCTAGTAAAAAATAGGTGGAAATAACCCTGGTTGGGTGACTTAGTTGGTTGGAGCATCTTCCTGTACATAAAAAGGTTGCCAGTTTGATTCTCAGTCAGGACACATACCTAGGTTGCAGGTTTGATCCCCAGTAGTGGCGGGTATGGGAGGCAACCAATCTTTGTTTCTCTCTCACATTGATGTTTCTCTTTTTCCCTTCCTCTCTCAAAAATCATCAGAAACATATCCTGAGGTAAGTGCGGGATATATATATACATACATATATACATATATATATATATATATATACATATATACACACATACATACACACACACACACACACACACACACACACACACAAAACTCAACAAAAGTCCTGGTGCATGGATTCGTGCACTGGTGGGGTCCCTCGACTTGGCCTGTGGGGATTGGGTCAAAACTGGTTCTCCAACATTCTCCGAGGGGTCCTGGATTGCGAGAGGGCACAGGCCAGGCCGAAGAACCCCACTGGTGCACAATCGGGGCCAGGAAGGTACTGTGGGAGGGCTCCAGGGCATGTCCAGCCTGTCTTGCCCCGTCTTAATCGTCCAGACCCCAGCAGCAAGCCAACCTACTGGTCAGAGCGTCTTCCCTTTGGTGGTCAGTGTGCATCATAGCTACTGGTTGAATGGTTGGTCGGACACTTAGCATATTAGGCTTTTATTATATAGGATATATAAAATCAAATTCAGAATAACAGTTATGCTCTCAGGGTGTGAGGGGCATGTGATTAGGTATTAGTTCTCAAAGGCTTCCAAAGTTTTGGTAATGTGCTATTTCTTTTGCTTTCATGAATAGGATATTAATTAATATTTTATAACATAGCATGGCAAGTCTTGACTTTGGATAAAGGTAAATTTTTACACATCTTGGTGTCTTCAGCATATTTTATGCACATAGTTGTTAAAAATAAAAATTCTAATTTCAAATGAAGAAAATTCATGACATGCATCTTAGGTTGCAGTTTAATCACTGTATACTCAGGAAGGTATCGACAGTTGTCCCATGGAAGTTATTAAAGTTGCTGTCCAAGGTGAAATGAAATTGCAGTTTATCAGAGCAGCATTGAGAAAATAAGGGAATCTGTTCATGGCTCTTGATTAATGCCAAGTGTGATCAACACAATGGGGTTCATTAAGCTATACATCATGTGGGTAATTTAACATGTCGTCGTGCCTGCTGTCTGCTTTGACTGTGCACAGCCCTGAGTTTCAAAGTCATACCTCTGACACCACAGAGTTTCTACACAGAAGCTTCCCTCTTACTTCTTTTGCTGTGCATTTTCCATTATGCATACTTAGTTTTTAGACATGTTAAGCATTTCATATAAATTTCTAAATGTGATTTGGGACAAAAATGTGTCTTGGCTTTTTAATGAGTTAAAAATATATGTAATAAAACTTATAAGGAAACTTTTCTCCTTTTGAAATTTTATTTTCCCTAATCATATTTATGTCCTAAAATAGTATGTGATCAATATGTTATTTCTTAAGTTGGGAAATGAGTACCTGGTTCTATGTTGCATTATTTTACATGCATTTCATATGTCTTAAATATTCTGCATATACATTTTTTAAAGATGGTGTTTGGGTGGTGGATAATTGAGAGGTATTAGGTGTTTCCTCTGTGGTGTAATAATTCTTTATCCTGAAATGGGGAAAATAAAGGTGATGGCTGAGGAATCCCCTGTCATACGTACAATCAGTTCTTTGGTGTCTAGTCCCTGCTGACTGGTACAGGAATCCCCAGTATTTTGGAAATACTTAGAATATCAAGAAAGTTTTCTGTGGACAGGGCCTTTTCTCACTTCCTTTAAAGTACTTCCTAATATCTCTGTATCATGATAATGCATTTTTGGCTCAATTGGGAAAGTAATCTATGGCTTATATCTTTACCTATTGAAGGGTCATTTCTTCACCTTCCTTTACAAGGAAATGAGAGAAGGTGGTATGGTGTAATGGACACAGTATGTACTATGAAACCAAGTCTATGTAAAATCAGATGCTAGCTTCTCCCCCTGCAAGCTCTATAAACTTGGACAAGGGATAAAAATTTTTCTGATTTGTTGTGAGAATCAAATGAGATAGCCTTTAAAAGTGCCTCCTGACACATTGGGGCTCAGTCATCCTGTTTTCCGCTTAAGGATTCTATAATTTCTGAATAATTTTAGTGATATTGGCAATGATATGATTGAGTGATTTTATTAAAATAACAAATTCAATGTCATGCATTGGAACCAAACCAGAAGTTCTCAGGGTACTTGTTTTTTTCTGGCTAAATATTAAAATGGTATGCTGAAACAATCAATTAGGCTACTTCGATGTTACTGTTGAGTGACTTCCCCCTCTTATGGAATGGCACAGTCTAGGGTTCTTTATATTAGAACAGATAAGAATATATGTCTTGGTATTTATACCTTCTTTTTGAAAACTGGTATTTATGATGAATATTTTCTTTTAATTGGAAAAATCATATGTTAAGTGGTTTTTGGAGGCCATTCTGAGCCTGTCATTGCTGCTGTTCCTTGGCTCCTCTCCATAGTCTTTCAGAATCTACCATAGGGAGGGTGAGCTCTGGGGCCTGCTCACCAGGAGAATTGATTGATTAATCCCCCAAAACATCTTTTTCCTGTCTTTCCTCTCTTAACTGTGAGGTAGAGACTTAATTCTCTACTCATCATACTCACTGTCTGTCCTCTTTCTCATCTTGCTATGGTTTTAAGACCTTAGGAAAGAAAAGTTACTCTTCTTTGGGAGGAGTATTGACTCTGCTGGCCTCACTTAAGCCCCTTCACCTTCTGCATCGCAGTTTGTTCAATGTCTCACCCTTCACAGCTGCCATTCTGCTTTGACCCCCATTATAAAATTGTTTGATTTTAATTGCCTCTTGTAGGAAGAATAGATAAACAGAAGTTTAATAGAACCTAAATAAGGTTAAGCTTCTCTTTTTGTAACAAATTTGAATGGCAGTAAAGTTAACTGGCTTTTTACATCAGCAGGGAACTTATGTCAACAGAACTGTTGCAGAACCAAAGCACCAAAACAAATTGAGATAAGACTAAAGAGGAAACACCACAAAGCAAGACACCAACCAGATAAACAAAATTCCATTATTTTGTTTAACTTTCCAAAAATTCTGGAAGGCTAAGCTCAATTCTACTTGGCTTATAAACAAAGGAAATATATGTCCACATTTCATAGCACACATTTTTTTTCCATTTTTGTATCCTTTGGTTATAATATCATTGTGATCTATGTTTTCATTTTTCCTTGTTATTCTTTACATTTTATTTGATTATTCTTATGTTATGCCTTCCATTATGGTAAAAATTACAGAAAAGGAAAAATCATCAGATGAAATTAAAGCAAAATGGAAGGAAAGAATGACTATATGTGGCTCATTCAATAAAGTAATGACTAAAAGTTCCACATATGTCAAAAATAATTGGTTACAGATAAATTTTTAAAAATTTGAAGAAAATATTAAAGAAAATATTTGTTAAATGTATTTTTAATAAATATATCTTTTTCATATTATAAACATCAGTGAATTTTTTTTTATAATTTGAGGGAATAATTATGAATCTAAGTTTTTCTATAGGTGCTCCTGTAGAGTGGCCGCTGCATTAAATGGGCCAAGATGGTAATGGTTTTAGAACTGAAGTGTATTTTTCATAGATTTTTTTTCTCCTTAGATTTCTCTTTAATATTTATAAATGTTTCCGAATTTGCAGAGACTAAATTGAGACAATGTAATATGTCTAAACAAATGTGCCTGGTACATTGAGTGATTCAATAAATCTTAATTTCTGAGAAGTTGTTTGTAAGTAGATGTAGAGTAAAAGTAAATTGATTTTGAGGGTTCTTGTATGGGTAAAATATACCAGTTTATACATAAAATTTTGGATATATATACAAGTATCAAAACTTTCTCAGTTGGTAAATGGGTGAAAGATAGGAGGCAGATTTCCATAAGGAATAATATAATTTTTTAAAAAACTAGGTCTTCCTAAATAATGTAAGCTTTTATGATAACAGTAGATTAGTTCTCTGCCCTAGCCAGTCCTCACTGTCACAGTAAATCTCTGTTAATGCAAAAAGTGTGTAGTTAAGATGAGATAAATTAGATGTTGCTTCATGTGGTTCAAGGAAAAAGGACAAACTCATTGCCAATTAAGGAATGAGAGCTGAAAGGCCAGGAATTAGATTTATGTAATTGTATGTTTTGTGTTGTTTTTCTATTGGAATTCCATTTATAAGTATGTAATCATTTGTGGTCGAAGTTCAGCATCTAGCAGAAAAAGTGAAATAGCCAAAATGTCTAATAAGGGAATGAATAAATAATTTATGATACATATATATCTGTATATATGGCATATATTAAAATTAATTAGTTTTAGACTATTATTTACTAAAAGGAAAATGTTCCTGATAAAATAAAAAGTGGAAAAGATAAAAATGGTATATGGATTTGGATATGAATTTAAAAATATAAAAATATACATATGCATAGAAAACCAAAAAAAAATAAAATAAAACAAAAGAGTGGATGATAGTTGATGATTTTAATAGTTTTAATTTCACAGTTTTCTAATAATTATTATATATATAGCATATCTATAATATATGTACCAAATATTTAATATATATGTACCAAATATTTGATATATGTGTATATTGTGTATATATACACATGTATTATTGAGGGGCTACTTTAAATTAATAGGCAGCTAACATCCGCATACTACTGCTACTACTATTGCTGCTGCTTTGACTACTACTAATAACTAATATTTATACAGAGTTATTACTCTTCCTGTCCCCTTGCATATGTTAACTCATTCAACCCTTCCAACAACCTGTTGGAGACTGTCCTCCATGTGTCTCTTGCATTGCTACTCATCTTGCTGGGAATGCCAAGAATGCAAGGTGCTGATATAGTGACAACCTTGGGAGGTTTGGTAATATCTTGCTCTGGAACAAAGAATAGGATTTCTAAGAGACTGCCACAAAGCAGCAATTTCCCCAGCCCAGTATTCCTCTTCTATAATACAATGCACTGTGTGTAGGCATTTGTCTAGACAAACCTTCAGTGCCACGAGAAACTTGGTCCAGGGAATTGACACAGCGATGCTGTTGCTGTGACTGTTGCTGTTGCTGTGCGTAATAAAATCTTGTCTCTGAGGAATCTTGTGTCCTCTGTCAGTATACATGAAACTCGGCAAGTTTATTTGTGAGCTTCAATAAGGTAAAATCTAGGACTCTCTATAGTCTTGACAAAAATTCCATTACTATCACCCATTACATAGATGAACGAGAGACACAGAGAGGATAAGTAACTAGCTTGAGTTTGTATAGCTAGTTAGTGGGAGAGTCAGATGTAAACCTGGTAGATGGGCTCCAGTATCCAGGTTCTTAGTTAAGAAAGACTTTATAGCAGCTGAGACTTTATAGGTACCTTGAGAGGTAAAATGTGTACCTGCTGCCCCTATGCTAGTGATGGCGAACCTTTTGAGCTTGGCGTGTCAGAAAAACCCTAACTTAACTCTGGTGCCATGTCACATATAGAAAGTTTTTGATATTTGCAACCATAGTAAAACAAAGATTTATATATTTGATATTTATTTTATATATTTAAATGCCACTTAACAAAGACAAATTAACCAAAAAAATGAGTCGTGTGTCACCTCTGACACGCGTGTCATAGGTTCACCATCAATGCCCTATGCTGTTCAAAGTCCTGCAAAATAAGGCTGAAGGGTTCCTAAGAGTTGCCATATGATGGTACTTCCTTCATCTGAAAATGTATAAATATGGCAAACTAGAGGCCTGGTGCATGAATTCTGCATGGGTGGGGTCTGGCCAGCCTGCCCGGATCGGGGCTGATCGGGCTGGCTGGCCGGGGGAGGGAGGGGTTGTGGGCAATTGGCTGGCTGGCCCTGCCCCCTGGTCAAACTCCCGGTTGAACCCCGGGTTGAGGGGACAGTTTGCATATTAGCCTTTTATTATATAGGATTGTCACTATGAGAGCCTGGGAAAGCAAGTTCTAGGTCCATAGGATAAACTAAATGTAAAAACAAGTGATTGGGTTAAAAGCAGAAACTATTTTATCTTCATATTTTGTATTATATTGTTGTATATTTGCTACTTTGCAATATATCTGTTAATGGTTAGAAGAAAGTTTCCTCAAAGAGAAAAGACGTCCCTATGTTTACACATCATCACTTTTAATTATCTTGTTATCAAAAATGGAAGTGGGTCTCCTTATCTCTTCAAAGCAGTTACCAGGTTCCATTTTTAGAGCTTGACTCTGAATGAATCTCTAAGTTGCACTGAATCCAGGGTTGCTGCTTGACAGTTTCTGAGGGCACCATTCATATACACACATCATGAATGGTCCTTTCTAGAGTTGTGTGATACAGTTCACAAGGAGGGACATTACTGGTAATGAACAAAAACAGTGCAGGTAATATCTAATTTTTACTTGATGTCACCTTGACTTTGAAATAAAAGGATTTTGTTGGAAAGTGAATCTGAGTAAGCTCTCAGATATTTTTCCCCTTGCCTCTGATTTTCAGATAAAAAATTTCCATGTAATAGAAGCTATTCTTATTAAAATATTATAGGAAGATCTTGATTCACTGGGTCTGGGGAGGGTTGAGATGTTATGTTTTTAACAAGTTCCCAGGTGATGTCATTGACAGTGATCCAAGGAACCCACATTAAATAGCAAGATCAGCATTCCCCAAACTTCTTGGTGATAAGAATCACCTTGGACAGCTAAAGTTTAAAAATACTTCTCAGCCTTAAGAAAGGATGAAATAGTGTAATTTTTAACAACATGGATGGACCTTGAGAACATTATGCTAAGTGAAATAAGTCAGTCAGAAAAAGCTAAGAGCCATATAATTTCACTCATATGTGGGATATAAATCTGAAATTCGTGGACACAAATAGTAGTGTGGTGGTTGCCAGATGGAAGGGGGTGGGGAAGAAGGGGATACTAATATATGGTGACAGGAGAAGATTTGACTGTGGGTGGTGGGCAAAAGGAGCAATATTCAGATCTTGTAACACAGAAACCCACACCTGAAACCTATATGTTCATGTTGACCAATGTCATCCCAATAAATTTAAAAAATAAAAATAAAAATACTTTCAGGTTCCACCTTTAGGGATTCTAATTAGGTAACTTTGAGGGATGCTTATGCTCTTTTTTTCCCTTCTTCTTCTTCGTTTTAATATGCAACCCAAGTTATCATTAGGAACGTATGGATGTGCCCTTCTACATCAGTGGATCATTTGTTACCAAATATGGCTGTGCTTGTTTTACACACACACACACACACACACACACACACACACACACACACAGTGATGAGACCCAGCCAGGTCTCTGTTAGGAGTCAAAGAAATTGTTACCTCTATGAATTTAGGGACCTAAGTTGTTTCTTCATTGCATTATATAAAGGATTCAGCACAGTGCCTGACAAAGTGAATACTCATAAAATATTTTCCAATTTACTTATTCTGGGATCTCCACAATCTAGCCCTGGATTAGTAAGTGCTCTTGTGATTTCACATGACAAAAACTCATCTTAAGCCAGTTTATGCTAAAGAAGGGAATTTTGGGTTTAACAAAACATGACAGTCTAAAGTTGTTCTGATGTCATAGATATAGGTGGATTCAAATGTTCAAACAATATTATTAGGTATCAAGTTTTCTTTTCTCCCTTCTTCACCTTCCCTCCCTCCCTCCCTCCCTCCCTTCCTCCTTCCCTTCCTTCCTTTCTTCCTTCCTTCCCTTTTCCTTTTTTTCCTACTTCAACCTCTGATTTCCTCTGTATTTTCAGTAAAATTCTCTATATGAGAGAAGATGACCAGGGGCATCTCCAGTTCTACATGGTCTTTAATCTTAAATATCAATAGAAGAGAGAGTCTCTTCCCCTAATAGTACCAGCAAAATCCTAGAGAGTTTCAGTTTTTCAAGATAAAATTTTTTTAGAGATTAGTATTTCACAGCAATGTGAATATACTTATCATTACTACACTGTATGCCTAGAAATGATAAAAATGCTAAAGTTCATGGTATGTATTTTTACCACAACTTAAAAAACAAACCTGCAAACAGATCATTTTTAATTGAACAGTAAAATGAATGATTATAAATTGACTTGAATGAGGAACAATTCTAGGGAATCTTAAGCCAAGAGAATACTTTGGGAAAATAGATAGAGATGAAAGGATGCAGAATAGTCACAAGTCAGCAGTTAGTTGCAGCGGTTCTCAACCTGTGGGTCCTGAACCCTTTGGGGGTCGAAAGACCCTTTCACAGGGGTCTAAGACCATCGGAAAACATATATAATTACATATTGTTTTTGTGATTACTCACTATGCTTTAATTATGTTCAATTTGTAACAATGAAATTGGGGGTCACCACAACATGAGGAACTGTATTAGGAAGTGGCATTAGGAATGTTGAGAACCATTGGTTCAGAGTGAGTCATACTCCATTGAGTCAAACAGTAAGGCTGAAAATATAGATTTGAGCCTATGATGGACATTTGCCTGCACAATACCACCTCCCAGTTTGAAATGGCTTGGCCTCCTAGTTTTCCATTTAATCTTCCTCAATTCACATGGTTTGTATAGAAATAGTCACAGGTTTCAATAAAGTACTCCCCCCAAACACACACACACACACACACACACACACACACACACACACACACACACACACACACACACACACACACATATAAGCTTCCTACAGGAATAAACCATTTAGACTGCTCTGTAGGATTTTGTTGGCACTCTCAGGGGAAAAGATTCTTTCATAGATGTTTAAGATTTAAGGATCATATAGAAGATATTGGAGGTGCCCCTGGACATCTCCCATGTAGAGAATTCTACTAGAAATACAGAGGAAATCAGAGTTGAAGTAGAAAAAGAAAGAAGTAGAGTAGAGGGAAAGAAGGAAGGAAGGATAGTAAGGAAGGAAGGGAGGGAGGAAGGGAAACTTGATATCTGATAATATTTGAACATTTGAATCCACCTATTTCTATGGAATCAGAATAACTTTAGACTGTTATGTTTTGTTAAACCCAAAATTCTTTAGCATAAACTGGTTTAAGGTGAGTTTTTGTCATTTGAAATCACAAGAGCACTGACTAATCCAGGGCTAGATTGTGGAGAGCCCAGAATAAGGCAATTGGAAAATATTTTATGAGTATTCACTTTGTCAGAAACTTTGCTGGGTGTTTTTTGGTTTGTTTTTTGGTGTTTTTTTTTTTTTTTGGTTGGTGTTGTTAACCCTCACCGGAGGATATTTTTCCATTGACTTTTAGAGAGGGTGGAGGAGAGGGGGAGAGACAGAGAGAGAGAAACATCGATTGAGAGAGACACATCAATTGGTGGCCTCTCGTACATGCCCCTACCAGGACCAGGGATAGAGCCAGGACCAGGGATGTGCCCTTCACTGGAATTGAACCTGGGACCCTTCAGTCCATCAGCCACCATTCTATCCACTGAGCATCCAGCTAGGGCTGTGCTGAGTCTTTTATTTTAGTTAGTTAGTTAGTTAGTTTATTTATTGATTGGTTGGTTGGTTGGTTAATCCTTGTCTGAGGAAAATTTTCCATTGATTTTTAGGGCGAGTGGGAGAGAGAGGGAAAGACAGAGAGAAATACCGATGTGAGAGAAGCACATCAATTGGTTGTCTCCTGCACGAGCCCCGACCAGGGCCCGGGCTTGGGAAGAGCCTACAACCAAGGTATGGGCCTTTGACCAGAATTGAACTTGGGATCCTTTGGTCTGTAGGCTGACACTCTATCCACTGAGTCAAATGGCTAGGGTTGGGCTAATTCTTTTATATAATGCAATGAAAAAACAACTTTGGTCTCTGCCCTCATGGAGGTAACAATTTCTTTTTTAAAAAATTTTATTAAATTATTACATATGTGTCCTTATACCCACATTATCCCCCATAGCCCCCACTCATGCCCTCACCCCCCTGTTGTCTGAGGTAACAATTTCTTAGGCCCCTAACAGACCTGGCTGGTTCTCAATCCTATATGTATATATATGTTTGGGGGAGAAGATACTTTGATTGTTGAAATCTGTGATTAATTATATATAAACCATGTGGATTGAAGAAGATTAAATGGAAAAGCCATTTAAAGCTGAGAGGTGGTATTGTGCAGGCAAATATATGTCCATCATAGGTTCAGATCTATATTTTCAGCCTCATTGTTTGACTCAATTGAGTATGACCCACTGTGAACTGTCAGTAGCCCCTCACTCGGTGCTTTTGTTTTAAATGCTTGAATGATTTTCCTATTCTTTTATAGATGCAGACCACATTTCTTACTGTAATTTATTAGGGCTGTGTTTTCCTAATTCTATGTTCTTATCTTCTTCCAAGTTTACTCTCAGCATCTGTCTGTACTCCAGCCACACCTGCCTTCTTGGCTTCCTATGGGTCTTTCTAACACCAGGTGTGTTGCCCTTTTATGGCTAGCTCCTACTTTTCCTTTAGCCTTTGGAAAAATAATCACTCAACGAAGCATCTTGTACCTCCATGACCAGGTCAATTTCTATTATTAGAAACTTTGATAACATTGGAGAGTGAGTCTCTCTATGTGCAATTATCAAAGATGTGATTTCACATTTGTTCATGTGATCGTTTTGATTAACATCTGTAATATCTATGGGGTCTTTCCCATATGACATTTCTTATGCAGAGCATAATGCCTGGCACTCAGTAAATATTTGTTGAATAAAGGGACAAATTCATTAATGAAGCTGTATCACCAGAAGGCTAGGTCCCAGGGTTATTTGTGGTTAGCCACTTACAGAATCACTTTCCTGGAGATGCATTTTTAATGTTATTCTATTATCAAGAGCCCCATGAAATCTATTAACTGTGTTTCTTGTAGGGCTGTTGATGAGAATTTTTTCCATCATATTACTCAGTTTTCTATATATACCAAGTAATGAAAACTGATATATTTTTCATCCTGTTTTGGCATCACTTTGCTTTCCCAGAGAGAGTAATCTGTTTTCTTTCTTTTGTAAGTGAACAGTAAGGGGTATAGTCCAAATTCATTATTATCAGGATTGAAGCACACATAGCAAAGTTCTGGGAGAATTGACAGCTAAGACCCTTCTCACCCATCCCCAATTTTCTTCTGCTGAAGAGAGTGACCTGGCCCAACATTATTTCACTTTTCAGAAACAGTCTGAATCAATGATGGCCCATTTTGAGGGGATTTGGGTAAGAGATATAAAGACTTGTGTTATCCAAGTGAGACAACCCTGCACAGCCACCCCAGCTTCAGTGTTTCCCACTGGGGAGCCCTTGTTTGTTGGCTTCTCTCTACCCATTAGACTTCCCTCACTAACCCATAGGAACTAATTCCAAGAGCCCTCCTTAGTAATCTTCCTGAATATAAATCTCTGCCTAGAAGTCTCCTTACTAGCGAACCTGACTTATGAGATCCTAGAATATTCCCCACCATTTAAAAGGAAGTACATGTATCTGATATTTTAGATGAAATTTCAAATAAGGAAATAGGATCAGAAAATACAAATGTCTTTTTAAAAAAAATATATTTTATTGATTTTTTACAGAGAGGAAGGGAAAGGGATAGACAGTTAGAAACATTGATCAGCTGCCTCCTGAACACTCCCTACTGGGGATGTGCCCGCAACCAAGGTACATGCCCTTGACCAGAATCGAACCTGGGACCCTTGAGTCTGCAGGCTGACGCTCTGTCCACTGAGCCAAACTGGTTAGGGCTGCAAATGTCTTTTATATGGGCTCAAAAAGAAGTCTCACAGAAAATCTATGCTTTCTACTTGCTAAAAATGATGAACCTGTAAGATTCATGCAATTCCAAAATGAGAATTGAGTGATTACACTCCCCTTTTACTTTACCTAGAAACTTAGAAACCCAACTAAAGAAGTTATGGTGGATTATATGATCTACATACTAATAGATTTGGTCTGGGTGGTCTATTTGCATGCCTGTATGTCCAGATCCTCTCTTTTCATTAATATTACATAATGATAATTAGTGGGCATACTCTGACTTTAAGGTGTCCCAACTCCTTTGGTGAACAAGGAAGGATGTCAATGAGCAAATAGACCAAAAAATAGAAATATAGCCTGGGAGATGCAGTAAATACTAAGCACAGAGAGTTAGTTTTACCGAGGGCATGTTGAAATTTCTTGCATGAAAGGGCAATAGGCCCAAATGTTGGGCATCTTGATTGTTTTCTCTACAGTGTTCTTCCATGAGGGTACAGTTATGATTGTATGAAGTAGAAGTTAGCTGGGCAGAAAAAGGAGGAGTAAGTTCACTTGTCTTTTCCTTAAAATTTATTGCCTAAGAAGCAGGCTGGTAGAAAAGAAAAGCTAGCCATGAAATGAGAAAAGTAAGGAGGCAGATGGTCCATGATTCAGTCAACCTGCTACATCATCCTTCTCTTAGACAGTTAACCTTAAGTAACCTTTATCATGATGTCTCAATTTTGCACTACTTCAAGCCAAATATCTCCTGAGAAATGAAGCAATGTACAATGTTCAATTGCTTTTACAAAGTGGGTATGACTCTGCTTCTCAGTTCCTCATTTTTTATACCCTTGCTGTAACCAGTTACTAGACACAAAAGTAGCGTGAGAAGTAAGTAGCAGAAACACTCACTAATATAGTCATTCAGTTCATGCACATGAATCGCACAGGTTCATCATTTTTAGCAAGTAGAAAGCAAAGCTTTTCTGTTAGGCTGCTTTTTGAGCCCATATAAAAGACATTTACATTTTCTGATCCTACTTCCTTATTTGAAATTTCATCTAAAAATTCAGATACATGTGCTTCCTTTTTAATGGTAGGGGAAATGCCAGGATCGATCTCTCTCTCTCTCTCTCTCTCACTCTCTCTCTCTCTCTCTCTCTCTCTCTCTCTTATCATAATTAAGGTCTTCCTTGAGAGCACTACATCCCTTGAAAAGGGAAACCATTATATAACTAAAGAACATTAAATCTAGTGCATTTCTTATCAACAGCAAATTACTTCTTACAGCCAAAAGTTTACATATGCTGTTTTTTTAAAACAAACAAACACATTTTATTGATTTTTAGAGAGAAAGGAAAGGAGAGGGACAGAGAGAAAGAAACGTTGATGTGAGAGCGGAACATCAATGGGCTGCCTCCTGTACACCCCGAACTGGGGATCAAGCCCACAACCCAGACATGTGCCCTGACCAGGAATCAACCGGCAACCCCTT
The DNA here is from genome assembly GCF_000327345.1 of Myotis davidii. NCBI lineage: Eukaryota > Metazoa > Chordata > Mammalia > Chiroptera > Vespertilionidae > Myotis > Myotis davidii. The sequence goes on from NW_006383016.1 coordinate 6,703,764, forward strand.
GGTGGACTCATTAAGCACAAATGGCGTTTGTGCCCTGGAATAACTTATATATTTATAATTACACAAATAATCTAAAAATTGAGGACCTGAGCAAAAAAAGGAAACGGACAG
>NW_006383016.1:6703902-6704393 GCF_000327345.1 Myotis davidii
ACTGCCGGGGAATGGGAGGTGGGGGGTTGGGGCGGAGGGCAGCATGAAGGAGGTTGTAGCGGGGATAAATGGTGATGGAAGGAGACTTGATTAGGGCTGGTGAACACACAATACATTATACATATGATGTGTTGTGAAATTATGCATCTGAAACCTGTATAATTTTATTAACTAGTGTTACCCTAATGACTTCAATTAAAAAAATCATGTAATACCTGACTATTTAGTCAGGAGCACTGCGGCAACCCCTTGGTGGACTCATTAAGCACAAATGGCGTTTGTGCCCTGGAATAACTTATATATTTATAATTACACAAATAATCTAAAAATTGAGGACCTGAGCAAAAAAAGGAAACGGAACAACAGTGTGGTGACTGCCGGGGAATGGGAGGTGGGGGGTTGGGGCGGAGGGCAGCATGAAGGAGGTTGTAGCGGGGATAAATGGTGATGGAAGGAGACTTGATTAGGGCTGGTGAACACACAATACATTA
>NW_006383016.1:6704502-6715448 GCF_000327345.1 Myotis davidii
TAAAAAAATCATGTAATACCTGACTATTTAGTCAGGAGCACTGACCTCTTTTCCCTTAAACTATACACACACACACACACACACACACACACACACACACACACATATATAAAAGACAACAGCCAACACAACCATAGCAATTCAATGTGAGTGAATAAAAATTATATCTATCTTTTTGTCAGATCAGCAAAATTGCTTGGTTGCAGAATTTTAGTAATTTATGTGTGCTATGAGATAAAAAGGTTGAAAATCACTGTAGAAGAATGTCATCTGAAAGTGACATGATTTCAATTAAAAAAGGACTGCAATGGATTATGATACTCACTAGGTCTAACTTCATAGATTAGGAACACGGCCCTCCATGAGACTGTCCTCATTTCAGATACCAGCTCTAACGGGATTTCAGGCCATTGAAACAAATTGACAAGCTAGCAACAAATTCAGGAATTCCCATTACTCCCTGAGGTTTGACAATTAGCTAGAATGACTCACAGAACTCAGGAAAGAGATACGAATAGAGGTTTTTTTTATAGCAAAGGGTAAAAATCACATCCAGTCCAAGGGGAAGATACATAGAACTGGGTCTGCGAGGCTTTCAAACACAAAGTGTTGATGTCCCCTCTCCTCTCCGTGGAGTCAGGACATGTTACCTTCCCAGTACATCAGTGTATGACAGCATACGTATTGCCAACCAGGGAAGTTCACCCCAGCTTTGGTGTCCAAAGTTTTCATTGGGGTTTTATTTTGTAGGCAGGATTGATGGAATCATTGGCCACATGATTAACTCAATTTCCCGTCTCTCTTTCCTCCTCAACAGATATCACTTGGCTCAAAGCCCTAACCCTCTAATCATATGGTTGGTCTTTCTGGCAAGGCCAGCCCCCATCCTGAGTCACTTTTTAGCATAAAAAATCAAAGGGACTACCATTTGTCACCTTGTTAATATAAACTCAAGTGTGGTTCCAAAGGCCCAGCGTGAATGGCAAAGACTCTCCTTCTTTCAACTCTCAGTAACCAGGCAAAAGGCCAGACATACATTATTAAACAAAGGGAACCAAAATATTATAGGAGAGTGGCCTTGTAAAGAGAAGATGATGGAAATCTGATAATTGCACTTCAATTTTTAGATTATTTGTGTAATTATAATCACATCAGTTACTCTGGGACACAATGTCGTTTGTGCTTAATGAGTCCAACTACAGGGTGAAGGTATTGCTGTGCATTTATCACACTGACTGGTAGCAAAATGAATTTTTAAGAGCTCTTTTATTTTTGCAAGTTTCAACTATCCAACATTCATTTTCATTTTACAAAGAAAGTCAGGAATTACCAGGACAGCACAATAGTTGTTAGCTAACTATGTGATAGAATATGGCAATTTTCTTTTTTTGGTAAAATGTTAAAAAAACACACCTTTCATTTTGATTCAATATCAACTTCCTTGTATAGGTAATTTGATTTTTTGAAAGGAAGTCAAGATTAAAATTCTGACTTACTTTGAGTTAATCAACATTTTGCACGTTACTCAAAAACTAATATATTCTAATTTATTATTAAGACTTAATGATGTTTATTCACTGAGTTTTGTGTTTAACTGCTTATAATTAAAGTAGAGGCCCAGTGCACAAAAATCTGTGCACTCGGCGGGGGGAGCGGGGGGGCATCCCTCAGCCCGGCCTGTGCCCTCTCGCAGTCTGGGACCCCTTGGGGGATGTCTACCTGCTGGCTTAGGCCTGCCCCCTGGGGAATTGGGCTTAAGCTAGCAGTCAGACATCCCTCTGGCAGCCCAGGAGCCCTCGGGGGATGTCTACTTGCCAGCGGGGAGCAGCCCTAAGCTACAGTCGGACATCCTTAGTGCTGCTGAGGAGGCAGGAGAGGCTCCCACCACCACTGCTGTATTGGCAGCCATCAGCCTGGCTTGTGGCTGAGCAGAGCTCCCCATGTGAGAGCGCACTGACCACCAGAGGGCAGCTCCTGCATTGAGCATCGGTCCCTTGGTGGTCAGTGTGTGTCATAGTGACCAGTCATTCCCAGTCGTTCTGCTGTTAAGGTCAGTTTGCATATTACCCTTTTATTATATAGGATAGAGGCCTGGTGCATGGCTGGGGGCCGGCTGGTTTGCCCTGAAGGGTGTCCTGGATCAGGGTGTGGGTCCTGCTGGAGTGCCTGGCCAGCCTGGGTGAGGGGCTGAGGGCCGTTTTCAGGCTGGCACTTAGGAAAGGATAGAGCATTACCTTAGTGTAGAAGGACCACACTATGGGAATTTTATGTTACACAATGTTGTTTCTGTGTCCTATCTTTTTGCCTCATGAGCCATCCCATCATCAGTGTGATTACAAGGTCCAGAGTTGAGATTAAGCAAAAAACTCAGCCAATGGAAAGTGCCTGGAGTGTGCTATAGAACAGACACAGGGCCAGGGATGCCTAACCACAGCTGTAGCTTGCCCATTAGCTTGCTGAGCAGTTGTAAATATTATCTGCATATCTCAAGTAAAGGACCTGTGAGCCAGAATGAATATCATCAACGGAAGGGGGGCATTTAAAAATCTCATAAATATTGATGATCTCATGAATATCTGCTATTTCTTTGACTCAGAAATATTTAAATAGAAAATGAATTTTTGGTTTTTATGTGCCATATGAATATTTGGTACCTTTGGTCTTTCCATCTTCACCTATGTTTATCACTTTTGCTCTTTTTACTCTATTGATGTCTAAGAAACCTACCTCATGGGTTACTAACTTACTACCTATACATAACACAAATTAAAGGTTTCTCCTGTGCCTCATAATCTACTTTTATATTTGTTATCTGTGCTTATTGTTTCTTATGAGTTGCATTGATTCTATCTGGTTCTCTTATCTTCATAGGAAAACTAAATATTCTCAAATAACATGGCAAACACACCTTACAAAGGGGAGGATATGAAGAGAGGGAGGGGATCAGGGGATATACTGAGGGGAGATTTCTGTGTGTTTGTGGAAAAGTTTATCAGTGTGGTATGGCTCTGCATGAGCTGACAAAGGGTGAACAAGGTACAGTACTCCTCTTCTGGGTACGTTCTACATTCCCTTTCAGCTCAAATACTCTTGATTTTCTATACTGGTTCTCATGAATGATTTATAGAAGTCTTCTTTAAGAAGAGTTTTTAGCCCTAACGGGTTTGACTCAGTGGATAGAGTGTCAGCCTGCGGACTAAAGGGTCCCAGGTCCGATTCCAGTCAAGGGTATGTACCTTGGTTGCAGGCACATCCCCAGTAGGGGGTGTGCAGGAGGAAACTGATTGATGTTTCTCTCTCATCATTCTAACTCTCTATCCCTCTATTTCCTCTCTGTAAAAAAAAAATCAATAAATATATATTTTTTAAAAGGAGACTTTTTACCTAGCTGTAGACTTGTAAAACATTCCTTTTATAAATTATTTTATGCTGTTTATTCTTCTCCCATTACATCTTTACTAGGACTAATACATTATTTACTTTAGGATGACAAAGCTTAACTGGAAAAACATACTGAAAAGCAGAGTATCAGAGGATAGAAGAAAGGAGAATACATAGACTTTCTTAGGCGGATGGCTCCTAAATTATTTAAAGTAGAATTAAAACTTGCATGTAGAATTTGATTGTGGATAACACATAAAGCTGGCATTCATAATTTATTTTAATCTGTAATTCCTACTGCAATTTATGTTTGTTTGTAGTTCAAGGTATACATTTGACTTTGAGTGCTATAAATTCTAGCTGAACTTAGTTAGCTGGGTACTAATACAAGGGAGAAAAATCCCCACTATCATTTACAGTATAAGACTTTCTTCTTTGTTTTTCGTCTTGGATCATGGAAATCACCAAATTTTTACTGCTGTTTTTTAAGATTCTGATCTAGGGGTTAGGGCAGAAGGTAGTGCTAATCCAATATTTGGCAATTTCTGTTTACCCAGGCAGTTACCATGTACTATGTCTGCCACACTAAGGCAAATAATTTTAAAAAGGATCATTAAACAATTTTTAGTTCCTTACCCAGGTAATTTAATAATCATCTGGAGACAGTTATGAAAGCCAAAACTAAAAATGTCAGAGAGCTTAGGTGACAAAATACTTCCATGGAAACAGGTGCCAGTTTTATCACAGGAAATCCTGACAGCACCAGAAGTTTCACTGTTCCAAGATCCCATACAGTTTTAATTAGAAAAGCTGGCTTTCACCAATTCATTTTTAATTTTTAATGAAAACCACTTTTCTAGATCTTAACTGGGTTTTCTAGTCAAAGATGAGAAAATATTCAACATGATTTTTACAGATTATTTAATATTTGATAATGAAACTGGTTGTGTAAAACTATACAAAATAGTACCAAGTTAGTTAAGTTTTTATGTAATCATGTATTTTAGTATTTGTATATTGAATAGCACTTTTTCCTGGTTGGAAGGTAGCTGAGTGTGTGTTTCTGGGGAGGCAGACTACAAAGGAATAGGGATTTCAAAATAAGAAAGAATAAGTATATACAGGATGTTACGTGTAATTTAAATTTAGAGATGTCAAACAGGTTTATTTTTGTATCTCCACAAAGCTTGACAGTGTTTCACACAAGGTACTTCTGAGAATTTATTGAGTAAATAAATGTAACATTTATCTTATTCTTTTACCCATATTTTTACAGAAGATTTTCAGAGAACAGGACAGTCTCTTTATCTTTTCAGTTCCATCAAAAATAAAAAATTAAATTGAGTAGTCTTCCAGAATTGTTCCAAGAGCAGTACGGGTGGGAGGAGGATTGTCTACGAGCATAACATTACTGGAATCTCCCCAGAACTAGTATAAGAAATTCCCTGTGTAATTGTACCAGGAAAAAGAATCAGTTGTAATACTCAAATACTCTTCTCTACCTTCCCAGTACTTTCTCACATTGACTCTTATCTCCATCCACTGATCCCCAGCAGTTTCTTCCTCTTCTTGACATGGTTTCTTGCTAATAAAAATGGTTTGGAAGAGTGCTCAAGTCCAAAAGATTGGCCCATGAAGAGGGAATTTAGAATGGAGAGAGGTTCATGGAGTAGGTGGACTTAAATTAAACCTTGAAGAGAGATAAGGATCCAGATAGTGAAGGGAAAAGAACATTGTGGGGCAAAGGATGAGCATCAGTCAAACAAGATAGATAGGATTTGTGATTGTACCTTGTGCAAAATATGGTTGAATATGTAGAGTGAAATTATGGTGGGTCTTTAAAAGCAGCTGAGTTATGGTGATTACCAGAGGGAAAGGGGTTGGGGAAAGGTAGAAGAGGATATAAGGGGATAAATGATGATGGAAGGAGACTTGACTTGGGGGGGTGAACACACAAAACAATGTTCAGATGATGTATTATAGAATTGTACATCTTATAATTTTACTAACCAACTAGAGGCCCGATGCACAAAATTCATGCAAGGGGTTTGGTCCTCGCAGCTGCAGCAGCTTGCCACAGCTCTCCCAGCCCTGGCTTAATCCAGAAGGACATCCGGAAGGTCGTTCTGCTGTTTGTCTAATTTGCATATTATGCTTTTATTATTATAGATATCACCCAATAAATTAAGCAAATGAATAAATAAGAAACAAATAAATGCAAAAAAGGCAGCTGGGTTAATTCAACATTTAAAAAAACCAATGAATGTAAATCATATCAATAAGCTAAAAAATGACATGTCAATAGATGCAGTAAATACATTTGAAAAAATTCAACATCCATCATGAAATAACTCAGCATATGAGGAATAGAAGGTAATTTTCTCAACTTCATAAGGGGCATACATATAAAAGCCAATAGCTAATAAGTTAATGGTGAAAGACTGAATGCCTTTACCTATGAGTTGCAGGCAGTGCAAAGTGCCTGCTCTTATCATTCCTATTCACATTGTACTGGAAGTCCTAGTCAGTGCAGTAGGGTAAAGAAATAAATGCTATATCATTTGGAAAGGAAGAAATAATATTATTTTATTTACAGGTGATATAATTGTATAAATACAAAAATCCAAAAAAATCTATGATAAAGCTACTAAAACTAATAAATGAGTGTAGCAAAGTGACAAGATAAAAGGTTAGTAAACAAAATTAATTGCATTCTCTATGCTGACGATGGAAAATTTAAATATAACATACATGAAAATACTAACAAAATATGGGTAATATTTACAGATGAAAGCTATAAATCATTAATGAGAGAAATCAATGAACATTTGAATAAATGGAAATATATCTTTTTATGGACTGAGGAATTTAGATTATTAAGATTTTGATTCTCCCTAAATTGATCTATATTTAATAGAGTCCTAACCAGAACCTCAGCAAGATTTTTTTATAGAAACATATTTTAAAATGTATATAGAAAAGCAAAATATCTAGAATAATCAAAGAAATTTTGGCAATGAAAAACAAAGCTGGAAAATTCATAGTAACTGATTTCAAGATTTATACTCTAATTAGTGTAATAGGCCAATACAATATTGTCATAAGGACAGACAAACAGATCAATGGAATAGAATGGAATCTAGAAATAGAACCATACACACACAGTCAACTGTTTTTTTGTTTGTTTGTTTTTACAAAGGTGCCATTTTATGTAATGGGAAAATCATGCTTGAAACAATTAGACTTTCAAAAATTGAACTCAAAGTGTTTTTTAAAAACTCAAAAATGGATTATATACCTAAAAATAAAACCTAAATTTATAAAACTTCCAAAAGGAGGCAGGGGGAAAAATCCATTGACCTTTCATTAGGCCAAGAATTTTAAGCTATGACACCAAACGCATGAACCATAAAAGAAAAAATACTAGTAGACAAATTGAACTGCATAAAAATACATTTTTTCCCTCTTGAACAATTCTATTAAGAAAATGAAAAAACAACCCAACAGCTCGGAGAAATATACTTGAAGAACACCAATCCTATAAGGGACTTATACACAAAGTATATAAAGAATTCCTTATTAATAAGAAGACAAATAATCCATTTTAAAAATAGACTGAAGAGTTGAACATTCTACCAAAAAAAATGTGAATAATGTATTACCTGTTATTGTGTAATAATTTACTAAATGTTGGCTTAAAATAATAATAAACATTTATTTTATAAGTTTTTGCAGATTAGGAAATCAGAAACATCTTAAGTGGTTGCTCTGGTTTTATAGCAGTCTTCTAAAATCTTAACTTGGGACTTGAGGATCTGCCTTCAAAATGGCTTACTCACCAGTTTATGTTGTTCATTATAATCCACAAATGAGTGAGAGCACGTGATATTTATCTTTCTCTGACTGACTTATTTCACTTAGCATAATGCTGTCCAGCTCCATCCATGCTGTTGCAAATGGTGCTCAAACCTCAGAGGGAAGGTAGGGAAGGATGGGGGTGAGGATATCAGGAGTTGGAGAGATCAACCAAAGGACTTATATGCATGCATATAAGCATAACCAATGGATACAGACAACAGGGGGTGAGGGTGAGGGCATGATTGGGGGGGCAGTGAGGGGGCAATGGGGGGATAAGGACACATGTAATACCTTAATAAAGAAAAAAAAATGGCTTATTCGCCTTGCTGGCAAGTTGCTGCTGGCTACCGTCAGGAGACCGGAATTCTTCATCATGTGGCTCTCTCCATGGTGTTTTTTTGAATGTCCTTATTACATGGCTGGTTTACCTCAAAGTTAGTGAGCCAAGAGAAATCAAGGAAAAAGCAGCAATGGCTTTTATGACCTAGCCTTAGATGTCACACACTATTGTTTCCACAGTCCAGTTGTTACACAGCCCTATTAAATTTAGGAGCTTGCTACAGAGAGGTGCGAATACCAGTATTTAGGGATCATTTTGGGGGCATCTTGAGTGCTGACTACTACCTATATCAAAGAAGCACTGATATGTTTCACATTTTTAGTCAGCAGGGAAGTGCAAATTAAAACCACAAAGATAGAACAGTACACACCTACTAGAATGGCTTTTAAAATCCTGACACTACAAAGTCTTAACAAGGATGCAGTGCAATGGGAACACTCATATATTGCAGCTGGGAATGTGAAATGGTAGAGCCAGTTTGCAAAACAATTTGATAAAGTTAACCATACACTTAACCATTTAACCTAGCAATTTTACTCCTAGATATTTAAAGGAGAAATGAAACATATGGACTGTGCAATATTTTATGAGAATGCCTATAGCAGTTTTACTCATAATAACCAAAATCTGGAAATAGTTCAGATGCTGTTCAACCAGTGAGTGGGTCATTAAATTGGACTCTTACAATTCAGCAATAAAAAGGAATTACTTATACGTGCCAACATAGCTGAATCTCAAAAGCATTATTCTAATGGAAAGAAGCCATATACAAAAGGTATATATTGCATAATTCCATTTTTATGACACTCTGGTAAAAGGAGGCCATTGGGACAGAAATCAGATTAGTGGTTGCCAGGGGCTGAGGATAGGGAGAGTGAATTGACCATATGAACATTGGAAAGTTTTGGAGATTGTGGAAATGTTCTGTATCTTGATTGTGGTAGTGATTATACAACTTATGTGTATATTTGTCAAGATATTTCTGAAAAGAGTGTAGTTTTCTATTCTACTACAGTAAACCTGACTTTTAATAAAGCAAATGTAATGTATTTAAATATTATGCTAGCTTTCATACTTCAGTATTGCTATGAGAAGATTAGGTTTGCATAAATGTCAAGTGAGTGCTATTCTGAGGGAAATGACAAGTTAGAAAGTTGTTTAAATAGAAAGAGACAACAGACTGACAGTTGTCAGAGGGACGGGGCATGGTTGGGAAGCTGGGTAAAAAAGATAAAGTGATTAAGCTTTACAAATTAGTAGTTACAGAACAGTCACACAGATGTAGATGAGAACATAGGGAATATATATATATTTCATGATACTATATATGGGGCCAGGAGAGTACTTGAAGCCGTGGAAAGGAGGTTGCACTCTGTAAAGTACATGATTGTCTAATCACTTTGCTGTATATATGAAACTAATCCCAAATAATATTGAATGTGAACTGTAATTGAAAAAAAATAAACTGTTTGGTTATGGTAAGCGAAATCAGTGATTGTATTGAAGAGGAGGTATACTAGGTTTTCCAGAGGAACAGAACTAAAAGGGGGTGTGTATATGTTTGCCTGTATAACTAAAAAGATTTATTTTAAGGAACTGGCTCATGTACTTGTGGAGGCTTGATAAGTTCTGATGGGGGAGGCTAGAGACTCAGGAAAGAGTTGAAGTTTGAGTTCAAAGGCAGTCTGCTGGAGAAGCAGAAAGAGCTGATGTTGCTCCAAAGTCAGTCTCCTGGAAAATGTTTTCTTGCTTAAGGGAGGTCAGCCTGCTGTTCTATTGAGCAATAGAACAAACTGATTCAACCGAAACTGATTGGATTAAGCCCATTGTGGAGGATAATCTGCTTTACTCAAAGTCCACAGATTTAAATGTAAATCTCACCCTAAAATGCCTCACAGAAATATCCAGAATGGTGTTTGACCAAATATCTAGGCACTGTGTCTCAGCCAAGTTGACACATAAAATTAACCATCATAGGAGGGGATTTATTAACTGGAAAGGGACATAAGGAACCTTCTGAAGTGACAGAAATATTCGATATCTTAATTGGGGTGGTGATTTCGTAGGTGTGTACATTTATCAAAACTCAAGTTGTAATCTTAAAATCTGTGCACTATATTGTATGTAAATTATACATAAGAAAAAATCCTAACGAAGTGTTGGGCAGCTGTGTCATGAGGTGTTATCTCATAGAGTATATGTGTGTGTGTGTGTGTGTGTGTGTGTGTGTGTGTGTGTGTGTGTGTGTAAGGGCTGGTAGATAAGTGATGAAGATTTTCCCTGCTGTGACATTGTCTTCCCCATTTGTCTCTTTTCAAATATATATATTATTGATTTTTTACAGAGAGGAAGGGAGAGGGATAGAGACTTAGAAACATCGATAAGAGAGAAACATAGATCAGCTGCCTCCTGCATACTTCCTACTGGGGATGTGCCTGCAACCAAGGTACATGCCCTCGATTGGAATTGAACCTGGGACCTTTAAGTCTGTAGGCTGATGCTGTATTTACTGAGCCAAACCGGCTAGGGCTCCTTTTTTTTTATTCAACTACCCACACACATTATAAAGACTCACTGACACCTTCACTCATCATCCTTTTAAAGAATGTATTACTTTCTCCCTAATTCTTTGGAAGTGTATGAGTTTCTTCATCTATTCTCTTATTTTCAAATGATTACTGACTAGGCCAGTGGTCGGCAAACTCATTAGTCAACAGAGCCAAATATCAACAGTACAACGATTGAAATTTCTTTTGAGAGCCAAATTTTTTTGACTTAAACTATATAGGTAGGTACATTGTTATTAACTTAATTAGGGTATTCTTAAGGCTTAGGAAGAGCCACACTCAAGGGGCCAAAGAGCCATATGTGGCTCGCGAGCCACAGTTTGCTGATCACTGGACTAGGCAATTATCTACCCATTACTAGAATAGAGAGTTAAGATATATGCTGTTCTTACTAAATGACTAAGGAACTAGAAGAAACTGAAATTGAATACTTATTTTTTATTAATAAAGGCAATTTAAAAGATGACATATATACTTACCATTCTAGTCATCCAATTTTGACATATTTTTTACTTAGACTCAGTGTCATCAGATTGAAATGAAATCTTGAAGCTTAATAATCAGTCTTTCACAATTCTTCCAAGGGCAAAAGAGAGGACCTTTTATATGTTAATGTGGGTATTTTATTTCACTATTATTATTACTAGAGGCCCGGTGCACAAAACTTTGTGCACTTCGGGGTACGGGGGGGGGGTCCCTCAGCCCAGCCTGTGCCCTCTCGCAGTCTGGGAGCCCTCGGGAGATAACGCCTTGCTGGCTTAGGCCTGCTCCCGGGTGGCAGAGAGCAGGTGCAGCCCCTG
>NW_006383016.1:6716077-6721743 GCF_000327345.1 Myotis davidii
GGCCTGCAGTGGCAGGCGGGGAACGTTGGAGTTCTCCGTCACTGAAGCAAGCAAGCCTCATGTTCGCTTTAAGCTGCCTGGCTGCCGGCCGCCATCTTTGCTGGCAGTTAATTTGCATATCGCCCTGATTAACCAATAGGAAGGGTAGCGGTTGTATGCTAATTACCATGTGTCTGTTTTATTAGATAGGATTTTAATTTTAAAAATTTGTTGTTGTTGTTTATTCTTATCTGAGGATATTTTTCCATTGACTTTTAGATAGAATGGAAGGGAGGGAGAGAGAAACATCAATGTGAGAGAATCAAACCTGGGATTTGCCTTCTCAATGGACCCCCTACTGAGTCTGCAACCTAGGTATGTGCCCTTGACCAGAATCAAACCTGGGACCCTCAGTCTGCAGGCTGATGCTCTATCCATTGAGCCAAACTGGCTAGGGCTATTGTCACTTTATTATTATTATTATTTATCATTATTTTTTTTAACCATCATCCAAGGATACCCTTTTATCAATAGCCAGAGAGAGTGGAAGAAGGAAAGAGAGAAACATGGATGTGAGAGAAACATGTCAACTGCTTGCCTCCTGCATGTGCCCCAACCAGGGCCTGGCAGGGGAGGAGCCTGCAACCAAGGCACAGGCCTCTGACTGGAATCGAACCTAGGACCCTTCGGTCCCCAGGCTGATGCTCCATCGACTGAGCCAAACCAGCTTGGGCTCAACATTGATGTTTCGATTTCTCTCTCCCTCCCGCTCCTTCTTTGAAATAAATAAAATCAATAAAAAAATGTATTAAAAAATAAATGTTGAAAAATATCTTGTCTTCCTTCCTCCCTTCCTTCCTTTCTCCCTCCCTTCCTTCCTTCCTTCCTTCCTTCCTTCCTTCCTTCCTTCCTTCCTTCCTTCCTTCCTTCCTTCCTTCCTTTTTAAAATAAAAGCTCTTAATCAAACAAAAGGTAGCTAGGAAATTGTCAAGTGAAAAGTAACCTATATTTGCAAAATCAATCTGTAGATTAAGGTGAATATTTTTATGCAAAGTAATCTCATAATCTTTAAATGTACTGTAATATAACAATTAATTAAAGAATATAATAAACAGTATTATTGAAAATTTCTTCAATATATACATTTTATTTTCAGATTCTCTGGTCAGGTGAGAGGGAGTTGTTAGATCTAAAATCATTCTTGAGAATGATTATTTTGATATAATCTGTTATATAATTTGATATTTATATTTGAAAGGAAAAAATGGCATTTATTTATTTTATTTCAAATTATACTCTAACCTACAGAATAATAATAGACAATTAGCATTAGTATAGACACACCTAGTCCTGGCCTCTTATCCCCATTAGTTTTTCCTAGGAGATAGGATCCAGGCCATAGCCTTATGTGTTATCAGCACGAATCTGTGACAAAGCTTTTTCTGGCATGAGCCAGACATCAGACTTCCCTCTCTCTCCCAGATGTCAGGAATACATTTCAAAGCTCCTGGTGGTTCCCATGAAACTCCATTAGGCTAGAGGTTAGGGAATATCCCTTACCAATCCTTAAAGAAAGGTGTGGTAGAGACTTCAAGCAGAAATCTCTCAAAGAAAAAAAAATTAATCTTCTTTCCTTCCCATCCCTGCTGTTTCTTTATATCCAGAGTCCCAGAATAGGTTCTTAGTACCATTTCTTATTCTTTGGGTATACCTTACCCTTGCATACATACATATTATCTTTCTCTTTTACTATTTATAGGTACCATAAGGTTTTCCCTCTTTTTCCAAGCCCAGAAATACTTGCAAAATTTAGTGGACTAGAGATAGATTTGGATGCATGCCTGTAGAGCTACATTTTTTTTTTCAAGAGGAGATAAAACTGTATCTAGGGCAAGGGAGAAAGGAGTGTTTTAGATATGAGAGGAAAAGAGTAAACAAATGTGATTCCTCAAAATGTGACAGAGCAGAAGGATTTTCTACTACAGTGACCAAGAAGTGGAAGGAAGCGGTGCTGTGTCCAGCTGTTCTGGGTGTGACTGTCCATTTGTGTTCCCTGAAGACAACTAACAGACCCAGACAGCTTTTGTTATTAATTTTAGAGAGGAAGGGGGAGAGAGTGAGAGAGAGAAACATCATAAAAACCAAACTGTACACGGGGATGGAACCCACAACTTAGGTATATAACCTGATTGGGAATCAAACCCTCAACTTTTGGTGTTTGGGATTGCACTCCAACCAACTGAGCCACCTAACCAGGCTAGACCTAGACAATTTTCAGTGTCTTTGCGGGAGGAAGGAGAGAAGTTGTATACTTTGGTGGAAATGAGAAATTGAAAGATTTAGTCCTCTAAGATGGAACTCCACAAACCATGTTAGGAATTTCTCTATTATTTAGGGCAGTAATGGATATCCTCCAGCTGTTTCATACACATACAGTCTGTATGCATTTAGCCTTTGCTAAGACTAGAGAGGGTTTCTGTGACAGAAAAATGAGACCTGGCTGTGGGTGATAAGGGTATTTAATGTAAGACTGCATACGAGATGTGTCTTGTTATAAAAAGTAATTGAAGTCCACCTTATTTTTTAAAATGACATGCAGAGAATGATTTTATTACTTTGATTTTAACTATAAAAATATAAACATTTTGAGCATAATATTTTCTCAGGGACATGTCTGAGGGGCTCATAGAAAAGAAAACATCTTTGACTGACTCAACACTTATTTGAGTACTGGGTATTGAGTATCATGTATTGGCCCAGGTCAGTGATGGCGAACCTATGACACGCGAACTCATTTTTTTTTGGTTGATTTTTCCTTGTTAAATGACATTTAAATATATAAAATAAATATCAAAAATATAAGTCTTTGTTTTACTATGGTTGCAAATATCAAAAAATTTCTATATGTGACACGGCACCAGAGTTAATTTAGGGTTTTTCAAAATGCTGACACGCTGAGCTCAAAAGGTTCGCCATCACTGGCCTAGGTGCACTGGTAAGTATAATCTATAACTGTGGTTTCCTGATGCTAGCTTTCACTCTTCATGGAAATGGCTCTCAAACTATGGCAGGAATTATAATTACTTAGAGAGTTTGTTAAAACACAGATCACTGGACCCCATTCTCAGAATTTCTGATTCAGAAGAGTTGGAGCAGAAACCAAAAGTCTACATTTCTACCAAATTTTCATGTGACACTGATGCCTCTGTTCTGGGGACTACTCTTTGAAAACCGTAACATCTCAAATATAATAGGGGAAAATGTATAAAAATTGTTGGTAATGGTAAATTAAGATTTTCTTAAGTGGTTAATTATCTCTCATGACTTTAGTGATGGTTAGAATATATTTTATAGTCATAACAATGTTAAAACAGTATGAAGAATGACAAAGCCCAATAAAGAAAGAATTCCCCTTTCATCACTATAGTCTGAAAATATTTTTAGACCTAAAGGTAATTCATTGGAAGAAGTCTAAACAGTATTAGGATCTAAGGACTAAATAATATACCAGTCCAAAAGAATACTAAAATACTACCAAGTTGAAAGCCAAGGTTACACTTGTTTTTTGCAATCAGCCCACCACTGCTGCTAATTATGATAAAAACTAGATGTCCCTCAGCCTGGCCTGACCTCTCACAGTCCAGGAGCCGTCAGGGGCAGGAGGCGACCCGGCGATCAGGGGAAGGCAACGCCCCCATCACACCTCTGCAGTAAAAGCCTCAGCCAGCCCTGGTTACCTGAGCCTCCAGCGGCCCTGGGCGTCTGGGCAGCTGCCATCTGAGGCTTGCTTGTGCCTCACGCTGGCCCTGGGTGGCTGGGAGGCTGAGGAGACTGGGGGACTCCGGAAGCAGGAGTGTGCCTGCTGCCTCGGTGGGGCTGATGGGACTGGGAGCTGTCATCTTGTAGCTGTGGATGCTGCCATCTTTGAGGGCGTGGCAGCAATTAGCATATTCCCTCCTTATTGGCTGTGGGCACTGCAATCTTTGCAATGGTGTGAGGGTCAATTAGCATATCCAATCTTTATTAGATAGTATATTCATAGATAAAAAGAAGTTACTGTATATCTTTTTAGATGTGTTTATTTTCATAATATTGAAAGCATAGTAATTGACATAGTTTAAAAATTTACAGCTTTAGTTTTGTCTGGCCAATTGTTTTGATGAAGTTAGAATTTAGTCTAATAGTCATGGATTGGCAAGAACAATGTGGTGTGCGAGACCAGATTGGGAATTTTATCCAATTTGGATAGATGTCTATAGTGACTTTCAGAGTTGGCATTAGAATTTCCTTTGACTAACTTCTTTCTTCATCACCTATATCTAGCCAGTCCCTAAATTCTCTCACATCTTCCTGCAGCTGTAGCTCATATTCCCTCTCTTTGTTCTTTTGTCTAGATATTTACTTCATGAAAATTCTCCAAGCTCATTTGACTGACTCCTCTTTGTCACAATTTGAAATGTTCCCCTATTATACTTTAGACCAATCCAAACTTTCCTAACAAACATTTCTGTCTACATTTGTTCATTTTCCATTATAAATATGTGAATCTCTCCCATTCAGAAAAGTTTATTTAACCATCTCTTGTTAAATGCTGAAGTTCTTAACCAATATTTTATACTTGGTATCATATCCTACTCATTCTTTTTCTCAATGAATTTAAGAGCTATGATTATGGCACATTCATGTTTGGGATATATCCACCTAGCAAAATGATTGTTTAAATCCTTGACATGGAATTTTAGCATGTCCACACTCACCTTTCTTCCAAAGCCTGTAAGTCAAATTTGTCTTCATGGACCCTGCTGCAGTCTAACTCAAGCATCTGAGTATGCTTAGCTTTTTGTTTTTCATATTCTAAAGGTCTGTTTACTTTTTCCTATGTAGTATTTGTACACATATATTAGCTCAACTTTATTGCACATTTTTGGGGGCGTGGAATAGGGACATAGTTAAACTACTAAAACTAGTTAAACTAGTAAAATCTATTATATCATAACATAGGATCACTCATTTATGGAGAGTAAAACAGATCTGGGTATGAATCTCCCCTTGGCCACTTGCTGGCTGCATGCATTTATACAAGGTCATTAACTTCTCTGTGCCTTGTTTTTCTTATTTGAAAATTTGTGGAAAATAGAATTTAGTGTTGCTAAGGATTCAGTGAGACAATTTTTTGAATAACACAGATTATCTGATATAGCATTGAGTGCAGTGGTTTAGCTAAAAAGAAATTGTTTTCTACCAGGGATGTCTTGAGGTGAACATTTGATGACTGAAGGGGAAGCTCTGACAATTTCAGCACATGGCTTCCTTTGCTAGGGTAGCTGCTTTAATTGATCCAGACAACAAAAAAGTTGTTGTGATCTGGGGTTGCACATATCATTTCCTCTCCCATCCTATTGACTAAACTTCTAAAGGACAGGGACTCTGTCTACATGTCTTATTTAGCTTTTAATGTGTCCCCTCATCTGCTTTATTACATTCTCTACATGAAATTAAAATATAGCATTGAGTGCAGTGGTTTAGCTAAAAAGAAATTGTTTGCCTACCAGGGATGTCTGGTAGGGGCATTTTATAAATTTCAGTAGTTTAAACATGACTCTAGAGAATGTGCCATTGAAGTTTGTGAACATGCATATTTATATAAAGGTGCTGCTTTTTCAGTTCTTTATAATTAGGATAGTCAT
>NW_006383016.1:6721800-6734309 GCF_000327345.1 Myotis davidii
ATCAGTGAGGTAATTTACAAGTTAGTTGCTGCTTTAATTGATCCAGACAACAAAAAAGTTGTTGTGATCTGGGGTTGCACATATCATTTCCTCTCCCATCCTATTGACTAACATTTAGTCCTGTAATCACATTTAGCTGCAAAGGAGTCTGAATAGTTAAGTCAGCTATGTGCTCTACTGAAACTTAGGCAGGTGGGTCTCATTACTAAACAAGGAAGGGAAGGTTGGGGCCAAACAATATTCATAATGAAATCAGGATTCTGATCGCAAAAGACTGTAACTCACACTTCTGAGTTGTGAGACCTCCTGATAATTTCCCTTTGATCTCTCTAGCCCAATCATATACATATATATATATATTGCCTACCAGGGATGTCTGGTAGGGGCATTTTATAAATTTCAGTAGTTTAAACATGACTCTAGAGAATGTGCCATTGAAGTTTGTGAACATGCATATTTATATAAAGGTGCTGCTTTTTCAGTTCTTTATAATTAGGATAGTCATTCAGCTTCCATCATTGGGCAGCAATCAAAAGGTAAGTAGAGCAATTAGGATGGTCTCCACCCTATGTCATTGGCCCTACAGTTTTCTAGAAGTAGTTTTTGGAATTATGTAATGTTCTCTACCAATGACAACATATGAATGTTATTACATTTCCTTTTGAGACAATGTGGTCTGGTAGTTGTGAGGGTTATGTATGACACAATGGTAAATAAAAGAAAATTCTTAGATTTTTAGATTTTTATTTTAAAACATAAAATTTTATAGTAATTAACATCTACGTTTAAACAGAATGATGCATTAATTAAATGCCTTGTCATAACTATTATAAGCTCTGTTAGAAAAATAGACATCTTACAACTACAGTGTCAGCTCTTTAATAAATACATAAAACAGCAGTTAGTAGTCAATCAGAATTATATGAACAGCTTCATAGTATATTATATGAAATTGTCATATTCCCCAATCTTCTGTGTCCTTTAAGGAGATTTAATTTTATGTATAATTCAAAGCCAGAAATAATAAGAAACTTGCTTAATGAGAATGTTTCTTACACCTATTTTATATTTAAATATTTTAATTTAAAAATATACTCTATGTTAAAAATTTTTTACAAAGGCAACATTAATTAAATGAAACAAATAAGGTTATATCATTGATAATTTAAAAACATTTCTAAATTTTCTTTGCAGAGGTTTAAAACTGAAGTAGCTATTAAATGTAAAATAGTTTTAGTTATGTTAAATATCCAAAAATGAGTTTTTATATTAATATGTGCAAATTTGTATTTTCCTATAATTTAGAATGAAAGTATTTGATATTCAATATCTTTAATAAAATTTATCCTATTTATCATTGTGTGGAATTCTTATCAAAATCATATTTATCTATGGTATAATATAAAGTTAATAAAAGTTCTTTAGACAAATCACAGTTTCAATCCTTGGTAACTGCAGTGTGTGTGTGTGTGTGTGTGTGTGTGTGTGTGTGTGTAATTGTTGGGTTAAATAATTTTAAACTGAAATTAGATTGTAGATGTTCAAACCTGATTAAACGAGTTAGCTTAAAAGATACATTTTATGTAGGAAAGTATTTCAGGTAGATAAAAGAGTAGTGTTGTTACTCTCAGGTATTTTATTAACATCTGCCCAGATAGCTAAACAACTGTTTCATATAATTAAAATAATTTAATAACATTTTTATGACAGTAATTACATGGGCTTGAAGGTAAATTTATCAGAGCCAAAGGAAAAATAAATCACTCAGAAGAAGGGAAATGTTAAGAATAAAAATATAGAAGGACTCAAAGAGAAAGTTATTTTTTTCCCCAACAGCACTGATTGGTTGTATCATATTTTTCTCCTGTCACTGCTGTAACATATGCAAGATGCTGTAAAATGTAATCATGATGTTTACATGTAATATTCTCCCACTTAATTTTGTTTAACAGAGAGATGATAATATAGAAGTATTCATTACAAAGGATAGAAAGAATAAAAAATTATTAACAAGACTAAGAGAAACCCACTCATTCTTATCAGTTAAACCAGGGTTTGCAGAAATCATAGCCACTGGCATAAAGAGGGGGTTAAAAAGCTTTAATAACCTAAAGGTCTGCAGGATGTGAGCTCATAATCAGACAGTTAGGATCCATGCTTAGTTGTATGTGATTCAGTTGTACTGAAAACTGGCTCATATGCCATCATAAGTCAATTTTCAAATGTTTGTTAGAAAGCAATGTCCCTATACCCATGAACATGTAGTTAAAAATTAATTAGTGTACTATTTATTCAAGCACAACTTTCAACACTGCATTTAACATGCCAAAAATTGCAAGATACATCACAATTTCAGAGATGTTATACTGAAAAAGCGGATGTGTCAGAATCAATGAAGTATGAATATGTATAATCAGTTACCCACAGTAAATTTTCCATAGGGGAATTATAAAAGAGAAGGGAAATGATCTGAAAGGTAATTCTATATTTCTTTGAAAGGTGATATATTTCAATTTGCATTGCATGAAATGGAGTTTTTAAGGTCAGTATATATTGATAAGGACAGTCATAAATTAAATGTTTAGAGCAAATAAAACAGAATACATTATGCACATGCTTGAACTCCCAAGTAGTTATATTTCTCTTGAAACTTTTATTAAAATAAAGGCCTCAAATCCTTTAAAACCGAGTCTCTAACAGTTGTGAGAACTTAAAATTCTTAATTTTCAATGGATCTGTTTTTGTTCAGGTACATAAATTCAAATGAGTTTTAAAATTATTAAGAGGTGTTTGGAAATAAACATTATTCCATTACATTTGATTATTTTTAATAATTGGACTTACTGAGTTTGAGGGCAATCCCTTAGAAAACTGAGTAGAAAAAAAAAATAGGAGTAAGGAAAGGAAGTAAAAGCCACTGAATCTAATTTGCTATATCAGGTACCCAGACTAAATAATTCTATAGAAAAAAATTTTCATAGTCCCTCATAAGAATATTTCAATGTCTCATGGATGCCATAAGAATATCTTCAGTAGAGATTAGGAAATATTAAGACATATTTGGAATTTATTCTTTTTCTTTACTTGTTCTTTAACTTAAATTGTTCTTTATTGTTTAATGTATTTTATTGGAATTTATTCTTTAGTGAAGGATTACATCTGATGCATACAATAATTTTAATAATGATTTTTTTAAATTTTCCTGAAGACAAAAAATGTATTTTGTTTATTTTAATTTTTAAAATCTTTATTAACTAAAGCTGCTTTGAACATTTAGGACATAATCAGATTTCTGGTGAATTTCTCAGTCTTGCAGAGAATATGTATGACTTCTTAAATGTTAACAAATTTTGAAGAAGATATCAAATGTTTAAAAACCCATGTACACTGCAGTGTAAACATGTCCCCAGAGAAATCAAATGCATACAGTTATATTGTAGTGTTATGTCTGGCACATTGCTAAGTCATTACATGGCACATGTAATTTAAATGTAAGTCATTTAGGGCACATAAAAGCTGTCGTACCAAAAGTGTTCAAGTTCCTAACTTTGTTAACCATTAAAAATGTCATTACTTGTGTTTGATATCAGTAAATCTTAAAAGGCTCCTGTGGTCATATTGAAAATAGGCTCTATTTACAAATATTATTTAATCTAAGAATACCCTGTTTTCCCTTACCTTTTAATTAATTCTAATTAGTCAAATATTAATTCTCTTCTCACAAACCATTATACAGGAACATACCAATTATTCAAGTAAAATATAAGCTCTAAAACCTTTAAGAATTAGATCATTAAGTGGAAAAAAAGAAAGAAAGCACATAACAGTCATCATCTAGCTTTGAACAGCCTATCAGGAAGTTTGTCTCTCACTGGGGTAACAGCTTCTGTTCAGTTCGTTATAAATTAGTGCAAACTAGTGAGAGTGTAAAAATATAAACTGTGGACTTTCAGGGTTTCAGTTTATTTTGCTCTTTTGTATAATTCATTCCACATGGAAATTAGTTTATGAACATCATAATGTTCATTTTTAAATTGTCAGCATTTTAATAAATGGAATTTTTCCACTTTTTCCTTTTGGGACTGTCAGGTATCAATTTATTTTCCTTTTAAAAAGGATGCTACATGTGACAGACAAACTGAAAAATGTGATTTTTACGTTATCCTTGGTGGGTAACTTAAACAAGTGAGTCACAGTACTGAATTATGTCAGTGTCCCCAATCTCTCATTTGGGGAAGGAAATACAGTTTAACTTAGAGTCATAATTGCTTGGCTATGGGGACAGCTAATGGAGTTGCCCTATTTGTTAACTCCAGAGCAACTTATGTATTAAAATACTCTTTTGGGTAGAATGTGGAGTGCAGACTTTAGTCTTCATTGAAATGCAAATATCTAGCACTTTGATTAACTCAAGTGCTGAAAGACAGCAAATCTGGGATGTTAATTATAAAAAGACATTGTTTTCATAGGCAAAACTCTGACTACTGGACTTCTAGCCAGTAAAATGAGAATAAATCTGTAGGGCTGTGGTAATTGTGAAGAAGTTTCCATTGGGGAAGATAAAAAGCTCATAGGCTCTGTATCAATCTCGGGGTGAGCACCGCACAATTTTAGGGGGTGCTGTTCACACAGGCTAAGGCATGAATGGAATTCACACCTGTAGTTAACTCTTGGAAGTTGATTGGCAGGAAAGATTGCAGCTAGTCATGGCCAATTCAGTCTGAATGACTCTTTCAGCTTTGTTTTGCAATTTTCTCATGCTCATATACTTAAGACTTCAGTAAATCACATTTAAAAACACTTGCCAATTGGATATTCTAAAGACTCAAGAGGTAGCATGATATTGTGCAACGAACACTAGCCTGGCAGTAAGATAGAAATTGTCTTCAAATGCTGCCACTTAATCACTGGGATGGTTTTTGAGATATCACTTAAACTTGATTCCCTGACTAACTAAAATGATGAATTAGCTTATTTCTTAGATAGTTTATCTTCTGCCAATTGCATACTTTTAAAATTCTAGTCAGTGGAGTTGAGGAGATACTATTTTATATAGCCTAATATAACTTTTAATTTTAAAATGCTAATATCTACTTAAAGTAAATATCTGAGAAAGCTCAGTCAAAATTGTGGCACTTTGCTTGACAAGGCAGAGTTTCTAAATATCTTCTGAATTTTAACCTGATGATTAGACAAATGAAGTGGTGAAATAGTCTGTCCAGTTAACCAGGTAAGAAGATATAAGACTCCACATCTTCAAACAACTAAGCTGTTCAAATTTTGATGTTACTTTACAGTGTCCCTTATTAAACATTCAGCTTTTAAAACCAGTATTCTAATAAAGTGACATTATATTATTAAGTTTTTATGGCAGTAGTAACTTAGCACTTATTTAATCCAGTCATCTGTGACTTATATAAACTTATCCTGTAAGAAAGAAAAACAAACCATAAAGGCAAAGAGGAGAGAATGTTGGAATTAGTATCCATCTTGTAAAAAGAAGAAAACAAACACACATATGCATAAAACTAGTTTCAAAAGCAATAACCCTCAAGATTAATGTTTTATCTGTTCACCTCTTGAGTGAAACACTAATCATTTACTCATCTAGCTATTCTTGTAGATTCACTGCCAAATGTTGAAGTGTTTGGCAACATTAGAATAAATGCCTTATTATTTTTCATTTGCATGTTCCATGCAGGGATTACTGTACCCTTGCAGTGACACAATGCCATTGCTTCTCTCTCGGAAGCTTAGGAATGGCCAGGTACCTGTAAAGTGTAATCAGTGCTCTTCAGATGATCTACATTCTATGCTGATCTAAATAAGTTATATATTACAGTAAAGTGCTACAATGACACTAGTCTCAAACAGTAGTAAGACACATTTTTTTTTTCTCTGAAAAAGTCAGCAGCGATGTGAGTCACATGATGATGAGGAAGCTTGTCAGTCTCCATTCCAGTGAAAACCAGAAACTAGCATGATCTAGAACAATTTGTCTCCTCCTGTGACTTCTAAAACTATAATTTTAGGAGCAATTATTAAAAATCCAGTTTCCCATAAAGTACTTTTAAATCTTTTTAGTAGTTGCACCTGAAAGTTTCATGAGCATTTAATTTGCTGATATCCATTTTTATTTCTTCAGGCTTCTCACGTCGGTAGGTTACTGCTCTTGTGCAAACACTTTGCAGAATTGACTTGTCCTTAATGGAGAAGAAATATTAGCATGAATTAAGGACCGAAATATTTGAAGTAGACAATGACATACAGATAGTAATTCTTTTTTTAGAATTCACTGACCTTTTTTGAGGTCGACACCCTGTAATCTGCTGAGGACTTCAGTTTATTACTATTCCATTGTAATATCACCTGTCTGATGATAAGGACTTTAAGCAACCCAATCAAGAATGTAACTATGAAAATGATGAAAAATATCCTCACATAGCTTGGACTAGAGAAGCATTCTGTAATGAAGCAAACAAATAAATTGATTAAAAATGGGAATGAGTAAGTCAAAGGATTCCAACAAGTAAACAGAGTTTACCATCTCAATGAATAGGAGCAGGGATATTTGCAAATTTACATTTTGAAAACAGAGGACTGCCATTACTGTAGATTCAAAGAAGACTCTCAAATTTTTATTACACACTTATTAAAATATTTTCAACATAAAATGCTCCTTTGTAGAATAGCCACAATTAAGTATTTAATAAAAGTATTTATTTGCAGCTTGTTTGATTCTTAGGAGTATTAACTGGAATATACCCAAATCCAGAACCAAATATAATTGTATCCATGATAGAGAGAGGGACAGTTTTGTGATGTGTTCCCTTGATCACAAGTAGAAACTGGGATTTAAAAAATTATTTAACAGCACGCCTCATTAGCTTATGTTCCCTTTGTTTTGCTCCTCTTCATTTGTTGCACACCAGTAATGGAAAATAAAGTAAACATCTGCAGAAGCTAAAATCAGTACTACTCTAACAGATGAATAAATATTTCCTTTGAAATTGCACTGTCACTTTTCATGATTATTACACATAGATTCTCCAGGAAATGAGAGTGTCCAGTTCAGGACAATACACAAAATCGCTTTCCTCAATTTTTCTTTTTCTTTCTTTCTTTACTTGTCTGTTAACCAAGTTTTGCATCTAAATATTCCACTTGTAGTGTTTTAAGAGTAAGTAATTACTAGCTGGGAAAGGATATGCCTCATTCAGAGGAGGAGCATGCTAGGTCTCTGTTTTAGCACTAGACTTTTGGCAAACTCTAGTTGGAAAGTCTAAGACTCTGTGGCTGCCAGAGGTATTATCCAAATCTAAGAGGAACATGGTTGCACAATATGTCAGTATTCCACAGAACTTACCAGCTGTCCCAGACTCAAAAAATTACCTCCTGGCCTAAAGAGCCATGTGTTTTTTGCCTCTTCTTTAGACTTTGGGGACTTCACCTAAACGTCTGAAGGTCTCCCTGAGAGGGCCTTTCAGGAGAGGACCTGTCAAGACTTAGAAAAGCAATCACCCGCTATTGGGTGATCTATGACTGAATTCCCAGGGATGACCAAGCGTGCTCTTGAATAAGCCAAGAGCTCAGTAACAAGAGCAAGGGCTCCTCTCCAAATGGGAAGACAGAGCACAGTTTTCTTTTGGTCAATGATAAGATTTCCTTGAAAGAAAGGTTAAAGAGAGGCTGGAGGACTACTAATTGGAATAGAAGCACCAAACACAAAATGCAAGTTTTCCTTTGTTTCACACACTGAGAATCCAGGATGCTCGATTCAACAGTGATGCCCTTGGTGTCTTTCACAGCGACCTCTGAGTTTGTGACATGCATGCCTTCCATCCAGGCAGACTGTCATTTCCCCTAGCTGACTCAGAGCTACTCAGTCAGCTAATATCCTTATAGGGGGCATGTGGCTTGATCCCACTTACTGGCTTCTCGCCTAGTAGAAGCTTAACTAGAAAGACCAAAGAACACTCTTTAAGTGTGATTGAATGAATAGATAATAGAGGTGGCTAACACATGCCCTTTCTCTCTCCTTGCACAAGAGTTGTGAAGGGGAGGGGATTCCCCTAGCTACCCATACATTTTACAAATGTTTATAATGGGTTAGGATACATGACATTTTCAGGGCCCAAATCTGCGTGCATTTTTTAAATGTCATTTTGGATCAGCAAACATTAAGCCATGGCCATGACTATCATCTTAGTTTAGGTCAAGTAAGGGCTTTTTCTAAGGAGCTTTAATGGAATACTTTTTGTAACCACACTTAGGTCACAGTAGGTCTGTTTACTTAACATAATAAATGACATGTTGACAGTAAGGGCTCCATTTATTAGAAAAGGCACTTGGCTTTTGGGAGTGATTGCTACAGCCCCAGCTGGCAGCACATGGGCTCTTTTCAGAGCCAAATTCAGTATGGGCTAAAATCAGTATGGATGGGAGGGAAGCAAAACTCAAGAAAGTTTATTATTTCGTACGCTCTCTGTAAAAGCTGGGATTATTCTTACAGATTAAGAGAGATTATAGTAGCAGTTAAGAATGTTTTCAGTGAAGTCATAATTTTATTATGTGTAATCTTTTAATTTACATAATTCTTTCATGTTCACTGGCTCATTTAATCTTACACTACTCTGAGATTGGTATTACTATCTCCATTTTACAGATGAAAAAAACTAAGGCATAGGGAAATATTGTAAGACACTGATATTTCTTAACTACTATGTCAAGGGACATGGCTTAAGCCAAGGTCTTCAGACTAAAAGTTCCGTACCCTTTCCATTGTGTCACCTTTATAATCATTCATGCTAACTTTTATTTATATCATAATGAAAAGTATCAGGAAGGAATAGCCCTTTTGAACTTATGCACTTTACAAAAGCAGATCATTGCTACTTTGAATTTTTTGGCTTCACCTGAAACATGAAAATGTTAGTTTGACACGAGGAAGGTTATAACTGGAAACAAGTTTGGTTTATGAAAAATAATTATGGCTCCGTAGATACTGCCTCTAAGGGTGACATTGACTCCACATAGGAAACTCCTTGGTTCACTGAGGCCTCTCTAGAAAATATGTTCGGTGTACTTCCATGGAGATGCACAGCATGGGAACTTACCTGGGTAGTTAAGAAGGGGGATCTAACAGTTCAGCCAACCGTGGCAGACACACTCAGCTAATTTTATTGAGTACCATCTCTGAGATATTGAAAACATCGAAGCAGTTAGTCCATTCTTTAGGATGGTTTCTATGGACCCTTTTGGGGAACATGATTCGATACTTTCTCGGTGCTTTGCTTATTAAGCTTTGGCTTACCTGATGTTTGGTCCACATAATGCTGTTGCATGAAAGCACATGAGGATTTACACCGGTCAAGTATAGCTTGAGACAGATTGTGGGGGTGAAGGCATTGCACACAATTCCTGTAAGGGGAAACAGAAATGGAAACATATAATCTTTAAAAGGTGGTAGCCTGCAGTATTTTCTACAAGAAATAAATTAGGATACTTCTTTAGGACAGCAGTCTTGTAAAACTGGTGAAAAAAGCTATGACACTTATTTGTAATTTTGGCTGAATTTAATACCATGGCAAAGTTACTTTCTAACCACTTAAAATAGTTTAATAATGTATAAAATCAAAATAATGATTTTTCTCCCTTTTTTTTCTTCTAGGATTTTTAGGGTTTCAAATCCTACATTTAAGCCTTTAATCCATTTTGTGCTTATTCTTGTATATGGTGTGAGAAGGTGGCCTAGTTTCATTTTTTTTGCATGTATCTGTCCAATTTTCCCAGCACCATTTATTGAGTAGGCTGTATTTACTTCATTGTATGCTCTTGCCTCCTTTGTCATATATTAATTGACCATATAAGTGTGGGTTTATTTTTGGGCTCTTTATTCTGTTCCATTGTTCTGTGTGTCTGTTTTTATGTCAATGCCATGATGTTTTGATTACTATAGCTTTGTATAATAGTTTGATATCAGGTAGCATGATACCTCCAAACTTGTTCTTCTTTCTCAAGATTGCTGTGGCAACTTGGGATCTTTTGTGGTTTCATATAAACTTTTAGATTATTTGTTCTTGTTCTGTGAAAAACGAACTTTGGTATTTTGATAGGAATCACATTGCATCTGTAGATTGCTTTGGGTAATACGGACATTTTAATGATGTTAATTCTTCCTATCCATGAGCAGGGTATATGCTTCCATTTATTTGTATCTTCTTCAGTTTCTTTCTGGAGTGTCTTACAATTTTCTTAGTACAGGTCTTTTATCTTCTTGGTTAAATTTATCCCTAGGTATTTTATTTTATTTTTTGATGCAATTGTAAATAGGGCTTTTTTTAGTTTCCCTTTCTGACAGTTCATTATTGGTATAAAAATACAACAGATTTCCGACCTAGAGGGTATTATGCTAAGTGAAATGAATTGTCAGAGTAAGACAAATACCATATGATTTTACTTATATGTGGGATCTAAAGAACAAAACAAATGAACAAAGTAGAAGCAGACCCATGGATACAGAGAACAGACTGATAGTTGCCAGAGAGGAGAGGAGTTGCGGGACTAGGTAAAAAAAATGAAGGGGTTAAGAAGTACAAATTGGTCATGACAAAATAGTTATGGGGATATAAAATACAGCCTAGGGTTGTAGTTAATAATATTATAATAACTGTATGGTGCCAGGTAGGTGCTGGAAATATCAGGGAGGAACATTTTGTAAAGTATGTGATTATCTAGCCACTATGTTGTAGACCTGAAACCAATACAAAGCAATATTAAATGTAAACTGTAGTGAAAAATATTTATAAAATTACTTTTCCATCTTAAGAAGAAAATCTATAGGAAATGAAATCTCTTAATACACACACACACACACACACACATGCACACACTCAAACTAGCATAAATGTTTTAGAAGATGAATATTAGAGACTAATAGAAAAGTTTAGCAATAAATACACAGTTCAAATTTGTGTTTAGTTCTTTAGAATTAATTCCATCATTATGTTTAGGAAATGCATTTCTAAGAGAGAGACATAATTTGCTATGCATTCTTTAAAAAATTTTACTTGTGCTATTAATTCAAGAAAGTGGAGGTTATAAAAATTTGAATAAAACAAATTGGAAGGCACAGTGATGTTTAGAGTAGTGGCTTTTGTTTGAACAGGGTTCAAACTGTTATTGGGAAATTAATTATTGGCACAAAACAATAATGCTATCTTTATTTAACATATCACCTTTCATTTATCCATCATTTATTTATTTAGTGCTTCATAACCACCATCATTCAATAATACTATCTAACATTTTTCTATAACTGTGTATAAGTACAAAGATATTTTATATGAATCATCTAATTTAATTCTTTCATAGAACTATATCAAGGTATTATTATTATCCTCATTTCTGATATCAGGAATATTGACAGAGACTATCCTCAGAAAATTCACAGAGAATTTCAACAACTTGCCCTAGATCAAACAGCTAATTAATAGTAAGCTGGGAAGCAACCAACCCCTAAGTCATCACATTATAAACCTTAAACTTGCATAAGGTTATATGCCAATTATATATCTAAAAAGCTGGGGGAAAACCAATGAACTGCTATAAATACTGAATATTATTCTTAAAAAACTCCACCTTATTATCAAAATTGAAGGCAGTGAATGCCTTGTTAAATTCTTATACTCCACAGTTATCTAGTGGCCAAAAATTGGAATCTAAGTCTTAAAATTCCCAAATCCCCCACTCAGTTCTCTTTTAGCATGATGGTAATTAATTTGGAGGAGAAGATGCAGCACTTCTAGGGTTATGAAAGGCAGAATTAAAAAGGACAAGCATAGCTGTAATGGAGTACTGCTTTATGCATGTTTGGAGTCAGAGAACACATACCAGTTTTCATTGCAGCCTGTGTGACACGTGGGGCAGTGTTCACAGAAGCGGCCGAAGCTTCTAGGATCAGTGCACTCGCACCTGCCACATACACACGTGCCTCTTCCACTGCACACTTGGCCCTTTGGATTGACGCAGTGCTGGGCTGATGTTGATGGGCACTGGCACCGATCTC
The DNA here is from genome assembly GCF_000327345.1 of Myotis davidii. NCBI lineage: Eukaryota > Metazoa > Chordata > Mammalia > Chiroptera > Vespertilionidae > Myotis > Myotis davidii. Next base: position 6,733,868 of record NW_006383016.1, read on the forward strand.
CTTCCCAGCCGCTGAAGCACTGGCATCTGCCTGCTTCACATTCTCCGTGCCCTGCAACAGACACCACAGGACCTAAGTTATTGGGGCCACCGACTTTGTGAAGCTTTTCTAAATGTGAATTCCCCTCGCATTTCCATGGAAACACACTGACAGTGAAGTGAGTGCAAACAATATCATTTTCTACTTGTCTGACATAAACAATGCCAGGATGTAGTTTCTACTTCCAAAGCTGTTATAGTGTAATCTCCTGATGCTATTTTATTGTGCTGACAATTGTGAAGTCTGCCCAACTACTTGAAAGTCACTGTATATTTAGTTTTTTAAAAAATATATTTTATTGATTATTTACCAGAGAGGAAGGGAGAGAGATAGAGAGCTAGAAACATTGATGAGAGAGAAACATCGATCAGCTGCCACCTGCACATCTCCTCCTGGGGATGTG
>NW_006383016.1:6734525-6735729 GCF_000327345.1 Myotis davidii
GATGTGTATGTTTGTTGGGGGTGGGGTATTTATGCCAACAAATAAGGAAAACACTAGTTATATGTAGTTAATGCATTTTAGACTGCAGAAGTATCCAAGATTTAATATGCTAATGTGAACTAGAAGTCTTGAAGAGGGGGTATATTTTATAGGATTATGTAGTGTTCCTTGGGCTTATTTAGCCACAGGCTCCTGCCTCCCTCTTTCTATCTCCCTTCATCCCTCCCTCCCTACCTACCTCCCTCTCTGCCTCCCTCCCTGCCTCTCTCCCTCTATTGCAGAGCACTTAACAAGGTAACTGTTACATAGAGTGTACTGTTGGATTGCTAAATTTGCTAGGCGTAAAACTAATGAGATTCAGACCAAATAAATGCCTGCCAGACCCTGTTCCCTGTAAGCAAGCTGCACCACTGATCCTAGGCAGCCGACCTATGAACATGTGTTTTTATTCTCAAAGGAAACTAGTGAAGAAAATGCTTGTCAGCCTACAGTTTGCACTTACAATTTATATACAAATAATTCAAAGCAGATTCTCAGCTGCCTGTGTGTCAGTAGTATCATAGTCATATGCTACTACTCATGTAACTAAACTTTTCTGATGTAACTAAACTTTTTCCAGCCCAGTGAAGCACCCCAACTTCTCTTTCAAGTAATTATCAGCAACACAGCAGTAAGTATCAACACCAAGCAGATTATTATTGTAGATCACACAGGGAGAACAAACGGTAAAATATTTAACTGCAGTAGTGTTTGACTATATTCTGCACAGTGAGAAAACCTGAAGTCATTTTCAAGGTCCACCAGTTCTTACTTCTTTTCAGTCAGGTCGAGTTTCTAAGCTTTCTAAATCTCCTATCTACTCCAGGATTTCTGTGAGGATCAAATGAGATGAGTCACTGGAAAACGCTTCACGTACATTTGGTTAAAGTGTGAAATGTTTCAACCTGGCTCTAAAACCTGGGCTGAAGGAACTGCAAGGAGGCTAGTCGTCACTAGGGAGAGGAAGCCAGGCATTGCTAAGTGACGTCATTACCTGGACAGACACTTAGCATATTAGCCTTTTATATATATATATATATATATGTGTGTGTGTGTATATATATATATATATGTGTGTGTGTGTGTGTGTGTGTGTGTGTGTGTGTGTGTGTGTGTTTAGAGATAGTACAATAACTAATTCTGATCATTAATAAAAATAAGGCTT
>NW_006383016.1:6736588-6750848 GCF_000327345.1 Myotis davidii
GTGCCTACATATGCAAATTAACCGCCATCTTTGTTGGCAGTTAACTGCCATCTTAGTTGGCAGTTAATTTGCATATCACCCTGATTAGCCAATGAAAAGGGTAGCGGTCGTACACCAATTACCATATTTCTCTTTTATTAGTGTAGATAGATATCAAAAATTAATTTACTGGCACTCTTCTATATGACCATATGACATCAGGTCTAATTAAGAAAGTTTATTTTATATATATATATAAAAGGCTAAGTTGACTCGCGATATGATGTGCGATACATATAAAGCTCTCGCTGGCGCCAGTTGCCTGCATGTATTTCAATCTGTCAGTGTCAATCATGAATTTGGTTGACACTTCTATTATAGAGAAAGGGTGAATAGTGATATTAAAATATTTCTTCTAATTAATTTCCTTTCAATGTGCATGAATTCGTGCACCAGGCCACTAGTTTTATTATAAACATAGGCTGGGATTTTCAATGCATTTCAAACTACTTTGAGATATTGACAGCTGTGGGAAAGGATCTCAGATTCTTTCTCTTCCCTCTTCCAAACAGGATTAACTCTAAAAAATTAGCAGATAATTACTGCTTTGTTCTAAAGTCATCTATAATCCATTTTACCTATGATAGCAGGTTAAACTGAACACGTGTTTAAATATAAAATATTTTGTGTATGTAATAGAATAAAAAGGCAATATGCCATTGCATATTTATGTGATATAGGGCAAAATTTTAGCTTACACACAAAAAAATTTATTTTGTATAGTTTTTTTTATTTCCCATATGCTTATGACAATGAAATACTTATCAATAATTTAATTAATGTTTGTTTACCAAAATGCAAATAGTAAAAAGGCATTTTAACAATTAGTGGATTTAGCGCACTGTCACAGAAAAATTAATTCATTGAAAAACAAGTGATTTGTATTAATTTTTAAGTGCTGCAGATTTTCTGGACTCTAACCTCTAGATGGCAGTAAACTGAATTAGCCAGAAAGGTTAATTAGGTTTCTGTTTTAAAATTTGGTCTGTAGGGGCCTCTGGGACTACTCTTCTAGATTACTAATGAAACCACTATTTTCTTGAAGAATGCTGTCTTTTGACAATTTTGTGTCTGGTATTGTTCCAAAAATAAACTGGAGAGTTTTAAATAACTACAGCTTTTCAATATCACCTATAATAATGCATTAAGCATTTTCCAATGAATGAGAAGTGTATTTTTATAGCTCACTATACTCTGAGCAAGCTAGAGGGAGTGACCACTTATGAGAATGAATCAGATCCTCCTAGAAGAATACCCTGATTATAGAAAGCCTGTCAGACATCATCTGTAATTTCCTTTTCTGGCATATATCTTCACAAGGGCAAGGCATACTTGAGAATAACAACTCATTTTTGTTTTTTTATTTTTAACTACTTACTGCATACAATTATTTAAGATATAAATATCAGAATCATGTGATATAAATTTGTTGCCATGCCTTAATTTCACAGACTCTGAAACTTTAAAAATTAAATTCAGATTCAGGGTTAGTAATTATAAAGCTGTGATTTAAAGATACTTTAACATATATGCTAATTTAATAGTGACTAGTGAAAACTGCATGTATATTTATATATTTATACTCACCAGCACACAGATTTCCTTGGTGATATGGACAAGAGAAATCATCCTTTTCACAGTATTTTCCATATACTTTTCCAAGCTTAGTTTTATGACACAAACATTTCCCACAAATACAAACTCCTCGACCGCTGCAAAAAGGTTGATCCTTGTGTGACTTGCAACTCTCAGAAGGGACTTGATCTTCATCAAAATGACATTTATTCTCATCACACTGGAAACACTTGGAGTCTAGTAAAGTTTCATCTACACACTTTCTTTTAGGTCCTCTGATTTCATCACACTGACAGCTGCAGTTTCTGTGTATATGAATTTTAGTGGTTTCATTGAAACCAATAGGTTTGATTATTGCATAGCTTTTTCCTCCTGTGACATCACATTTTTTCATTGTAACTGTTACATTGAAAAGAACCTAAATTTGGGGTAGGGGAAGAGAAAAATATATGTTTTAATTATTTTTATTACCAATATTATATCTGTTAATGATATTTTGAATCAACATTCCATCTTACAGAAATTAATATTTATAAATTGCACATGCACTCTTTCATACATAGATGTAACATCCCTCTTTAATTTTACAGGTTTTCTAATTAATGAACTAGAGAGTTAAAGGATGCATTGACTCCTACTTTCTCTGATTTAGTCAAGGAAAATATATCCAGGACTCTTACTCTCAGTACTTCAGATATCAATGCAAGGTGATACATTTGTTTTAGTGGAGAGGTTAGTCCATAACGAAGAATCTGGGCTGGGAGATATTGGTTCCCTTATGAAACTACAGAATTTCTTTCTCGTCAAATTTTTCCTTTTTATCTATTTTTATTTTTTGCACACAATTGGTTTTATGTGTCTATCTACATTTGTTAACCCACCTTATGATCTAAGGTACTTTGACAAATAAGATTATATGGTTTTTTCCATGTTAGACTGAAATCTGTTATAATTTTAAAATAATCTGTACTAGACTTTTTGTTTGGAATAGAGATAAATATATATAAAGATATAAATATTGGTAGGTGGGTATCTATCTATCTATCTATCTATCTATCGATATTTCTATATATCCCAAACAAAAAGCCTAGCACAAATATATATGATACTATGAAATATCTAAATTTAGGCTTATATATTATATATATATACATATATATGAATTGAAATCAGAATCAGTCTCATAACATTAAAATCAATGCAGTTGGTGTTGTATTTGACAAATTTTTTGTCTTTAAGAATGTTAAGGATTAATAGATATGTACAATAATATAGTTACTGCCAGTATTAATAGTAGAGCAAAATGTAGGGTTTATATAATTAAGAGGTCATATAACTCTTCCTAAGAGTCAAACTGTTTGTATTGCTTTCTGAAAGTGAGGAGAATGAATTAAAATAATTAATAACATCATACAGTATTAGAAATGGAAGCACAGGGAATTATAAATCTCCTAGTCCAAGCTATTCATTTAAATATGAGGCAGCTGATGGCTCAAGAGGTAAATGACTCACTGGAAATCACTTCATCCAAGAATAATTCCCTTTAAAAGCATGTTTTGGTGTGTTTACTCTCTATTGTGCTGGTCACTGGAGAATCTCTATCTCCTCTGGTCCTGTTTCCTGATGCTACCTTAATCTGGGCCTCTCTTTTCTACTTTTCATCCATTCTTAGTTAAATGATGACACTTCTTTTTTATTGTTCTAACAAATTTCCCTGCCTCCTCCTAGATCATATGAGTGCACTAGAGGCCCGATGCATGAAAATTCGTGTAAGAGTAGGCCTTCCTTCCCCTGGCTGCCAGCACTGGCTTTCCTCCGGCACTTGGGACTCAGGCTGGCTTCCCCCTGGCCCTGGCTTTGTCAGGAAGGACATCAGAATGATGTCTGGTCTAATTAGCATATTACCCTTTTATTATTATATCACAAAATGAAATAACCACAATAACAAAGTGAAAGATTTTGGAATTCTTAGTCTTTATCAACTGCTCCATAACTCCCATTCTTTTCTGTGGCTTATTCACCTTCAGTTTCACATTTGCTCTGAGAGTTTTCAGATTTGAAACCAAAAATATTATTGTCATCATCATAAGTGCAGACACTACTTATGTGAGGAGCTTTGATTTCCCAATATTTAATGGCTGTGACACCTAGATTTAAAGATATTGTCATTGAATAAGTATTTAATATAATATATACTTAACTTGAGAGTTTGAGATAACAGTCAATGGAGTTAAAACAAGTAGGAACTTTGCAAAGAGACAATAAAAGTTACTTTGAAGTCTAAATAAGGTCCTTGGGGTCAGAGGCAAGTAATTTTTTAGGATGTTTTGATTTTCTGTGAGGAAGCATTCCAAACAGCTTAGTTTACTTGAAATAGGGAAAACGCGCACCCACATACTTCGTCATTGCTCGTTACATTTCTGCATCCTTCTGTGCCTCTCCTTCTGGTCCCATCTGGACAGATCGCGGTAATGTTTAAATAGATGCCTTTTACCTGGTTTTCCACCTGAACTTTTACTTCTGAAATAAGTTTCTGCAGAGACATCATTTTTAAATTTTATACTATAGCATTATCAAATGTAAGCAACTAAGTTTTATTGTAATTCTAGATTTAACAAGATTCTGTCTCTATTAAAGGAAGAATAAAAACATCATTTCCACATAATAACCCAATTATATTTGAAATATGTAAGAAATACTGAAGATTAAACTATCTGCATTTAATTGCTCTATTTTAAGTATATTTCCATGCATTTCTTGCATTTTGATAACTTCAAAGATAAATCTTACTCAGCCTGTTACAAAATAATCATTTAATCCAATAATATTTATATTACATAATAAAATTTAAATAAAACATTGAGAACACATACCATCAAAGAGGGTAAATCTTGACAGCTTAAAATCTGAAACATGCTTCTGACAACTGTTCAAGAAACATTTCAGTTTCAAATACTTGAGATTATCATGAAGGCTAAAATGCCTTATTAATACAAAATTGAAAAGAAATTTTTGGGAGGCAATTTCTATACAATAGGCAAAAGAATTACCTGCCCAATATGGTCCTATATTAGTAAGTTCTCCATGAATGAATGGCCTAGGATTTTTGCCAAGTTCCTGAGGCTTGCTTGTGTCAATCAAATCTGTTCCAATTCCTAATACTGAACTAGATCCCCTTACTGAGCAGAAAACCATCCACTTATTTGTGCAAACTTTGAAAAATGATTTATGTAATGCCATTTATGTAAATGTATCAAGCACACACTAATTTCTTCCATTACAATCTCTGAGTTCCAAAAATTCTAACTACATTAAATATATACTGTAGATCTGTATGTATTTTCATTTTATAAAACTAAGAGTCTACACATGCTAAAATCCTTAACATACACTTGTAAACAAAAGGAAGGAAAAAGATGATGTATAGACCTAAGGAAAGAGTTAGTGGATGGATATGAAGAAAATAAAATAATTTCTACTGTCTTCTAATTCTTTTACTTGAGTAATTTTTCTTCAATTGTATAATCAATAAAAACATGTATGCTAATTACAATTAATCGTGGAATTATGGTAGTAACTCTTCATTTATTTATTTATTTTTTAAATATATTGTATTGATTTTTTTACAGAGAGAAAGGGAGAGGGATAGAGAGTTAGAAACATCGATGAGAGAGAAATATTGACCAGCCGCCTCTGCACACCTCCTACTGGGGATGTGCCCGCAACCAAGGTACATGCCCTTGACTGGAATCGAACCTGGGACCTTTTGGTCCGCAGGCCGACGCTCTATCCACAGAGCCAAACCGGTTTGGCTGGTAGTAACTCTTTAAAACAAGATACTTCCTCAAATTAGTAAATTTTATTTTGGGTTAGGTAAGACTATATTAGCCACATTTTTTATCTCCCAAAGAGCTCATTCATTATAATCACTTAATTGAATAATTTTGGCAAACCAAAACTTTTAATGGTATACAAATAGGGTTGATATGGTGATGATTTGACAGGTCAGAAGGAAATTCCTCATATGCTGAGTGCCCTTCTGAAATTCTGCGTATCTTATAACCTTGAACTAGTTATACCAATGTTTTCAAGCAGGGTGTTGAAGACAAATATCTAAAGTGTTGATCACTTTTGGAATTTAGAAGTTAAGCTCCAGACACAGGCTTAACCTTCACTTTTAATGACTAAAAGGTACAGAGGTAGAATCTATTTTTTGTAATGTATAATTGTTTTATTCAATATATTTTCCCTTAATTTCGGCTAAATTACTATTGTTTTTAGAGTTATGATTTTTATGTCATTTTAATTCTACTGGTGGTGTTGATGTAAAAGATAAAAAAATAAAATGTAATTAGTACATTCACCATGTACTAAATGTGTATGTACTTTTATAAAATTCTTAAAAATGAAGTGCAAAAAGTGAAAGGTTAGAATGAAAATATTTTTATTCTTTTTTCCATCAATGAATTGTGAGTTGTTTCTGTTGGACTGTGAAAACAAAATGAAATTTCAGAAGAATTTTGAAAATATAGATATATAAAATAATAACAGAATTTCAACTTAAGGAGAATACTTAGCCAGAGTAAGTTTTTGTTAGATTTACTAGTATTTTTCATTGTTTAAGGTTAATCAGAACTGCAATTAGCTTAGGGCTTCACATACCTACCTTAGGCAAATAAGAAATCTAAAACCAAATGCTGCTGTTTCCTTTTCTTTTTTTTTTTTAATATATTTTATTGATTTTTTACAGAGAGGAAGGGAGAGAGATAGAGAGTTAGAAACATCGATGAGAGAGAAACATCAATCAGCTGCCTCCCACACATCTCCTACTGGGGATGTGCCCGCAACCCAGGTACATGCCCTTGACCGGAATCGAACCTGGGACCTTTCAGTCCGCAGGCCGACGCTCTATCCACTGAGCCAAACCGGTTTCGGCTGCTGTTTCCTTTTCATTGGTGCAGCCTGATACCAAGGCAAGTCTGTCAATTTATATTAGTTGTTTGAGGTAATAAGTGGGTTCATATTATAAAAACTAGGGTGGCTTCTAATACTGTGAATTCCTTCCTTATTTTGATTATTCTTGAGAACAAACTATGGATGGGAATGAATTGTACACACAATTGATTTTCTTTTCCAGCAGATGTTGCATGGAGAAAACGAGTAGAAAAGCCTGGGATTTCTCACAATGCTTGGGCTACTATTTCTGCTATCCAACTCTACTGTGTCAGAAAGGGAATCAGAGAAATTTGGGAAATGAGACTTTATTAATTGTCCATGAATTTAAGGTATAATAAAGCATGTCTTTGGACGCTATGTAAAATTAAAACAAAAGAACACAAAACAAAATGGGTGGCATCACTTGGGGTCTGGGGTTAAGGAAGACCTGGATTCTATTCCTGCTTCTTCTGCTTGTTAGTTGTCTGACCTTTGCTTAGCTTCTTTGGGGGTCTACAAATGCGTAATGGGAATACTAATCCCTGCCTTATGTCAGGTGTGCAGATTAAATGAGGGCACATGTGAAAAGTAACTGGTTCTTAGTGGAATTAAAGTAACAGTCACTATTATAACAACATCCTAACAGAAAATTCTTTTCAGGAATGACAAAGGTTGAAAGAGCAGATGTTTCTTTACATCTTGGCATTGGCATCCACTCTTCACAGCCTGGGGACAGCATACAACTGTCAATAAAATAGAATATCTCTTAAGGTGATTCTTTTGCTCAAACTAGTTTTATAAAACTGCTAAAATAACTGATTGGACAATCAAGTGATTGATCCGGGAAACCCTCTTAGTAATCTCTATATCCCAGGTTTTTCATTTTATCTGACAGGTTGCCACTTTAAATACCAGTATGGATTTCTTACTTTACCTTTATGATATAGGAAGTTGTGAAATATCTTGGTAATAAAGTGTATTCTATAGTCCTGATTTGCTGACTCACTGAATGTTTGATTTGGAAGGAAATTTAGATTTCCTGCAGCCCAACCTGGATTTATTGTCAGCGAGACACACCGAGGCACATAAGGCTGAAGTGACTTCCCCCCAAGGTTCCATGGCTTGTCAGTGGGAGAGCCAGGACTGAATTAGCTTCTCAATTCTAAATGTAATGTTCTTCCTACCACGCCTTTCAAGATGATATGGCACTAGTTTGTACCTTGTCATAGAAACTGGGGTTAAAAATTATTTGGAATATATATGTACATACCTGATAGGCTTCTACTACCAAATTATTAAGGTTTGCAGCCTTGGATTCTATTTCACCAGCAATGGTACCAGGCAAGAGGGGTAGAAGGTCCTAGAACATATACCAATAAAATTTATTAATGACAATTAATAAATGGTTTAGCAATGGTTTAACAGTCAACAAATATAAAAATTCTTGTAGTTACCAGTGAGCAGTGACATTACATGAGTCAAAAAATATGAGAAAAGAAGATGGTGTGTATATGTGTATATGCAAGAGTGTGTATGCATGTACAAATTACATGCTGACCTAAAACCCAACCAAAGTACAGGCCAGCATTTCTCAAAGTATATTCCATGGAACATAGTATCAAGAGATTTTAAAAATGAAAGGGTCCTAAGAGAAAGTAAGTTTGCCAAGTTCTACACATAGTTTCTTTCACTTAGAGACTCAAAACGTACATTTGCAAATTAAAGGTTCAGAGAAGTCCTGCAATTCAGAAATGATTTAGCATTATTTGGTGCAGCATTTCCTACCATTTCTTTTAAAAAATATATTTTTTTATTTAAGAGAGGAATGAAGAGGGAGAGAGAGAAACAGAAATATCAATGATGAGAAAAAAATCACTGATCAGCTGCCTTTACATGCCCCCTTCAGGGGATCAAGCCCTCAACCCGGGCATGTGCCCTGACCAGGAATCGAACTGTGGCCTCCTGATTCATAGGTTGACATTCAACCTCTGAGCCACACCAGCTGGGCTCCCACCATTTCTTTAATTACAAAATTCTTTTGTTATGTAACATATATAAACATTTTGTAGAATGACTGTTTCATGGAATGAACTTTATCACGTGTTGGCCCAGACTGGAGAAAAAAATAATAGTTACAAGTGGAAGCTTCATGTGGTAGGTGTTCTTGATGGATCTTTTTAATTACTGAATAATTATGGAGAAGACTCTAGGTATTCCTTGTGAGAAAGCAAAGCCTTGAGGTTTTATCTGAATTATAGATAAAATAAGAACAGAGAAGAAACCAGTCTGATTAGAGTGAAGGATGCATAACCTACAAGGAATCAGATTATGGAAAGTCTTGAAATCCATTTATACACTCATTTTTTGTCATTCATAAGTATTAAGTTCCTGCTGTATGCCAGCCACTATGTAGACACTAACAACTTGGAATTGTAGGTAATAGGGAAAATGTATTACCTGTACATTTTTAAAATCCATTTGTAAAACCTTTGTTGAGCACCTATTGCGTGCCACTTTGGAAACGCTAAATTGCTAGGCCACTTACTTTCCATTCTTTTTTTTTTAAATATATTTTATTGATTTTTTTATAAAGAGGAAGGGAGAGGGATAGAGAGTTAGAAACATTGATGAGAGAGAAACATTGATCAGCTGCCTCCTGCATACCTCTTACTGGGGATGTGCCCACAACCAAGGTACATGCCCTTGACCAGAATCGAACCTGGGACCCTTCAGTCTGCAGGCCAAAGCTCTATCCACTGAGCCAAACCGTCTAGGGCTACTTTCCATTCTTAAGGATCCCACTGGTCCATAAATAACAACTTCACAAAACAATGTCCACATGAAACAAAAGAAGGAATGCACAGACCCTAATGGGAGGGATATCCAGGAAGCATTTGAGGGTTGCTAAAGGTTGCCAGGGACTGCTTCCTGGAGGAGTTGACACATGAGCTGTGTCTTAAAGGATGAGTAAGATTTAGTCAAGTAACAAGGGAGAAGGGCTTCCAGGCATGGTGGGTGCATGGCAAGAACATTGGCACAGATGATAGAGCTTGGTGAATGGTGTGCACAGGAAAATTAGAAGCATGGCTGGAGGGACAGATGTAAGACAAAAATTGTAGGGGATGAGTCCAGAGAGGCAAGCAGGGACCAGATGGTCTCTTATGCTACATTAAAGAATTGTTCCTTTATATCAGAGGGAATCCTGAGAATATTTTACCTTAGGGAGCACTTTGGTCACACTTGTGATTTAAATAAATCTAAATGTGTTCCCTCATCTTTACAATTGGGCATATTATTTATATTACCCTCATTTAATTAAGAGTTGTTAAGGATATTAAATGAATTAATAAACTTGGTGCCTGACAATAATAAGTACAGTGGGGCCTTTACTGACAAGTTTAATTCATTCCGAGACCGAGCTCAATAAGGAGCTTGTTAAGGAGCTTGTTAACTCAAATTACTCTGTCAACTCAATGCAAAAAATCAGCCGAGAGACAGCTGGTATCTCAAAAAACTCATTAGTAGGGACACTCGTAAGTCAAGGCCCCACTGTATTCAATAAGTGGAAGCTGTTACTGTCATTAATAAAGTGGTTTGGGCATTGGATTTGGGCAAGAGTCCTACTTCTGTGGATGTTAATGGTTGTTACATTAAAAGGTGGGTTAGGTATATACATTTGGGAAAATAGTGAATTAAATGAAGTTTCACTATAGATTTCTAAAGAAAGAAAGTATGATTAAAGTAGTGCTTTCAGATTGTCAATATGATAAGTAGCCAGGTATTAGGGAAGCTAACAGAGGGAACACCAGCTTCAGGCAAATGGAAATGGGTTCAAGTATATATTGAAGACAAATTAAAATGTAGTTTATCTGAAGTATTAAAAAAATAAGTAAAAGGCATCAAGAGTAAGGAAGCACAAGGATGACAAAAGAGATGAAGGAAATCCAAGAACAGACATGTGCAATGAAAATTAGGGTGTAACAGCATCATGGAAATGAAGAAAAAAAGGGTTTCTTGGAAGAAAGAACCTAAGACTGCAAAAAGCAAGCTATAGTAGAGTACAGAAGAATAATGTTGGTAGAGGGGGATGATGGTCCTGCGATGCTGCCAGAATGACATATCTGCCAAATGTCTATTTTGCTTGTGTGTCTCTCCTAGCCAGAAGGATTCTGGACACAAGATTATTCTTATGTGGGAAGGCTCTGGCTGGTCAGCCACTTCCATGGCTCCTCTTGTTCTTTGTTTTTTTTTTTGGATGACCTTGACCAAATCTAGGTAAGCTGCTGCTATTGACAAGCTGATATTCCCCATCATAACCCTCCTATATAATAAAAGCCTAATATGCTAAGTGTCCGGTTGTCTGGTTATCCGTTCAACCAATTAAAGTATAATATGCTAATGATATCCTAAGGCTGCTCAACTGCTCGCTATGATGTGCACTGACCACCAGGTGTCAGACAGTCGACCAGTCGCTATGACGTGCACTGACCACCAGGGGGCAGATGCTCTGATTGGTAGATTAACTTGCTGCTGAGGTCCAGTAGATCGGGACTGAGTGAGACGGGTCGGACATGCCCTGGAGCCCTCCCACAGTCTCTCCCCAGCTGGCCAACCTCCCACATCTCTCCCTGGCCCTGATTGTGCACCAGTGGGTCCGTTGGCCTAGCCTGTGCCCTCTTGCAATCTGGAACCCCTCAGGGGATGTCGGAGAGCCGGTTTTGGCCTGATCACGCAGGTCAGGCCAACGGACCCCACTGGTGTATGAATTCGTGCACTGGGCCTCTAGTCTATTATAAAGAACTAGCACATAAGCAGGACTCTAGATGTAAAAGGTGTAGTTGGAGTGTGAACTATTTTTACATTATTGTCACAGTTAGTACCGCACTAAGTATCCGTGCCCACACTTGATGCTAGTTGCTATCAAGAAATGTTGTTGTCTATTAACTTTTCTGAGAGTTGGCCTAGCGAGGGATGTTCCTGTTAATGGACAATGAAATAAAGAAGGGAGTGAACTTTAGTAGCTTGATCCCACACATATCCAAACATTTCTTAGGAGGGAAACCACATGGCTGACATAAAAACGTGTTTTGTTGGGAAGGGTTATGGTTTTACTGGAGACATTTAAATTGTTTAAAGAAATAAGATCAACATCAATGTATTAAATAATATTTTATAGACAAAAGCTCCATGAAAGCTTATAGCATTTGTTTAATGAAAAGGGATGAATTTAACATAGTACACAAAGTATTAAGTGCCTCTTTAGATTAACATTGTGATCAAAGTGATATAACTGAAAGATAATCCAATATTTAGACAGATATATTAGTGACAATCACATTCTGAAGCAAAATTCAATAAAAAGTGTTTAAATGCAAGTATGTGCATATGCATACATTCTGCTTAAAAGCAGAAAACCCTGTACTCAAATTCCAAGTTGTCACTTTATGATAAAAGTTCTATCTCAGGTCCATCCTCTCTAACATGTGAATGGTATCTGATTCCATTATTGCTGGCAAGATGAAAAAGATAACAATAGTATGTGAACTATTTAGTGCAGCTTCTTTCATAGAGTAGGTACTCAAACTAATAGCAATTATCATTATTTTACTGTTCTCTATAGTTTACAGATCTCTCAACGTATTATTCTACTTAACCTTTTTGTCATATATATATTATAAATCTGTTTTACTTTGATAAATAAAACTTACATAGAGCCAACTGTGACATTCTTTGTAAGAGTGAGAAAGCTTAGGATGAGTAGAAGGGGAATAAAATTTATTTTAGTATATATGAGAAATCTGACAATTTGGAAATTGGTACATCTAGTGATATTGTTAGATAATGTAGTTGGTATTTTTTCTTTCTGTAAATGCTCTTCTAGAAATTAAACTCATAATCTCAAATAACAACTTCATACCACGCACCTCTCAGAGAGGTGATGTCAAACTTTACCTGCAGTGGTCCCCAGTGCCTAGTTACATTAGCCACAGATCATGTGACTGAGCCTAATTAGTATCATGTGGCTCAAGTTTAAATTACTATGTAGTTTTTATTCCCCCTTTTAGCCTCCAATTCTAATTGTGTTTGTTTAAGGGAAACTTTTCTTAACCATCTTGGTTAACATTTCTGTATTTGGGCAAATAAGTGAACTTAGTAAAAAACTAATTTTATTAATTTTGCTTATAGCCTAAGTTCTGTGACCCATATATTAAATGTATATACAAAGACATAGAAGATAGCCTTGTGCTTAAAATACTATCTCTAACCTGAGTAACTGCTATGATCTGAATATTGTGTCTCCCTCCCCAAATTCATGTCTTGAAATCCTAACCCTCAAGGTGATGGTATTAGGAGGAGGGCCTTTGGGATATGATTATGTCATGAAGGTGGAGCCCTCATGAATGGATTAGTTCCCTTATAAAAGAGGGCCAGTAGGAAAAGCTCCCTTGCCCTTTTCACCATGTGAGGTTACAGCTGGAAGTGTCACCTATGAAACAGATAGTAGGCTCTCAGGAGACTCTGAATCTGCCAGTGCCTTGTTCCTGGACTACCCACTCCCCAGGACTGTAACATTCATGTTGTTAGTACGCCCCCCCCCAGTTTATGGGTTTTTGTTACAGCAGTCCAAATGGACTAAGATAATAACCATAAAAAATATGCCTTTTTTGGTATATAACGTATAAATGCTGTGGTAGAAGCAAATCAAATTTTTATGAACTGCATTTAAATGTGATATGAAGCCAATTCATGAAGAAGTTGAAAAAGTATTAGCACATGGATTTCCATAAGAAAAATTTTGCCCAGAGCAATTCGTAAAATATAAATTGAAAGTAATGGAAAAATAATTTCCAAAAAATATTAATATAATATAATAATAAATATAATAATAATAAATATAAATATAATATAATAAATATAAATTCTACCAGGTAAATTCTTATTCCTTGTTCCTAATAATATATACACTATTAAAATAAATGCATGACAGTTTGCATAATGTTAGTAAATTAAAGAGAACAACTAAAGGAAAGACAAGTCTAGCTGTATTGGGAATATTTCTAAATGGCAGCAACTACTTTTCAAATATTTTTGCTTTGACAAAAAAAAATACAACAATTTGCCAAGCATTCCCCCTTCTTAATTTTTAAAACCATTCATATTTTAAGGAAAATTAAATCCATATGTTTTTAAACTAGCTTATACTAAACTCACAGTCCAAGATATAAGCAGCTTTTGAAGCCTTCTTAATCTCTTTCCCCTTCCAAAAACAGGAAGTTACGTTGACCAAAGTACACAAAATTTAAATCTAGAAAGTTCTAGTTTGATCAAAAGCTCATTAAAAAAAAGGTCAGCTGGACTTTTAAGCTTAAAAGAACACATTTATTTTGAGCCCTAAAATAAATCTATTTTAAAAGAAAATTCCAAGTACCTTGATGCAGGTTTGTTAAAATTACAAATGTTTAACAGATGTTTAAATAAACCACTGTTGACAGGAGAGTTGTGGATTAATGGCCATCGTTGAAACCCCTTCCCCTTTCCTCCATGAAGCACATTATCTTTTAAGTACTTTATCTTTTATGTCTAGTATTTCACTAGCAGGAACACTCCCTCTCAGCCAGCTGTTGTGGTGACGTCACTGCTCCTCTTCTACTCCCCCTTTGTCTAACCCATCACACATTGTTTCTCTAAACTCTGAAAATAATTAATAGTG
>NW_006383016.1:6750907-6756902 GCF_000327345.1 Myotis davidii
GGAAAGCAGTGCGCCAAGACAGCTGCAATGTAATTAAGGGCAAAAGGATTCTTTCACATTTTTCTTCTTCACCAACACCTTCACTGTGACTTGTGAGAAATGCCTTTAAAATGTCAGAGGGAAGAGGGGGTAAGAAAGATGTGTTGAAAGCAATTTTGGTTAAAGAGATAACTGTGTCGTGATGTATGGGAGAATTTCTTAAATATATTTTTATTGATTTCAGAGAGGAAAGGAGAGGGAGAGAGAGACGGAAACATCAATGATGAGAGGCCTCCTCCTGCCCACTCCCTACGAGGGATCAAGCCCACAACCCAGACATGTGCCCTGACAGGAAATAGAACCATAACCTCCTGATTCATAGATTCATGCTCAGCCACTGAGCCATGCTGGCCAGGCTATGGGAGGATTTTAATATGTGCATGTGTAGTGGCAAAAAAAGAAAAAGAAAAAAAAAGAACTGTTTAAGATTCTCTTCATAAAAGTGAGAATCATAAAAAAATTTTGTAAAATAATATAGGATTTGTAGTATTGAATATCATGATATCCCCCCCTCCCCCAAACCCCAATGCCTTCATTAAAGTTCTCAATCATCTGGACTATTTTTTACAGTTTACCTTTTTGGAGGAAAGAGACAAATAACATGAAAGCAATCTTACAACAGAGATTTATTTGGAGATGAAGACTTTACATTATGTGTCTTCAGCCTATTTTCTATGTACATGTCTACACAGTAAAATTCATAGACCAGGGTTTCTCGTCAGTGACACTATTGACATTCACGAGCCAGGTGTTGTGTTTGGTTGGAGGTCTGTCCTGTGTGGTGGAGGAGATTTAGCAACATCTGTGGCCTCTATTTATTAGGTGTTAATTCCGCCCACCTCTCCCAGTTGTAACAGGCAAAATGTCTCTGGACATTGAGATGTCCTCTGGTGGACAAAATTGCTCCAGTTGAGAACCATACCATGAGCAGGATCTCTGAAAACAGACAATTTGGAACCTCAACTCCTGCTTCTGCAATTACTAGCTATGTAACACTGGCTAGCTGTCTTAACCTCTCTGTGATTCAGTTTCCTTATGGATAAAAGAGGTATAAATACTCGTATCTACTTCTCAGAGTTATGATGGAAATTAAACGTGTTACCATGTGTAAGGGCTTTTACTTACCATTCTCAAATTATTAAGCTTGCATTAGCGGTCAGTAGCTGCTCATGTCCTGATGTCACACTGCTTGGCATTTACCATAGGCAATACTGATTAGGCTGTCTGACCACATGCAAGTTCCTGATCCTTTTACTGTTTCCATTTTCCTATTTATAAAATGGAGGTGATAGCAATATCTGAACCTCACTGAGTTGTTGGGTGGTGGTGTGTAAATGTAAGGGACAAACACCACACAACGACTGCCTAATAAAAAACAGCCTTCACTCAAAAACTTAATGAAACACATTTGATGCCATTACTAAAGGCTAGATATTGGGCTCTTAGGTATGCTTTGTTTGACCTGTCTGATTTATGTACCCTTGGTAACTGGCCCCTGAAGCGTTTGAGTTTGTGGTTCCTGCCTGACCCAGTATCAATTGTAATCATGATGTCCTAGTTACTGAAGTGAGGGACATGGACTAATAATTTTTGTATGCTTGTCAATCAGTGAGAGTGGCAATAAAATGGTTTGTGCTTAAATGTGAACTGAGACATAATTTAATTGGAACACTGCAATTCATAAATATTTTCGTCAGATTTTGTTTTCATTGTGTCACAGGCAAACCATTATTTTGTTCTCATTACCAGAGCCATTATAAAAGCAGTGCTAGGGTAAGCCTGGCCCATTTGATTCTGTGTGCAACTTTTGCTTTCAATTTAAAAGAAAAAATAAACTAGATATTGTTTGCAGAGATCATTTCCTGGTTACTTACTGCTAGTATGAGAAGCATTCAAAATTAGGTCTGTTCTGAAGTTACTGAAGTCATTATTGTTCTCACGACATTTACAATTTAAAGCAGATAGTTCAGAGAGCAATCAGCTGATAACAGGCATGTTGTTAGTTTTAAAAGTTGTAACAATATTTTTAAAAAAACCTACTGCACATGGACTTACTAGCAAAACTCTTTTGGGGCATTCTACCCGGGGGACAGTTCCTTTACTTTCCTGATTGTTCATGTTCATAACGCCCAAAAGTGCTAACACTGTAAACTGATCTTATCTCTCTAATTAATTTAAAAAGTTAAATTTTTATGCAATGTTAAGTAGAGATAAATAAAATAGGAATCATGAAGTAAGGTGAACATTTTTATTATATACGTTAGTTTGGCCATATTAGAAATACTGTTCTTATTATTCTGAGACTAAATAGATTATACAAATTCCTGTTGTCATAAAAGCCCTAATACTTTGTAAAATTCCACCAGAGTTATAATTTATTTCCACAAGGTTATATGGCATGGCATATGTCTAAAATTATGAGAGCATTTCTTTGC
Organism: Myotis davidii; assembly: GCF_000327345.1. Lineage (NCBI taxonomy): Eukaryota > Metazoa > Chordata > Mammalia > Chiroptera > Vespertilionidae > Myotis > Myotis davidii. Next base: position 6,753,382 of record NW_006383016.1, read on the forward strand.
TTTAAGGAATCCTTCCTAGATGAGCAACAGCACCCTCTAAAATGCAATTATGGAGAGATGACTTCAGTGACTTGGCAAGACTTCAAAAGAATAATGCATGGCAATTTGAGAATAATGTGATCATTGTTTTTATTTTTAAGAAAAGCTTCTCCTTGTTTCACAATAGAATAATTCCTCTTGTCTTTTCCACTCCCAAGAAAACAAATTGAAATTCCATCTCAGATTAAAAGAGGTTAACTAGAAGAAAGGAAAGATAAGAAATGACTAAATTGAAATGGATGGGTCAACCAAAGTGAAATGTGGCTGAGTAGAAGAGAATTACCAAAGGGAAAGACAGCTGAAATAACTCCAAACCCTACATTTTAAAAGACAAATTCTAGTTAACTTTTAAAATCTTTAAAATTTGAGGCTGCCGCCCTAACTGGTTTGGCTCAGTGGATAGAGCGTCGGCCTGTGGACTCAAAGGTCCCAGGTTCGATTCCGGTCAAGGGCATGTACCTTGGTTGTGGGCACATCCCCAGTAGGGAGTGTGCAGGAAGCAGCTGATGGATGTTTCTCTCTCATCCATGTTTCTAACTCTCTATCTCTCTCCCTTCTTGTATATAAAAAAAACAATAAAATATATATTTAAAAAAATAAATAAAATAAAATAAAATTTGAGGCTTCCTTCAAGAGACTAAACCAACCAAGGGTTGAACTTGTTTTATGCCATAGTACAATTGCTCCTCTAGACTTTCAATAAGTCTGGTAGTGTGTTCCACATGAACTAAATTTAAACAATTTAAATTTTACTCATGGGAACCACACACTTTCCAGCATAATTTATATGCTTTAAATATTGCAGTTTCCAAACTGAGCAGGAGGTGTCTTGGAGTACTGCAGTGCACTCACCAGGGTGCCTCGAAATGTCTTATAATTTTAAGGGAAACACAGTGATACTTGGCATCTCTCAGGTACCTGGATGTAGTTCACAGTTTTGAGACTATCTTTGGCTTGGTTCCTTTAGAAGACACTGTGTCTTTGCAAAGCTGGGCAGAATGAAAATCAGTGTGAAACAGGAAATGAGGGCGGCTATGTCCAATCTGATTCCAAGGCTTGGAAGTTCCCATTAGTAACTGATTTACTAAGAATGACACAAATATATGTATATGAGTTTCCTCATGTGTATTATATTTTAACTGACTGCTAAGTTTTTAGGACATAAATAGTTAAGGTTTTTGGACTAGACTACTTAAAAAACAGAATGGTCAGGTTTTTGTTTGGTTTGGTTTTGGCTTAATGGCACCAGGGGAAAAATTACTGAGACACTAGAGTACAAAGATGTGAGAAAGTTTGGAAGTTTCTGTTCTAATATTTGTATGAATGTATAAATATGTGTCAATGTCAGAAATAAATGATGCTTTATGCAGTTGATTTTCTACATGTAGCATAAATAATGCTGGGAAAGATATGATACTAGGAGAGTATATGTAAATATGTGACTCAGAGCTAAAACACCCTCAGGAAGCAATCCAGATATTTGCTGATTAAAAAGAAAAGCCCCTAAATATAGATAGACTTCATAGGGAAGGAGTGAGATACAGAATATTGAAAGTTGGCCTTATTGTACTCCCCACTGCCCCCCTGGTCCCCAGCTCTACCTTTATATTGTGAGGCTTCCTCAGGCCAAAGATACTTTTCTTACCAATCCTTCATATGTTTTTAGATACTAACCCCAAAGAACTATTTATTTATATAAAGCAAAGGTATACATGTAAAGATATATATATTTTAGGGTCCTTCAATTGCATGAAAAGTAAGCTCTTCTATCACTTTTGTTTTCATAAATATAGTGCATTGTAGCACATCAGAAAGTCAGCTGCTAGATGTTGTCAAAGTATTTTAGCTTTATATTTCATTGACCAGCATTTATAGATTTCATTGTTCCAGAACTTGTCTCATGGCTTATCCTGACTATGTGTGATGCTCCTTGAGGTAATTTCTTGGTACAGAAATAGCTGAATTGCCCACTTAAACTTATGCTTCAACCAATAGTCATAACTACTAAGAGGCTACAGCTACATTACCATGCTTGTTGATCTGACATAGACGTTGTTTTTCAGATGGCAGTTTCCATCGTTTGGCACCACTATGCCTGCCAATTTGCTATCAAGAGCAAGATGAGATGTCTGATCAGTCATCACCAACAGCAATCTTTTAGCTTCTTTTCGCCATCCAATATGACTCTTTAAAGAAACATGTAATTAGACCTTGTACAATAACATAGATTTGTACTGTGGTCTTTCTCTCAAGTAAACAATAAGTTCACATGCACAGACATCAAGTCAGGCTGGAAGGATGTTCATAAATTCAATGCTGTCTCATAAATAGAATTAACTTTTATTTCCATATTCTCTATTTTATTACAGCCACTTGACCACAATAGCTCTTGGCTAGAGATTTCTGTGATCCCCAGTGAAGACAAGCCAGGTATAAGAAGTGCAGATCACCCAACGTGATGTGAGTAGGACAGCTGGCACTTCCTGGGGGTGAGTGGAAAGTGCAACCCTTTTGGAAAGGATTTTCCAAGCACATAAGTTAGTCTTTCCCTTTTATCTTTTCCTATTTATAACCCACTCCAAATTTAGCTCCTCAGTCCTAAACATAGACCAAAATGAGTAACATTGCTGATGAATAAGAGATATAGGTATTCTTCTATGCTATGTTTTCAGTCCATAAATCAAAAAGAAAATGAAAATCCTAAATTCTTGGGGAGTTTTGCATTTGCACAAACACTCAACGGTGTGAAACTTCTTACCTCACAGACAGCTGCCTGAAGCATAGCATCAAAACCTCCTTCAGGTGTATCGATATTTCCAGAGATCTTCTGTCTATGTACCGCTTTTTCAAACTCAGTGATGTTCTCTGTCAAAGATAGTACATGGATGTATCCATGGGGAGGCATACAGTCTAAATTGTAGTCGCTGTGTGGGTAAAGAAGAAATGAAAATTCTATTTTGCTATGCTTCCTTCAAAGATCCAAAAATATTACTCAGAGTAAAATTATGTGGTTGGTGTGAGAAGGTAATAGTTGTTTTTTTGTTTGTTTTGACGAAAAAATTTTATTAGATAAAATCTGTACTTTATAAAGTCAAAGGACAGTTCAATATTGGTCAGTATTTCTTTGCAAGTAGGAAATAGGAATATAATAACTTGGTGTTAAAAAAATAAAGAATATTAAACATGTTTCTTATATAATATTAGTGGGCCAGTGCACGAATTCATGCATATTGAAAGGAAATTAATTAGAAGAAATATTTTAATATCGTGATTTGCCCTTTCTCTGTAATAGAAGTGTCAACCAAATTCATGATTGACACTGACAGATTGAAACACACACATGCAATTGGTGCCAGCGAGAGCTTTATATGTATTGTGCATGTGTGAGTCAACTTATATTTTTTAAATTGCCAGTGTGTGTCATATGTACCGGACAGTCGGTCGGACGGTCGGATGAACGTATGGTCGGTCACTTAGCCTTT
>NW_006383016.1:6757773-6771209 GCF_000327345.1 Myotis davidii
CTCAATTATTATGATTTTGCATTGACTATGTGTATTAATTTTATAATTAAAAAGCTTTAAATGGCTGCTTACCCAATATAAGTGGAAGAGGAAAGAATAATATTTAAAGTCATATACTCTACCCTTCTGGCATGTTCACTTTTCTTTATGAATATTATACCTAGTGGCCCAGTGCATGAATTCATGCACATTGGAAGGAAATTAATTAGAAGAAATACTTTAATATTGCTATTCATCCTTTCTTTATAATAGAAGTGTCAACCAAATTCATGATTGACAATGACAAATCAAAACATATGCATGCGATTGGTGCCAGCGAGAGCTTTATAGGTATTGCACATGCACAAGTCAACTTCGCCTTTTACACACACACACACACACATGTATACACACACATATAATAAATTTGCTTAATTAGTCCTGCTTTCTGATGTAGCTAAACTTTTTCCAGCCCAACTTCATCAACTCCATTTTCAGGTAATTATCAGCAACACAGCAGTAAATATCAACACAAAGCAGATTATTATTGTAGATCATGCAGGGAGAGCAAAAGGTACAATATTTAACTGCAGTATGGTTTGACTATTTGTGCACAGTGAGAAAGCCTGAAATCATTTTCAAGGTCCACCAGGTCTGCCTTTTCTTTGTAAATGGCCAGTGCAGGTCACAGCAGCTCCTGTGTTGAGTGCCTGCCCCCTGGTGGTCAGTGAACATCATAGCAACCGGTTGGATGGTTGGACACTTAGTATATTAGCCTTTTATGTATATAGACTAGAGGCCCAGTGCATGAAATTCGTGCATGGGGGGGGGGGATCCCTCAACCTGGCCTGCGCCCTTGGGGGATGTCCAACTGCCGGTGGTCAATGCACGTCATAGCAACTGGTTGTTCCACATATTAGGGTTTTATTGTATACTAGAGGCCTGTTGCACGAAAAGATTCATGCAATAGGCCTTCCCTTCCCCTGGCTGCTGGCACTGGTTTTCCTCCGGCACCCGGGACCCAGGCCTTCACTCCAGCCGGAGCTACCTTCAAGCCTTCGCAGCTCCACCCAGAGTTGCCTTCAAGCCTTCGCTGCTCCGGCCGGAGCCGCCTTCAGTCTTTGCTCTGCTGCCTTGTGCCTACGTATGCAAATTAACCCCCATCTTTGTTGGCGGTTAATTTGCATATCTTGCTGGTTAGCCGATGGGAGGCGTAGTGAAGGTATGGTCAATTACCATGGTTGTCTATTACTAGATAGGATGATAGGACACTTAAGGGACTTTATTATGCTAATATGCAGTGTTAATTTTGAAGAGGAGATAAAAATTTGTAGTGATTTCCTATCACATTTGACCATGGAACAACTGAAAAACACTTTTTAGGAAATGTTTTTTAGGATTTTAGTGAAAATACTATACTGTTATTAGATTATTTAAAAATATTGTGCTATATGTTAAATTGATGCTTGGTGTGCAATTATTAACTAACATTCAAAGTTCATTAAAATTGTTTTGAGCCCTACCTGGTTTGGTTCAGTAGATAGAGGATTGGCCTGCAGACTGAAGGGTCCCAGGTTTGATTTTGGTCAAGGGCAATGCCTGAGTTGCAGCCTCGATCCCCAGTAGGGGGTGTGCAGGAGGCCAGCCGATCAATGATTCCCTCTCATCATTGATGTTTCTCTCTCTCTCCCTCTTCTTTCCTCTCTAAAATCAATAACAATATTTTTAAAAAAATTGTTTTGAGAATTTCATGGTGTTCCAAAAAGTGGGCATCATTTCTCAGGTGCATCCCTGCAGGGAGAAATCTCAGGAACCCCCCTGCAGTGTTTCAGTCCTGGCTGCACTATGGCAGTGCTGTTTTGGCGGTAAATGTGTGTACTTACTATAAAGTGGCCTGGGCTATTTATGGAAGTAGGAAATAAGATGTTAAAATGAAATGTTTTATTAAGGAGGCACTAAACATTTATATTTCTCTCTGAAAACTCAACAGGCTAATTAGACTACGGTGAGTAACTTGTATTCTCAAGGTCGGTTTTGTTTTATAGTGGGGCATATGCTATTTAGAATTGGACTTTAAAAAGAAAAAGGGCTCTTTCTAGAATGCAAATTCTCATTTTATGACCTACCCTCCATGTGTTAGCTGAATTTGCTCAGTAGTCACATCATAAGTAACAGCGTAATCCATAGTCACAATACAGTAAGGGGAAATAGATGCAGTACTGATAACATAAGTAGTATAAATTCAACAAACCTTAATTCAACAAATTTGAAGCAATCAAAAAGGAGAAATACAGAATATTTAAAGAGGTATTTACATACATGGAAGCCTGATTATTGGAGGTTTGTCCAAAATTACTCATATTATTTGTTTTATGTGTGACAAAAAGTGAATGATATTTGAAAAAAATAAAAAGTAAAAAACCCAAGCAACAGATAATCTCAGAAGTTTTCAGATAGGAATATACTTCCCCTCCAAATATTTTCACTTCTCTAATAAAACAAAAATATAAAATTAGTAATTTCTTTTCTTTTTTTTTTTACAGAGAGGAAGGGAGAGAGATAGAGAGTTAGAAACATCGATGAGAGGGAAACATCGATCAGCTGCCTCCTGCACATCTCCTACTGGGGATGTGCCCGCAACCCAGGTACATGCCCTTGACCAGAATCGAACCTGGGACCTTTCAGTCCGCAGGCTGATGCTCTATCCACTGAGCCAAACCGGTTTTGGCAAATTTAGTAATTTCTTTATATAAAAACAGTGAGATTTAATACGAAGAAAATTTCATTAGCATTATGATATCCACCTCAAACACTAGATACCTGCATTGATTGTGAATCCTTTCTGGGTGGATGCTAATATATGGTGAAACTGTTTTATCAACATATGAACCAAATCCAAGACGAAAGTCATGGGAGAAAAATGCCATTTTTCTAGATAAATCATTTCCAATGGAATTTAGTTTTTCAATATTATTGTGCATTGATGCCGAGACATCAACCAGATAATAAAGATCCACAGGATATTTCTTCAGAGGATGAATTTTCAGCATAAAATTAGCTTCAGCTCCTAGTTCAAAGAAAGACAAATATCATGTATTTATTTTAAATATCTCAGGATAAACGGTCAATAAGTCACATTTTAGATATAGAACAATAATAACCGATTTGTGTGTAATTTATGAAATCAGGAATATTCTGGAATAATTTTAAGGCAGTTTGAAAACCACACTAATGTGTGAGTTTCAAACTTTTACAATGCATTTCTCACAATTTTATAGGGCAGATACAGATAATATCATCAAATGGACCAGCTCAATATAAATGCAGTAGGGAACGTATTTATTACCATCTGAACCTATAGTTATAGTATCTAGAAAAGCACAGCACAAGACAACAAGAAGCATTCCATCTCAAGAGAGAGTAGGTGGCTATGGTCATGTAAAGGTTGCTTTCAGATATAAATTCATTCTTTCGGATTAAGGCATACTTATGAGATGTGAAACTCTGTTACTGAGCAGTATGTTAAGCAATTCAAAACAATTAGTACATCATCACAATTACTTGATATGATTCTTCTCAGCAGTTAGTTGTGAGAAGGAATGAGGAAGTGGTCTAAAGAACAGTAGCCAGCAGTGCCACAGTGAGGACCGTGCTGGGTTCTTTCTCAATAAACATGTGCGGAGGGGTCATGGAGGCAAGGGAGCTGGGTGAGAAGAGGGTGACCACAGGAGAGCCGTGCGAGTCTCCTAGGGACAGCCCTGCAGAGTTGGTAGCTCTGTATTCTTTTTTAAGTAGATGGTGAAAACACCAATTTAAATACTTTGTGAATTTTGCTTTTTTAAATAATAAAGCAAATGCTTTGTAAGTCATTATTTGTCCATGGAGAATATTTTGAATGGAAATATTTTTTAAAAACACCAATTTGTATGCATAATTGGTAGTCTGATCTATCCATTAAAGGTATCCCCTAATCTAGCCAGTCATACCGGTATTTGCAGTCTTAATGTGCTTAACAGTAGCAGTATTTTCTCTTAAATTGTTTCACAAATCAGAAGTTTTCCAGCCAGATTAAGGAATGCATTCAAAGTAATGTTTTTTTTTCTGATACCTAATAATTATGGGAGAAAAGGACTATTCCCTTATTCCTAATTTGCCAACATATGGATGAAACCCCTTTACTGTAACACTCCTAATTTTTTGGCCCAAGAGTTTGGGGGAGAAATCTGGCATGTGTCATCCAGCTCAGTCCACTCTCTGTCCTAACATTTAGGAGCTGGGCTGCCTTACATTTAAGAGCTGGGCTCAGCTTTCAGGTACCTGGTGTAAAAGCCTGACCATGTAGAAGTATCTGCAATTTGGGTAGAGCATTTTAATTCGAGAGAATGATAGAATTTGGCAGATAGGGCTGGATCGGTGAAAAACAGAAATGGAGTAGAACTGGGGAGTGTGGTTCATGAGGAGGACTTTGAACTTTAATGTGTGGGTCAGTATTGAAACATTTTCATTTTTATATTTTTACAAATTGCGTAGTTGCTTTTTAATCATTGACTTGGAGATACGGCTGAAGGCCTTAGGCACTGGCCACATGTTATTTTCATCTTGGTGGATCGTTGCAGTTTATGGTGCCTCTGTCTAAAGATGAATGGCTGTCTGTTTTTTATAGTCATTGCAAAATAAACCAGTTAAGTGTATTGTGCAGGTTGTTATATTGCTGGTTATCTCAGCCAACAGGCAGAGCCTGTGAAGCATCAGCAAAACACAGTCCTTGGAGGCCTATTCAGGGAGCTCGAAGCAAATGCTAGTCGCTTAAGGGCCCTCAGCATATGCCAGTTGCTCATAGCCCAGCAAACAAATCATGGTCTCACTAGATGTTAGTAACTATTATCATTACTATTACTAGAGCAGCTTTCGGGTAAGAACTGTCTATCCATCTCTGAAGCCTCTAGGTTTTATACATGCATAGCCACTTATAAATGTTCTTTAACTGGATAATATTTGAAGCACGTTTATATATAGCCTTTTAAAAAGCCCACATATTTATCACAGTAAGAAGCTAATATCTATGACTTCTTTCCCACAGTTTAGGGGTGTCTTCATTTCTCTCTTTAAGAGGAAAAAGGATTCTCTAGCTCCAAAATGTTTATGCTACTACCATGTATATTATTATCTCCAGGAAAGCTTCACTCTCATCTTTTGAGATTCTAAAGGCTCAGATCCTTTAATAGAATGAGAAAGAGGACTTGGAGGAAAGTTGAGACCTACTTAGAGTTACTGCCAGTATTGGTTTGAATAGCCCAAAGAATTAATTAAAAGTTCTTAGCATGATTTTGAATTACTCAAATAATGGAGTGAGCATCTCTGAAGTACTGGCTACAACAAATATGACTGGGCATTAAGAAAAGATAATTTTTAAAAAAATATATTTTATTGACTTTTTACAGAGAGGAAGGGAGAGAGATAGAGAGTTAGAAACATCGATGAGAGAGAAACATCGATCAGCTGCCTCCTGCACATCTCCTACTGGGGATGTGCCTGCAACCCAGGTACATGCCCTTGACCGGAATTGAACCCGGGATCTTTCAGTCCGCAGGCCGACGCTCTATCCACTGATCCAAACCGGTTTCGGCAAGAAAAGATAATTTTAAAATGATCTTCATAAGGTGAAATTGAAAAACCATAACAGAATATACAAAAGTGTAGCAGGAAGAAAGAGCAGCCAATTACTATTAATTATACTTGGGCAGGGGAAGGAGAAGGCCCAAGAATGAGACTGATTTAAAATAGGAAAGCACAGACTCCAGCACACTTCTGAATTTTTGTGGTGGATAAAATGGGGTATATGTGCAGGTGTGGGGGGGAAATGCATAATTTCTGCATTTTTATGTTTTTTTTAAAAAAATTATTGAATTTAGGAAAAATACCTGAGAAATCTTACCTTTTAAATTAAGCTGCACTAATAGAGAACTTTTTTGTTTACAATATTAAAATGAATCAAGTTTGAAATATTTTTTAAATGAGTGAAGTATAGATTATACTAATTCTTATCATATATTCTAGAGACCCGGTGCACGAAATTCATGCACTCAGGGCAGGGGTGGGGTGGCGAGGGTGTCCCTCAGCCCGGCCTGCACCCTCTCGCTGCCTGGGAACCCTTGGGGGATGTCCCCTCAGGGAGCGGGCTAAAGCTGTCAGTCGAACATCCTTAATGCTACCACGGAGGCAAGAGAGGCTCCTGCCACCACCACTGCACTAGCCAGCCATGAGCCTGGCTTCTGGTTGAGCGGCGTTCCCCCTATGGGAGTGCACTGACCACCAGGGAGCAGCTTCTGCATTGAGCGTCTGACCCCTGGTGGTCAGTGCACATCATAGCAACTGGTTGTTCTGCCATTTGGTTGATTTGCATATTAGCCTTTTTTATATAGGATTGTATTACTCTAAACCAAAATTAGAGAATTTTCTTCTCTTTCCTATTTTCCTAAAGATTTCATTTCAGTGTTCTTAGGGAACATCAACTAGGATCAGTGACCTATTTCTGTTATTACTTTTCCATAGGATTGATAGGTAAAAATAAGAAAAAAAAAAGTGTAGTTTAAGAAGTAAAAAATAAAATAAAATTTCATTTTAAAAGCTCATTTTAAATATTTATTATATATTATACATATTTTTATATAGTTCTAACATTCTTTTAAACATTTAGTAAGTATGTGGTGTTATAGAAATATTTATAAATTTATTTTTAAAATTCTTAATAGATGTTATATTGAATGTCATGAATTTTTTATCAGTAAGCAATAAAATGATTATCAATAAAATGATTATCAAACCAAATAAATCACAACAATATTAGGGAATAGATACAGTTTACACTTACGTATGCATTGTATCAAACCCTCAACTCTTTTTTTAAAATTAATTCTCACCCAAGGATATTTTCCATTGATTTTTAGAGAGAGTGGAAGGGAGTGGGAGAGACAGAGAGGGAAGCATTGATGTTGAGAGAGACATATCAATTGGTTGCCTCCCACACGTACCCAAACCAGAGCCGGGGTTTGATCCTGCAACCAAGGTACATGCCCTTGACCAGATTTGAACCTGTGACCCTTCCTGGGCTGATGCTCTATCCACTGAGCCAAACCAGTTAGGGCAAACACTCAACTCTTATATGTATAGTGGTGGAATGGACTTTGACATTATGAAGAGTGATGTTTCCATATATCTGGAGTTGGTACAATATAGCTCTATATATTCTGCCCCAAAGCTGGGATGTCTTTGATGTCACAATGCATTGTTTAGATCAGCAGTTCTCAACCTGTGGGTCACGACCCCTTTGGGGGTCGAACGACCCTTTCACGGGGATTGCCTAAGACCATCGGAAAACACATAATTACATATTGTTTTTGTGATTAATCACTATGCTTTAATTATGTTCAATTTGTAACAATGAAAATACATCCTGCATATCATATATTTACATTACAATTCATAACAGTAGCAAAATTACAGTTATGAAGTAGCAAAAAAAATAATTTTATGGTTGGGGGTCACCACAACATGAGGAACTGTATTAAAGGGTCGCAGTATTAGGAAGGTTGAGAACCACTGGTTTAGATGAACTGAAACCTAATTTAATGACTCTTTGCTATACATGCAGATTATAAAATACTAGAGGCCCAATGCACGAAATTCGTATAAGAGTAGGCCTTCCTTCCCCCTTCCCCCGGCTGCTGGCACCGGCTTCCCTCTGGCACCCGGGACATGGGCTTCCCTCGCAGCCTTGGGTTCATCCAAAAGGTCGTCCAGAAGGACGTCCGGTCTAATTAGCATATTATGCTTTTATTATTTTAGATAGTTATGTCATAGCTATGTTGGAAAGATGACTTACACACATGAGACAGTTTTATTAATTTTCAAACATAAATTCAAATAGTAGAGGGAATGTGAATAAAATCAAGCCCATAATAACTAACATAGACATCAAAACATTTCTCTTTTCACTCTTCTACTACCAATGATCGCATGCATACTGCCTTCACTTATCACCTCATGCTGGCATCTGCCATGTCTCTATCTTCAGTCTGTATCTTTCCCCTGAACTTCAGCCTCATACAGATAAGTCACTACCTCAACCCAAGTAGTCCCAATTTGAACTCATTACCACCCCCTCTACAGAGGGCAACCCTCCCCTTCTCACCTAAACGCTTGAACCTGAGCCCACGTGTGACCACACTCATCATCAATCACAAACCTCTGAGGATGCTACCTCCCCATTATCTCCCAAGTCTGTCAATCTTTCTCCTGCCTCAATACCATTATGCCATTATTATCATTATCATTACTATCACTGTGGAAATAGCAGTGATACTGTTTTTCAACTTTTGAACTGTTAATTAATTTATAGTCTTGGGAGGATTCAATCACCATTATATATAAAAAGGGGACCAAGCTAAAGTCATTGATGTGTATAAATTTAAATGTAATAAACCAGTAGAAAAAATGCACCTTGTAATTTCAAATCTTCAAATATTTTTTAAAAAGACAGTTTTAAAGGACATAGTCATATTAATTAGAGGTAAATTATATATACACTTCATGTGTACTTTTTTATCTTCATTAGGTTTTTTAGGGTTTCCTTGTTTCTTGAGTCAATTTTTAATCACACATTTTCTACAAAATTATATTATCAAGATATATACATTTTACCATGGATTTTTGTGTTTAACATTTTCTTAAAGTCTTTTTTCCCATTATTTGATTCTCTAGTTATAGTCTATATGGTAAGGTTATTTGCTTTTTTGTTCTTTTTCTTAATTAGATTTGCCAACAATTTGTCTATTTGATTAGGTTTTATAAAGAATTTGTTCTTGGATTTATATGTTCATTTCCCTTTTTTATTTCTATTTTAGATTTCATTAATTTTGTTTTATTCTTAAATTATGAATTCCTTCGTCTTGTTTTTCTTATGGTGATTTTGTTTTTGTTGTTCCTATACCTTTACTTGGGTACTTAGTTATTTTTTTCATTCTTCTTTTATAAAAAAAAGCATTTAAAATTTTGAATTTTCCTGAGAACAGTTTCAATCACACACCATATATCTTGATGGTTTTTGCTGTTATTATTATTATTAAATAGTCTATGACTACAGTTGTTATTTATAGTTGGTGATAGAATTTATTTAGAAGTTTTTATGAGTTTCTCTGTTATTTAATATTTGTTCATCCTCTCATAGTGATTTCAAATTTTATTGTACAGTACTCAGAGATATTGGCCTATAAAAAGTTTCACTTTTTGGAAATCAGTTTTCTTGTCTAAAATTTGATTTACTTCTGAAATTATTTCATGACCTTTGAAAATATTATTTTATTTATCAAGTGCTATGGACTAAATTGTGCCCTTTCCCATTTACATGTTGAAGTCCTAACTCACAATGAGATGGTGTTTGGAGATGGGCCCTTTGGGAGATAATTAGGTTTAGATCCGGTCGTGAGGGTGGGGCTCTTATGAGGGGGCTAGTGTTCTTATAAGAAGTGACACAAGGGAGCTCTTTCACACTATCTTTCTCTCTCTGTTACTCTCTCGTCCTCTCCAGGAACTGAACCAGCTAGCACATTAATCTTGGACTTCCTAGCCTTTCAAACTATGAGAAACTAAATTCCTGTTGTCTAAGCCACTTTGTATATGGCAGCAACAGAAGGTGGCAAGCATCACAATCTTACTTTCATTTTTGTGTGTATCCTTTTCCAACTGTTGCTCATACTTTGTGCTGTATAATTGTTTTATATGGTGACAGGCAGTTTTAATTGGAAGCTTGGAATATGCTTATGGCCAAAAAAGAAATGGACTTTGTTTCTCTGGTAATCCAAGAGTGTGGAAGAAATAGTTCAGTTTTGGAATAGGGAGCTTGTGTGTCAATAATGGTTATTTAAAAATTTAATGACAGGACAAGAGCACCCAGAATAAAATAATGAAGGCTTGCATATTAGTTAAAACTAAACATTTAATTGAGTGATGCACACCTGGGTACCTGAATTTATCTCGCCATATGAGGTTGTACACTGGGATTCTCTAGTACTGGCAGAAAAGGAATAATTTCTAGTGGCCTATTACTTATGCCAAACTGTGGAACAATGCAATGGAAGGGCAAGTACAGAGGAAATATAGGAGGTAGAGTATGTACTAGTGTCAGGGGCCATCACAAAGCTGTTCAAGTTAATTATGACAATTATGAATTGTAGTTTTGTGTCTAAAAGTTTATGTCTAAAAGTCACAAAGGCTCTAAGGACAGCTTAATTCACATCTCTTACTAATAAATTATTCAACCAATAAATTCAACAAATATTTATAGAATGCTTACTATATGCCAGCATTGGAGAAACAGAGTGGAATAAAATATGTTCTCTTTCTTCCAGGGCTGGCAGTAGAGCAAGAATACAATTACGCTACAGCATGATCAAGTCTGGAAACACATAATTATAAAATAGTGCCCTCAAGTTTTGCTGGAGTGTCTGAGGCCACACAGCTAGCTAGCTATAGGCATAATAAAGGCTAGAACTCTGATTTCCTGATGCTGAGCCACTGTTATTTTCACTACAACAATACTGCCTGCCACAAATTATTAAATATGAGCAAGTAAAAATTTCAAATTAATAATCATCGATTCATTCGAAAATCACAAACCTGGTCGCAGCTGGACCAATACTTCTCCTGGTGTCACCTGGGTATTAATTTCATTTTCAGTTGGTATTACATTCACAGACGGGTATTCTATTGAATCAATCAAACATCCTTTGCTTATTAAATTGGAAACAGTATCACAACGTTCACTCCTTGATCCACCTGAAATGAAATCCTGTTTAAAAGAAGGAAAATCACTGACATTTTTAGTGCATATCATCTCAATTAAAACCAAAGAAAACCACATAATAAATTTTGCAAAGAAGCCATCTTCTAATATTGCACCACTTATGCAACTATCCCAAAGAGCCGCTTGTTTCCAATAAGAGTACTGGCAGATTTGTTTTAAGTAAGCTTTAATTCCTAAATCTTATTTAAAAAGAAGAAAATGAATATTAAAGAGGAGATTTAAACCAAGTACTTTTGTTAACTGATCACTGTAAAATTATACCAACTTAATATTTTACTTTGGAGAGACTGCTCCGGAAGAAAATTTATCCCAAATAGACCATTCAGCAGTTCCAAATTTAAGCCTTAGTTCTCAAAGAACTCAACTGGTATGTTTATTACGTATTGTTATGTTTGGAATACGAGAGCGAGTCCTCAGAAGTCACATGCTTAATTAAGTACAGAAAATTCATAAGAATGAATTGGAAATCTTCATTTCTTAGCCTGTGAAATCTGCCAACTTCTTATACACACAACAGTAATTCAATAATCAAGTACGATTGATGCTCATAATGAGGCAGGGAGATAAAATGGCAGCTCAAATTTTCCTTATTTTGCAACTGAATCTAAAATGTTCATTATCATTCAGCATTGACTAGTTGATGTTTATCTAAGAGCCATCCAATAAACTTGGAATTAATGGAGCAACCTTGCAATTTAGTTTATCTTAACTGTGAAGAAAATGATATTTTTATTCTTCATGTAATCATTCAGGTTTTTTTTCCTAAGAACAAGATATGTATTGAAAAGTACAGAAATATGTTTTATTATATATAATGTTGGCCTGAATTATATGTGATATTTGCTTACACATTAGCTAGATACTTATTTGCTCAGTGATCTTCCTGGCAAGTTCGTTTCTTTTCTTGAAATATATTTGTATTGATTTTAGAGAGGAAGGGAGAGGGAGAGAGAGAAACATCTATGATGAGAGAGAATCATTGATAGGCTGCCTTCTGCACGTCCCAAACTGGGGTTCAAGGCTCAACCTAGGCATTTGCCCTTGACCATAATTGAATCAGGGACCCTTCAGTCCTCAGGCCAACATGCTATCCAGTGAGCCAAACTGGCTAGGGCCTTCCTGGCTATTTCCATCTGGCATTCAGTTATTCCTCCTTTAGTTCAGCTGATTCAGAGAATTGGATTATTATCAATTAATCATTCAATCAAAGAATACTCAGAGACAGAAGTATTTTAGGTGCTGAGGATACAGAATAGAACAAGGTAGACATAGTTCCTGTCATCAAAGAGTCAATAAACCATCAGTGAATTCAGCCATGAAGCAAGGAAATGTAATAATCATGGCCATTAAACTTAGGGGAAGCACAAATTGTCCTAGGGTTATGGAGATTATTAAGTTTAATATTAGTTGATTATGAGATCACTCACTAATTATGGACAGGGACATCCCTGGCAGTGGAGAGTAATTAGATGGGATGTTGGTAGGCAATATAAAAACATTCATACAAGGATTTTAATTTAATTCCCATCTCAATTTAGAACAAGGGTTGGAAAACTAGTAAGGAACAATGGGACAAATAAAACCCATGGCTTTTTTTCTATGGCTTTAATGCTAAAAAATGTTTTTTATAATGATTTTAAAATGCTATAGTACAATAAAAAGGAGAATATGCAACAGAAAAAGTATGTAGCTCACAAAATGTAAAAAATTTTACTATGTGACCCTTTACATTACTGATCATTAGAGTGTAGAGCACACTCTGTAATATAAATATAATGAAAAGACAATAGAGAATATTTCCTTTCCAATCAATTTTTTCAGATGTCATTTGGTAAATCATTTCATGGAAATAGAAAAAATGTAATTTGCTTTTCTATTGACCATACACCTAGATTTTAGACGGAAATTAAAAATGTTCAAAGCCTTAATTTTGTGTATTCAAATTTACCCTATCTACTGATAAAACTTAGAGGCACTAAGAATGTGAGAATTGGTTTATAAACAATTTGGAGTTCCTCAGAGAAAGTGGCATATACTTCTATTGTATGTGTAACTTTTCGTCAGAAAGCCTCTGGCTAGGTGGGGGTGGGGAATCCCACCTGTGCCAGAGCTTCGGGAATATGTGCTCATTCATGGCTCACATGAAAGGACACAGACCAAGGGCCACATGTGTTTTACAGATGTAAAAATCCCAAGCCTTCAAATCAGGAAAGGGATAAAGTACAAATAACTGATTTTTTTTTCAGCCAGGGGTTTTGCTATTTGTATATACAGAATGGAAAAGAAGTGAGTGTGGTTGATTTACTGCAAGTATAGATCATGCTATGCCATTTGACCTTTAAATGCCAAATAAGTTTGCTGATATAGACCAAATAGTCTCAATTATTCTGCAATGTCTAAATTAGCCTGGTTGTTTTTACTCCAATGTAAAAATAATGTTGTACACTTGAAATGAATATAATATATGCCAACTATCATTTAAATTTTTTTTTAAAGATGTGAAAAGGAGATGGGCTTTTGTTTGCATTTTTAAATAGCAGGGTCAGATGACATTTGAACAAAACTGTGAAGGATTAGAGAGAAAAATACAGTGATT
>NW_006383016.1:6772465-6774257 GCF_000327345.1 Myotis davidii
TATCCTGTGTAAATTTTCTAGAAATCTTTTAATTTTTGTTATTAAAAAGAAAGTTGGGTCGGGGAGGGGAAGAAAAAAGAGAACAGGGAGAGAGGGGTTTTTTTTGTTTGTTTTTCTTTATTGATTGCTTTGTTTATAGTACAGTTGTCATTCTTAGTTCTAGTTATTTCACTATATATAACTAGTGAAATAATATATAACTAGTGAAATAACTAGACATATGTATACATAAATATATATATACATAAATATATATATGTATATCTACTATATGGTCATAGGTTTAATTTTATTCAGGTCTTAAGAGTCTCTTAGCTAAAGTGTTTATAACAAACTGATAATTAATTTAGCTTCAGGCATGAATACTGAAGAAAAATAGATACCAATTAAGTTTCTTTAAACTTTTTAAATTTTATTTTCAATCACAGTTCACATTCAATGTTATATTAGTTTCAGTTTTTACTCCAATGTAAAAATAATGTTGTACACTTGAAATGAATATAATATATGCCAGCTATCATTTAAATTTTTTTTAAAAGATGTGAAAAGGAGATGGGCTTTTGTTTGCATTTTTAAATAGCAGGGTCAGATGACATTTGAACAAAACTGTGAAGGATTAGAGAGTGAACTACAAGGATTTCTGGAGGAAAATACACGAAGAGGAAGCATAGTGTGTAAATGCCCATGCAGAAAGAACTATGTCTGGCTTTGGCAAGGCCAATTCAGAGGCCAGAAATAATAACAATAGGAATAAAGTAGCTAACTTCTATTGAAAAACACACACACACACACACAACTAAGTCATAAAAACATTGCCAATTTGACAATTAGGGTTGAAAAAGGAAGAACAGACCATGGCATCAAAATGAAGAATGGAATGCTGCCCCTATCCACTGTGGCCTACTTTCCACTTTGTATAAAAGAAAAGAATTTGAAGCCACACCCGTTTAATTTTTTGTGTTTTGTGGCATTTTAATTTCTTCTAATTCTTATGTTTTACTTTTTCTACAAGAAGCACTCAAGCAAACTCAGACTTCAGCTGTCTGCATCTAAAACCTATTCGGTGATGATGTTTTGTTTAGTTATACACTTGAACCCTGCATGGTTTTGTTAACCAATGTTACCCCAATTAACTCGACAACAGCAAAACTAGAATCAAATGTTGAGTTTTTAAATTTGGCATCAAATTCTATAGTATAAATTTAGTTATTTTGAGGTTATTAATTGAATTGATATTACAGTCCTGGAAATTTTTTTTTCAGTTCTGGAAAAATTATGTCATATAAAAATCTCCTCTAAAGTGTTTCAGTATTCTTTTTCTTTCTAAAAGATATTACTTTATATTTTCAATAAATAAATAAATAATAAAACCTATTTGGAATGAAAAGGCCATCTTGAAGTTACCATGGCTGGCTTTTCTTCAGTTATTACTTTCACCCATTTAATGGAATAATCTGGGGAGATACATAAGAAAAGTGTTTTATCCTCCTCATTTCTGAGTCCCGAGTTTCAGATTTGGCAATCTGCACAAAAATGAAAGAATTCTATCATCTTCTTTTTGATAGTGAATGCCGTTTGTATCATATTTTAATATAATTATGCTCCATGGCTGCCCTCTAAACTTCTGGTTATGCAATCACAACCTGTATGTGACATATTAGGCAGGAGAGGAAGAGAGACTAGTCAAGTCCTTCACATATGTTAAAAATGAACATGCGGCAAACTAGGTAATATTGATAAGGTTCTGTTTATCTTCAATATTTTTCAATTGCTTTTCTATAGCATGGAGGGA
>NW_006383016.1:6774305-6796886 GCF_000327345.1 Myotis davidii
CTAGTGAAATAATATATAACTAGTGAAATAACTAGACATATGTATACATAAATATATATATATACATAAATATATATATGTATATCTACTATATGGTCATAGGTTTAATTTTATTCAGGTCTTAAGAGTCTCTTAGCTAAAGTGTTTATAACAAACTGATAATTAATTTAGCTTCAGGCATGAATACTGAAGAAAAATAGATACCAATTAAGTTTCTTTAAACTTTTTAAATTTTATTTTCAATCACAGTTCACATTCAATGTTATATTAGTTTCAAGTGTATAACATACTGATTAGACATTTATAATAACTTGTGAAGTGATCATTCTAATAAGCCTGATACCATACATAGTTATTATAATATTAGTGACTATATTCTAAGCCAGTGATGGTGAACCTATGACACACGTGTCAGAGGTGACACGTGAACTCATTTTTTTGGTTGATTTTTCTTTGTTAAATGGCATTTAAATATATAAAATAAATATCAAAAGTATAAGTCTTTGTTTTACTATGGTTGTAAATATCAAAAAATTTCTATATGTGACACGGCACCAGAGTTTAGTTAGGGTTTTTCAAAATGCTGACACGTGAGCTCAAAAGGTTCGCTATCACTGTTCTAAGCTGTACTTACATCCATAACTGTTTTGTAACTGCCAATTTGTACTTCTTAATCCCTTCACCTTCTTCACCCAGCCCCTCAAAACCACTCCATCAGTTTGTTTCTGTATCTATGAGTTTGTTTCTGCTTTGTTTGTTTATTCTGCTTTTTAGGTTCCAAATATAAGTGAATTCATATGGTAATTGTCCTTCACTGTGACTCATTTCACCCAAGACAACACCCTCTAGGTCCATCCATGTTGTCCCAAGTGGTACAATTTCATCCTTTTTATGGCTGAGTAATATTTTATTGTATATTCAGGGTGTCCCAAAAATGTATACACACTTTGAATAATTATAAAGGCAGTGTTTCTTAAAATACATTTCATTTTCAAAATGTAATTGAGTCAGCTATTAAAGTATATATACATTTTTTGGGATACCCTGTAGGTACCATTTCTTTTTTATCCATTTGTCTTTTGACTGGCCCATTTAATCCATTTACATTTAAGGTAATTATTGATAGGTATGTACTTATTACCATTTTATTAATAGTTTTCTGATTGTTTTTGTAGTTCTCTTATTTTCTTAGTTTCTTGCTCTCTTCCCTTGTATGTTGATAACTTTTTGCAGTGTTGTGTTTGGATTGCTTTCTCTTTATTTCTTGTATATCTCTTGTAAATTTCTGGTTTGTGGTTTCAATGTGCTTCACATATACCAAGCTATGATTATAGCAGTCTATTTTAAGTTAACAGTAGTTTAAGTTCAAACACATTCTAAAATCACTACCATTTTTACTCACCCCCTACATGTTTATGTTTTTTTTTTCAATCCATTCTACCTTCTTTTGTGTGTTTGTGTGTATCCCTTAATTTACTATTGTAATTACATACGATCTTCCTACTTTTGCCTTTTAACCTTTGTACTGGCTTAGTGTTGGTTGAACTACTGCTTTTATTATGTGTTTGCCTTTGTCAGTGAGAGTTTTCTTGGCGACATTTTCTTATTCATATATTTTTAAATTTTTTTGTTCTTTATTTTGAAGAAGTCCCTTTAACATTTCTTGTAATACATTTCTTGGTTTGATGGTAATGCATTCCTCCAGCTTTTCTTTTACTTTGACCAGCTTTGAAAATCATATAAGCCAGGCTTAAGAACAGATAAAACACATCTTCCTTCTCTGTCCCTCTACCCTGCTGATTGAGGAATAATAGGCATCAGTTGCATGCATACCTAAGTGGTGGGCGATCTTTCAAAACCAACCACTGCATTCTTTCTCTTGGTGATGTCAGGTCAGCCTGTAGGAGTGGACAGCTCCTTCTGTTAATGATGTGGCTAGTGGCCAAGTCCTAATACTGGTTGCTTCAACTAGGGTTGTGTTCTTAACACAGGCAATTCTGATTTTCCCAAGCCTGAATGAATTGCTCCAGAGTTTCACCGAAGTTCTTATAATAACAACTCCCATTTCTTAAGCAATGTTTGTTTGCCAAATGCTTCCCGCATACTGTTTCACTTAATCCTCACAACAGTGTGTCATAAGTGCAGTTATTATTTCCATTTTAAAGCTAGGGAAAACTGAGGTTCAGAGGACATGTTAATTTGGTACTATGGTTAGAAATTGATGGAACTGGGATTGGTTTCCAAGGCGATCTCATTTCAGAGCCTGCTTTTTCAACCTCTAAATTACCGTAGACTACCCTTCAGTACATAGAATATTTTGGGACATGAACAGCCAATTCATTTCTGAGTATTTTCTGAGATCCCTTTATGGGGATTTGGTCAAGAGCATAAACAGGTTTTGTCTTCTCTGACCTGGCAGCCACCCACCTCTTCCCTTGGCTTACCTCCTTGCATTTGAACGGCCATTCCTCTGAATACCCAAAATCCCTCCTCCCCTGGCAGGACTGACATTGCAACTCACATAACTGTGACTCTCCAGAGTTTTTGTGCCAGCAGAGGTGTGAGATGGAGAGGAACCCTTTGGAACTAGACCTTCTATATGGCTGGCATGGTGCATTTAGCTGACAACTGGATTTCCAAACCATCTTTTGAAAGTTCTTCTAAACTACATACACTAAAGTTCTCAGCAACTGATGTCAAGTTGGCCCAAACTCCATGACTCTAAGGATCTTCCTTATTGATACAGTACAAATGTAAAACGGAGTATTGGGTTAGGGTCAGGAAACATCAAGCTCTGACGCATTCTTGACAGACAAACTCTAGTTTGGAGTGACATCCGATTTTGTCACTGGTAAAACCCAGGCCACATTCAGAAGCCTTGAGGCTGTCAGTAGGAGGGGCACTTACTTTCAGACATGGCTACTGTTCCATGAACCCCTTCCCTACCACTTTCTTGCCTTGCTTCATGAAAGAAAATAACATCCACTATCTTTTGCTACCCTTCACCTTTCTTTTTTCCTCCTTGGGGATGCATAAGAACAAGCAGTACTAGGAGAGGTTGGAAAGATGATGGTAGGTGCAGGTTTTGAGCTAGATCAGAGGAAGTAAAGCTAGACGTTTCTCTTCATCCCAAGCAAAAGGCCATTAAAGATCTATCTGTTCTAATTCTCAGGGGCTACATAAATAAATGCAAAATTACCTACGCAGTCTCACCCCAAATTAGCAGATGGCTTCTTCATTACAACTTATGTAATAGGTGGTTCTAATTAGAGATTACCAACAGCACCCACAAAACTACTTTAGAGAAGGAATACATTATAATTATTTTACTAAGAAGTTATTGGGATATGTTTCTCTTGTTAGGATGTAAAACACAAATTTTTAACAATAAATATTTCTTAATTATTTTCTATGCCACAGAATTTAAATGTACACACTATCACATGTCAAAAGAAAAGCACCCCATTTTCCATAAATTACTAAAGAATTGATATACAATGTTATGATAGGGTAAATAACTTATCTCCATGTATTGCAAATAAAACAAATGAAACCTACCAATAAATTAGCTTGCTTTTTAATAAGCAAGTACAAGACAACGATCCAACTTGGATATATAACCGAATGCCCCAAGCTGCAACAAGAATTTCACACAAAGCCTTCTGACCTAAGCAAAAGTTACTAGCTGTGTTTGCCAATTTTCTCTATAGAACAGATGGAAAACATAAAATGGTTTGCACTTCATTTCAAAATTACCATAATTTTCCTAATAAAAAGGTTATACTTTATATTCAGCCAGATATGCTGTTTCCAGGCATAAAACCAAATAAAATTTTCCTGATGCTCATCAGTATCGTTTTCCTGATACACCTTCAAGGTACGGAGTTTCAGGGCAATGAAATTATGCTAGAGAAAAGGGCAATTGTGAGAAAAACAGAAAAGAGAAAAAAAAAAGAACAAAGAAAGAAAAAAAATTAGGCACACCTCTTGAGCACACCATCCACATTCTGGATCTAGCGCAAGGCACTTGGTGCAGGATGCTGCATTCGAAGATGCACATCTGCTGTTTTCTGAAATGGAAGACAAAATGAGGGGTTATGGCTTATTTTCCTACTGGGAAGTATATACAGTTCTAGACCAAAATGTTTTTTGAAAACTGAAATAAGATGACAATAGTTTTAAGTTCATGACATCAAAAAATACACAACTTCTTTTGGGAGGAGTTAACCTGCTCATTGCTATTAATTTTCTGGATAGTTATTATTTGGGGGAAATAAGAGTGATAGAAATACGATTTTAGCTAGGTTTTGGGGTTTGGCTTGAATTCTCCTCCAATAGAGGAGGACCCTTCAAAATGTTTAATGTGTTGAAGTTTCACGGTATTTATATTATCTGAACCAATGAGGTGTTTTTGGATCTAGAATTTTTCCTGTAAGAATAATCAATTACAGACCTCAATCTCAACAGGAAAATCCACATTGAGTCATAGTGAATGACGTTCCTGAGAAATAATCTTGAAGGACATATATTATAATTAATTTGTGTTAATATTGATTATTTTGACTTGAAGGATAACAGAATCAAATATGATTCAGTATTTTAAAGGTAAAATGGTTAAAATGAATGAGTTGTTTTAGTTCATTTAATTGCTCTGACTGGACCAATTTAATTCATGACCAATTCACTTTTCCATAGATACCCACACTTGGCTGTGACATTTTAATAACATAATTGTGCTTTGAAAATATTTACCTTTGTTCCTCTAGCCACAAACTACGTACACCATTAGAAAGAGGCTCATCATTATAGACTTAAACACATAAAATATAATAATGAGTCATAAATTACTTTATTATGAGTTTTTAGTGGCATAATCACATCCTTTTTTAAAAAATATATTTTTTATTGATGTTGGAGAGTAAGGGAAAGGGAGAGAGAGAGAGAAGCATCAATAATGAGAGAGAATCACTGATTGGCTGCCTCCTGCACACCACCTACTGGGGATCAAGCCTGCAACCAGTGCATGTGCCCTTAATCAGAATTGAACCTGGGGCCTTTCAATCCACAGGGCAATGCTCTATCCATTGAGCCAAACCAGCCAGAGCCACATCCTTTTTATATTATCCCTACATGCTTCCTACATTCTATCCTTTACTGTTTACTCTGAAATATCCCAAGGACACTGGAAACCACAGCATACTGTCCAACTCACTCACAGGCACACAGTAAATAGCATTGACATGCTGGCTGTAAGTACCTCACAGTGCAGGTGAGAAGAGAACTATATAAGCAGACAGTGAAACACAATGTGATAAGCACAAGGGAAAGACCATCAGAGCACTATGAACATAGTGAGGAGATGCTCACTCTGCTTTATTTTTATTTTTAAAAATATTTTTTTATTGTTAATAGTATACAGATATCTCCTGTTTCCCCATCACTGCTTTAGAGGGACGGTTCCCCTGAGGCAGTGATATCTAGTATGTCTTTTTGCCATCCCTCTTTGTTTCTTCTAATCTGTGCCTGTTTCTTTTAAAAATGTAATAGGCATGAAAGAAGACTGTGTGCATGCACAGTCACACATGGACATGATGGTTTGAAAGAGAATAGAGCCCACTAAGTATCTAGCTGTCCCCATCCAGTTGGTTTCTCTTTTTCTTCTTTTTCAGCTTGCCCCAAACATTCTAGAAAACAGGGCTAAAAACAGTTCAGACCTGGAGATGGTATGGCGTCGGTGTTTGCAGTGAGAAGAGAGAGAAACTGTAGGAGAGTAATCATAGCAGAGAGGTGCTAACTGGGGTGGTAGTGAGTACTCTTCCCTGTAACTCCCAAGATAGCAATGAGTTACGCTGCAAGTATCCTTCCCTAACATCCCTGCTGTTCTATTATCTCCTCTCTGTATCCCCTTGCACCCTTTGTCCTTGGCTTTATATCAACTTTTAAAATACATTATCTAAAACTTCTTCACTAATATAGATGCACTGGCCTGGAATTCAAAGGACAAAAAATAAATACTGTTTTGGCCTCCCTTTACTACCAGTGTGGCCATCTACTAGTAACTAGGAAGAGTCCAATAGCCTAAAATCCTTCCAACTGGCTTAGTGCAAAACTGTAAAAGATGCTTATTTTTTAAGTAGTCAGAAGAGGGAGTGACCTTCTTACTTGTTTCCAGAAAGAAAACCAATTTAAGTCCATAAATCAAGCACATTTGCAGACCCAACTTGACCTTTACCAACTCTTTACAACCCTTAAGCTTAACCCAATTGGAACAAGGAATTAAGGTCATTGCAGATCATACTTGACCAAGCCTTTTACTGACTCAGTAGGACTTTTGCTCTGGCAGTTAAGATTGCAATCTCCTGGAAGGAAGCAGCAGATCCTACAGCTCTGCTCCTCATGTTTGTAATGGTTTTCTCACTCTGTCCTAGGTCAACCCAAATTCAAGTTCAAGTTAGGCTCCCACTTCCATAGCACATGAGGTAAATAATGAATATATGAACAAAAATGTGTTTTCTTTGTATTCTGCTTTCTGGCTTTGTCCTTTAAAAAGCTCTAGGCCGACCTCTGTTCTGAAATGTTAGACACCTAAGGATGAGGGCTATGAGGGATAGAGACTGTGGTTCTGTCAATACTTTCCAGGTTTAAAAGCTGACATTTCTCAGAGTCTACAGAACTACCAGAAATTGATCCCATAAATGGATATGGAGGAGGTGGGTAGGCCTTACGGTTCTGCAGAACTAGAGGAAGGCCATAAATTGAACTCCAGGGGAATAGTGTCAAATGTTGTTGCTGTAGAATGTCATGGTTAGAATTTGCAGAAGACAAGCCAGATACACTTTGGTAAATAGCATTTTAAGGAATTTTTTTTGAACTTTAAAACATGCAATTAAGTAAAAACCTAACACAAAAATGTTACACTAATTATAGCAATTCTTTACACTAAATGGATATGCTATTATGGGACTATTTGTTACTAGGTGTTAGGAGTGTGTGTGTGTGTGTGTGTGTGTGTGTGTGTACCTGTCTCTCTCACACACACTTCTGTGCAAATAGAAAGCTTTACACTGCCCACACATCGATGTATGACTTCTGTTTACTGACACTGGCAGTTTGTCATCAGCCTCTGGGTCTACTCAGTTCATCCCATCCCTGAGTCAACATCACAGAAAGGCGACTTTCCAGGGCTGGTTTCTAGCAGCTGTCATTGCTGACACTTCATTAGAGGGTGTGCCTGAGTGGTTCTTCTTCCCTCTAGGACAGTGGGAGCTTCTTGTCCAGTATTTGTCCTGTGTTGTGCATTAAAGACCTTGTTCTTTATGTTCTAGCACCGTGTTTTCATTAAGGATAGTTTTTTAAAATGGATTGTACTGGAAATTCTTAAGCCAATGGAAGCAGAAGGATAATATTTTAAACCACAAAACCTTAGAACCCTCTTTTGCACTTTTTTTTCAAGTCCTAAGTGCCTCACAAATCACATGTCATTAAAAAATGTGCTGCCTTGACAGAAATCAGTGGAGGATTTAACATCATATCATCAATATGTTTGTACTTTCTGAATAATTTTATTCCTTCATAAGCATGGGCTGTGAGTCTTGCTTTTCTCTCATTTTGTTACAACTGGAGGTAACAAATGTGATGAGATAGTATTGCTAAATGAATACTGGGAACAAAGTTCCAGATTTTCATAGCACTGCTCCATAGTAGCTATGTGCCCCTAGGCTGGTTACCTAAATTCGCTGGGGCTCCATTTCCTCCACAGTATCACTGGGCTAACCACTTATAAAAAATACCAATAGGAGATGAAATAAGCAAGTATATGCATGCCAAGAATAGCACATATGGTATAGTAGACACTCAGTAACGGGACTATTGTAGTGTTATTATAATTAATATATGAGTTAATTGGATATATACATAGATTCATACATAAATGTGTATTTAATTCTGGCTTTTAAAAAAAGAAGGCATTATGTGTCTTTAAGTTTGTTGTAAATGTAATTGGCTGTCTTTAAAATAAAGTCACTTGGGTCATAAAGGCAAAAGTTTAAAAATATAACTAATATATAAAAATAGTTATTAAGGTAAAAGTTACTGTATTTTAGTTACTTAAAAATGATTCTTAAGATCTAACTTAGTCAGGTATACACACATCAGTCCAATCTATCACAGGTAAAATTTTGGCACGACTATTGACTATAATTGGATTTCTGAAAATGTCTTAGAACACCTTCATTTTGTTCACAATTTGCAAAGTGAACATTGACTTAATCTGAATAATTTTTGATTTTTTTCCCAGAGTTAAATGTTTAGGGCTTATGTGAGATGACTTCTTTAACTTATTTCATGAGGTATCATAAATACCCATTGTTAACAGGATAGAATAAACAAAAATTGAGAAACTGTGTACTCATGACACTTTCTTGGATGTTCTTTAATTTAGATGATGGGCTTATTCATATTATTTTAAGAGTGTTTAATCCATAGAAGTGAAAGGAGGAAGAAAATGGACAAAAAAAATTTAAAGACAATAGAAGGTTCAATGTTTAGATTGGGATCTTTCTGTAAATCAAGTGATCAGATCAGTGAAAGTTTTAGGAAACACTTTTAATGTTTTTCGGTTCTAAAATTGATGCCATAAAATTTCAGCAAAATTTAAAGGATCTCCACAGTTAACTGGAAGAAGGAACAACTAAAAATGATGAATACTGTAGTCCTTGATATTAAGAATAAATCATTCAAAATTCTCTTGTTACTCCTAGACAGAATGATTTGTGAAAAAAGAAGAAATGCACTTTTCCTCAGGAAGTATTCTCTTCCTAATTACATTTACTCTACAAATTAAATTAAACTTGGGTAATTATAAAAGCTACTTCCTTGAGAAAACAACAACAAAGTAAGCACTATTATAATGGGTCCATAATATACTTTGATAGAATTCAAAACTAGGCAGATCGACCACAAATAGAATAAAGTTTGAAGTATAACTTTGGATATTCCTGGCTCTTGATGTGTATCATGGTCATGTACATTTTACAGAAACCTTTAAAACATATTGCCTGAGTATTAAAAGCTCTCTTGTATACAGAAATTTAATATATGCTATCATTTGATTTAAAAAATCACAACGAATAAATAGATAATTTGCCATTACCTAGTTATTTCACATTTTGATTGAGGAACTGTTTCCTAAAAGCCCCTACAAAAACATAGGGAGGGGAGGGGTGGTTGGGGATACTTCTTGAAAAAGTAGGCACAGGAAATAAAAGGCATTCAATTTTAATAAGGATTAAGGAAAGGGGCCTGGAAGGAAAGGTGGAAAGCTCTGAAGATCTCCAGATGGATTAAGAGGAAGATAGAGCCTGAGGCAGTATCTCAAAACACAGGGAACAAGGAAATAGGATAACTCTGGTATTTCTCTCTTCCTCCTACTTATTTTTCCTTGAACTTCATATAAACATAATACAAAACTGCATTCTTCAGTTATTAGCATTTTCATTTGCTCTTTTACCTAGTATTCAGAATATATGAAATATAATTTTACTGTTGAAATAGACAAAGAAGCAGATATAACTAAATTAATGTATTTGTGGCAAAACTTCAGCTTACTAAAATATTTTTTGCAACAAATGCATATTTCATCTATGTTCATATACAATTAATTGAAAAATTCATTTTAACTATTGTAGTTTGCTATAAAATTATACATTCAAAAAGTACTACTCAGCGGAGTATTCCTCTTCTCTACCATATCATTTGTTTCAAACTTGTAGCAAGTAAGCATTCGGCTCATGAAAATGAAAATGATATCTTTATGGGGAAAACCAGTTTATCTAAATAATTTAGCCTCTACTTGGACTTGAGAAATATACACTCATATTTATGTTTAGAGGAAAGCAGCTTGGATTTGTTTCTTGTCTTTTCTGTTAGCTATTCTAGAGATTAGGTTTGATAGTCTAAAGCTGTATTTGGAGGAATAGATGGTGGTATAATTATGTTCAGTTCTTATATAGGGACTCAGAAGGAAAGATGAGGGAATGAGGATATCATAAGAAACATTCATTGTCTTACCTCCCTAGAGGAAGAACTTGAGATAGAGATTATTGACAAGTGATTTATTGAAAAGGGAAGTGAGGTAAGAAGGTCAGGACTGGGCAAGGTGCCAAGCAAAGATGTAATTGCAGTTGAAGTGGGCCTCAGCCCTGATTCCACCCAGAACTTGGAGCACAAATGGTATGACAATGTTGTGCTACTTTGGAGCAGGCAGGGGGTGGAGGAGAGCTAGAAGGTGAGGATGGGTTAAACTCCAGACATCCCTGAGCCATGTGGCTTGCTTTGATGAAGGCCAATTCTTTGGAGAAGGTGGCAGCTCTGGGCTATTAATGGCCAGAACTCAGAGCAACTGGGGATAGTGCACCAGTTGTCCGGAAGTTATGTCTAGACCAGCAATAGCCATCTTCAGACCCAAGAGGTCCTTTCTCCTGGAAGCTAATGCTAAGGGTGGCAAAAGGTAAAGGAGTCTGAGCCACTCACATCATCATGGAGTTGCTGCCCCCTTTCTGGGTTGTGTCTCAGAACTGTTTCTGATGTAAGGAAAATTCTCCCAAGTATTGATAATGAGGGGAAGACTTGAGCAGGAGTAACGTAAATGCTTTTTTACAAATTTAAAGCAGAACATTACTTTACACAAAACAGACCATACACTTTGAAGAGGTGGTTTTTGTTGTTGTTGTTTTTCATTTTTTCTCTTTCCTTGGAAAAGTAAGGCTACTAGGCTGGCAGTTCTTGGAGGAAAGGTGCTTATGTGTATTCTTTAGGCCCAGAATCTGACCCTAGTGCCTGAAACACACTCAAGAAATGTCTGATGAATAAATGATATCCTAAGTTGAGATCAAGTTGGCAGTTTAATTTCTTAGGTTTTTAACTCTTGATTATTTAAATTTTAAAATAATCTTCATTTCCAAAACCCATTTATTGGACAAAGCAATATAATTGCATTTGCTTTTTTCCCCTTATTGCTCAGATCTAAATCAAATTTCAATTGACCCCTCCCTCCCCCACATAAGGTTGAGTAATTTCTTTCTGAGAACTTCCATATGATACCAATGTTAAGAAATAGCACTTTATCTTTCCTCTCACTAACCAGGTTTATTAGGCTTTTATTATATGTAATTAGAGACCTGATGCACGAAATTCGTGCAAGAGTAGGCCTTCCTTCCCCTGGCTGCCAGCACCGGCTTCCCTCTGGCACCCAGGACCCAGGCTTCCTTCTGGCCACCAGCAGGCACCCAGGACCTAGGCTTCCCTCGCAGCCCCGGCTTCATCCAGAAGGTTATCCGGTCTAATTAGCATATTATGCTTTTATTATTATAGATCTTTATGTTTCAGAGACAAGTTTCAACCTCCCTTGTTACATAGCAAAAAATTCATGAGTGTCCAGGAGGATTTTATGCATGGCATAAAGGTTTTTGGGAAGTAAAGAGGGAAAACACTACTTTTAATATTGGGCAGGTTAAGAAATGTTGAGGCACCACTGCACATTCCATCCGTCTGCCCTGCCCTGTTTGGGGCAGTCCCGACTTGAATCAGAACTTAAAGTGGGCTGGGATGGCATAAATCAAAACGCTGTTCATGACGGAATTTACAATAAGAATCACTGAGAAACCACTAATGACACTCGTTTGTGTTCAAACAGGCCATCCCAAGAAGGGTGCTCATTTGTTATTCATTTACATACTACCTAATAAACTTTGCAGCATACACTGGATGACTATATATCTCATGCTTTGCATGAGAACAGTTGAAAGGGGGAACTATTAATTATACTGTACAGCAGGTATACACCTCCATACGGAGGTGACAGGAAATGTGACAGGAGAAAGAGAATGCCAGTTAGTGATGAAGAAGTCTCTTCATATTAAGGAGGGCCTGACAGGTTTTGAAGGATAGGTATCATGCTGAAACCTGGTTAAAATTTGTTTGTTCTTAGAGTACATGCTATCTATACCTTAATATATATTCATTGATATGAGGAAGAGATAAAAGAGTATTAAGAATATTTGCCATTTACGTATGAAAATAACTTTGCAGTTTATATTATTTCCTAGACAATGTAGTTTCTCTTGGTGGGCCAACCAGGTATCCAACATACAACAATAACCATCCCTGAAGAGGGTCACGTTTAGTTTTGCAGTTGCTCCTTTACCTGAGCACATCAGCTTGTCTTCTGACCCTCACTCACCTGGTGGGAATTTGGGAGAAAGTGGGAGAAATGCAGGAAGAAAGAAGGGGGTCAAAACACAGCACCTTTCAGTATAACTTCGGACTTGGAACTTCAAAAGGGATCAAAATCTCAAGATTCAGGGAGGGCTCTGGAGTCCCCCCTGAGGCAAAGTCTGGTTAAAACTGCATTTGTCTAACTTGGAAAAGCAATATTAGTCATGTGCTTTGTGTCTTGTTTTAACTGGAACTTTTCCATACATTCCAACTGTCCTGTTTATGAGGCACACTCCCTTTTTATAAAAGCCAAAGTATTCACCGGTTTCCCACTCTGTTGCTCTGAATAATGTTTTTAATCTCACATACTAGAGTTCCAGGGGCTCTTCCTATTTTCCTCTCCGACTCTTGGCAGGTATGAATGTCCTTTCTCCTCCCCACCCCACCCCCCCAAAAAAAAAATCACACCGCAATTCATGTCAAAACCACAAATGCCATAGCTAAGGAGGTAAAAGAAATACCTCAGGATAGTAAAAATGCATTTTCTACATTATATTTTTTAAAGCTGAAGTTGCATCACAGGTGTGCACTGATTAGAGCAGCAAAGGAATGCCCTATATCATAAAGACTTGTTCTAAGTAAAATAAATAAATTAAAACCTAAAGTGAATTTTAGTTCATTTAGCATTTGGTTTTCCTGTAATTACATTTGAAAGACCAGAAAGGTCTTTATATTTACTCTGCCATTTGAAAATCAAATTTATATATACAATAGGTTAAATTAGAGAGAATAAAAAATAATAATTTACTAAGTAATTACTCTGGGGCCTGTTCTAAGCAGTTTATATGTATTATCTCATTGAACCTTTGTGAAAATCCAATGAAGAAAGCATTACTATGCTCATTTAACAGATGGGGAACTAAAGCTTAGGCCAAGTACCATCCCAAAGTCATAAAGCTGGTAAGTACAGAGACCAAGTTTGAACCCAGTTCTGACTAGAGCCCTTTTTTTTCCCTTTAACACTATATGCAATAGGAAATACCATAAAGATAATTATACCAAAGTGTGATTTAAAACCCTTGCTAATTGTACTATTATAAGTTCTTAAGTGCTGACTCAATAATAATTCCCATTTAGGTCAAGATAATTCTTTCACACAAGTAGCATGTCGTTATTTTCTCTCTCATCAGTCCCACTTTATAGATGAAGATGTTAGATTCTCCCCGTAGAATTATTTTCTATCTTCAGTGCCAAAGACCTCCCTAAATGCTTCAGTGCCCTTTTCGAATTCATTTTGTTTCCATGCACAAGGAAACTTTGAGTTTTAACACCAAAGCCCCAGCCTGAACATCTCACCCACTGCCTGAATTAGATTGGTTGGCACTTGCTCAGTATGGGGGAGCACTTCTCCATTTACAACTGTGTTTCCCCATCCTCTTGCCAGGGGATGGCTCTGGGCTGCATGTTAATTAGGCAGAAGCACTTGAAATGATGTCTGTAGTTGCTGTTTCCATTTGTGAATTTCCAGTTCTGCACTGGAAGCCAAATCTGGAAAGGGCAGCAGGCAGCTTGTTCTATTCTCTGCCTGTCCTCTGACCTTGGCTTCATAATTTAACTTTGCTGAGGTTCTGTTTCCTTGCTGATGAGGTAGGGAAAATGCTCCCCCTGTTCATGTACTGTATGCATCCACTGAGTTGTAAAAACATTTTAAAAAGTAGACTGTGAGACCTGCCAGCATGGCTCAGACCTATGAACCAGGAGATCACAGTTCAATTCCTGGTCAGGGCACATGGCCAGGATGTGGGCTTAATCCCCATGGGGCATGCAGGAGACAGCCAATCAATGATTCTCTCTCATCATTGATGTTTCTCTCTCTCCTTCTCCCTTCCTTTCCGAAATCAATAAAGACATATTTTTAAAAAAATAGAGTGTGAGTTAAATGACATGATGGGTGGACAACATGTGCTTTATAGCATGAGCAATTCTTTTTAATTTATGGAAATATTTTTAGATGCAAGGTATTTAAAATATGAAAGGTTTATTTTAAAAGGCCATCAAAACCCTCTCTGCTAGGTATACCAGCTGCCCAGTAATGCAGACTCATTTACTGTTTTATGTTTTAACACTGTCAGCAAAGAGGCACAAGCAAACTTTTTTTGGGATGGAATTGTTCTGTATGCCTACTGTGGTGGTAGTTTCTAGGTCCATCCACACATCTATCAAAATCCATTGATTGATACCTTAAGTAGATGCAGTTTATTGATTTAAATTATTTCAAATTTGTTTTAAATCAGTATTTTAAATTTTACTTTTGGGCTCAGACAAAGGAAATTCTGAATTATAATAAAAAGATTATTACCTAAATATTTTATGATAGAAATTTAATCTTCTATAATACTTTAAATTATTAATAATAATTGCCCCATTTAATTGGCTGGAATTTTACTAGGTACTTGCTTATACAAATATATAAATTTCCAATGCTTTACTCCATCATCCTTTACTTCCTAAGACCAAGGATATTCTCTTCCGAAACCACCATAGAAGTGGTTAATTCAGGACATTTATTATTGACACTATATCATGAACTAATCTTTAGTCCATATTATACTATAGAATTCTTGTTCCATATTATTCATATTTCCCAAAACAGTCCAACTCCTATTTCTCCATCAAAACTCAGCTTTGTCAGAGTTCATTATTGTTTGGGTAAATCTTCAACCAATGCTTTAGTCTCCTTGTTCTCACTGGCTGCTTATAGAGTTATTCCCCTGCCCTACCTCCCCAAAGTATCAACCTCTATTCTTTAAAGTTCAAAGATCATATTTAACATGCTCTTCCATCTTTGTTATCACCAGAGACTTTGCTAAAATTTACAATGTATTCATCACTTTGCTGATGGGTTTTCTGCCTCACTAGATGCCATGTGATTATCCAGATTATGCCCTCTTCATACTACCTTCACCTTAGGAATTCTTGAGGTGAAGGATGGTGGTGGGGAGTTCTCATGAGGTAAAGGGGCCACTGGATCATGAAACCATGAAAGAGTTCTTAGGTCCAAAGGCCAAAGAAAAGCAGAATGAGCGAAAAATTCAAGAGGAGCCACAGCTTGGGACAGAAGGAAGGCTCCTGACCCAATAATTCTAAACATGAAGTTGAATGAACAGAAGTAGGTCAGACACAAATGGGGTGATGCAACGGCATACATCTTAGCATCTGAAGCTGCCTTTATGGGGTACTGTCATGGGCATATTAAGGATTGTGTCTCTTCCAAATTCCTTTCTTATCTCACTTAGCCCCGAGGCCTTGCTTTTCTTCACCTCGTTGACTTTCCATCATCATTTCTCACATTCAGTTATTCTAATTCTCCTCAAATCCCCAAACACTTCTACCAAGTCTGAATACTTAAGATATGGTCCTAATCATACCTTTGTATTACCCAGAATGTCTAAATAACTTTAAAAAACACACAACAAACTTAAAATTGTCTTTGTTCTCTTTTCAGAGGGAAAAGAGTTTTCCCTTTTTCTAATATCATTCCCTCTATCTGTTTAGTGAATCACTCACTCAAAGGCCACCAATGATTTCCTAATTTTATTTAGCAGCTAGCATTTAGCAATGTTTAAATATCCTCCATCTTTTAACAGTGGGTAGACATTCTATCACTTCTTCCATTCTCATAACTAATCATCTTATATCTTTGACTATTTTTCCATCTCTCTAGACTACACCTTGATGGCATCATGAATTAACATGACTACTAGTAAGTCTCATCTTCTTGCACATGATCACCAATTAGTATCTGTAGTTCCAAAGTCTCATGCAAGTTGCTGGCTTGAATTCTCAATCTGCTGGAATTTCCACTTAGATTCACTAGAACTTCCAAATCTGTAAGTCTCAGGTAAAAACCATCTTCCTAGCCATCTGTAGCTCTTCCTGACTTCACTGACATTTCTGCTAATTATGTTATTTTTCTGGTTATTCTGCTTTAAATCTTTGTGGTGAACCTTGACTCATCCCTATACCATAATCCCAACAACCTGTGAATCACCAAGACTTCTTTACTTTTATCTAGATCTCTTTACATTCATCTCTCCCTTAGTTTATTGTAACAACTTCTCACAGCCTTTTACCTTGGTCATCTACCACTAGGATTCAATATATGCATTAGTGCCAGATTCACTCCCTGATACACTGTCCTTAATATGTCACATTACTACCCCACTAAACAATAAAAAGCCTTTGGTGATTTATTTCCTGCCACCTGAATAGTAAAGTTCAAACAAATCTACCTATATCTAACTCTGTGTTCTCTTTCACTTCTCCCCTAATGCCCTATATCCTGAACAATATGTGTGCCTCCTCTCTCTGCCTTCTGGGCATTTGCCTGTATTACAGTCCTTCCAGTTCTTCAGCATGCAATTTAGATACTTATCTCACTTCCATATCTTGGCCATCAATTCCTTTCTGCTCCCTTCAAATGTAGGTGATCTCTCCACTTTTAAAAAATTTGTGTTGTGATCTTTACATTCTACATTGAAATATAGTTATTTTTTATTATGTTCCTTAATGATTTTTGTTTTGTTTATTTAGTTGTGTGTTTGCACATGTGTATATAATTTACATATTACACATATGGAACTATATTTAGCAAGAAGCAAATTCCCCCAGGAAGAGGTAGGTAGTTCTTAGGTAGTCTTCGGTAAACCCTTTCACTTCTAAAATATTGCTGGTTTGTGCCACTAGATTCACAATAATCCCCAGGTATTGTGCACTTCTGCAGGCAGTCAGCTTCATCATCTGGAGTCAGGGATCCCAAGGCATTCAAAGAAACCCATCTCCCACTCGACAGATCGGCAGATCAGGTAAAGTGAACCCTGTCAAACCAGAACTAAAGTAGGCTTCCTCAGACCTCCTACCTTCCTCAGACAGGAATCCAGATCAAGCCCCAGAACCTGCCCTTCCCCCTTAGCACTCAGAGCCTCACTACCACTGTCTACCTTGAGTCCACAAAGACTAATCTCTCTTCTATACGTTTACGCCAGTCCCTTCAAGGAGTCTGAGACTTGCAGATGCCCTAATTTCCCCCACATACTCTATCCCTAGATGGCTCTTCTTCCCCCATCTACACTCCTTTACAATCTAGAATCTCCTCCTTGTCCTCTCCAAAATTCATAGTCCATTTCCAGAAGAATTCCCTGTATTAATTTCCTATTAATTTTCCCATTCTTTCTTGCTCTGATGAACCCTGGCTCTCCCCTGAGGTCGGGGCTTCCCTTGCTGACTTCATGAATAATGGCTGATGTGTCTCCCCAAGCATTCAGGACACTGGACCTGGAGGCAGGTAGCTGCCCTCCTTAGCTCTCACTGCCACTTCCAGGGTTTTCTGCCTCTCTCATCTCTAAACCCTCCCAGCTTTCCCACTCTGTACTCAGGTCATATTGCCCAGAACTCTGAATTATTGCAGGCATTTACTGCCCCAGGATGATGCCTTCTCATTTCTAGAGAACTTTCACTCTTTGCCTGTTACCACACTCTCCAACAGTACTCCTAGTTAGTTCTTGGCAACTTTAGTACATACGCAGATCATCTTTGCAATACCTAGATGCCTCACTTCCTTGTTCTCTTCACCAATTATTTTATCCTCTACTCTGATTTAACCACTTGCTTCCATGATCATAGATTTAGACCTTGTAATTACCAGTAACTGCAACCCCTCTACAATCTCAATTTCCCATATTACCCTCTCTGACCATCACCTCCTGTCTTTTAATCTAACTCACTTCTTCTAGGATCTAGACACCCACAATCTGCCACCTCCAGTCCTTCCATCCTCCCACCTGTTTCACATCTTACATCCTGTGATATCCTCTTTTCTTGACCCCTCCTCCAGTTATCCATAAGGCTAACTTGGTCACTGCCCTCAAAACTTTGCACAAACATCCCTTTCTTAATCAGATCAATCCTGTCTAATCCATTTAAAATGGCAGCTCCTACCTATCCCTCTAATCCTGCTCTACTATTTCCCACAGTACATATCATTTTCTAACCTACTACATAATTATAGTAATTATGTTTACTTTTTATTTTATTTCTTCTGCATCCAAGATATAAGACTTATGAGGATGAGGTTCTTTATCCTTTGTTTCCTAAGGTCTTTTACACAAAGACCAGAGCTTTCCACACACTTATTGGTGAAAAATTATTTGTTAAATAACTAGCAATTATTGGATTTTAGTTATGTTATATAACCTATTAGATTATAATATAAGTGCCAATCTCTGCCTTTAAAGTGGCATATCATTGAGGTAGATGTTGTTCTGTTCATATTTCCCTCCAGGTTTAGGGACTGGGCTCAGATACCACATTCTAATGGGAGAAGGCAGACCATAGACTAAATAGAATGTATAGCAAACTAGAAGTTGCTGTATGTTTAGCACCTTCTGTAAAGAAAAACACACTCAGATGGGGAGTAAGAAGTGCTGGTGGGCAAGTCAAGCTCTACACTATAATTCTCTGCTAAAGATAGGAGATATTATAACTAAGTATTAATATTTAAAAGAGAAAGTTTCTCTCTTGGCATCAGGACACATTTGACCTATATCCTGTCTGAATTAGAAGAAGTCTAAAGCCCTGTGGCATTAATGGTCCAGACCACCCACATCAGCCTCACATCACTCTCTTGTGTTGTTTACTCACACAGTTCCCCAAGCTCAACCTTCCAATCTGCGTGAAATCTTACTTCCCCTCCGTTCCCACTGCAACTAGTTCAAGCCAAATGTACTGAGTAGGTGCTTAAGAAATACCTTTTGAGTTATTGATTGAATGATAACTGTGGACTTCCTTCAAATCTCTAAGGCTGAATTCTTACTATGACAGGAAATTTTACAAATACATCTTTAAGAGATTTTCAAAAGAAAGTCAAAATATGAATGATCATTGATATAGTTAACTAAAATATTATGTTTTACATGCACTCTAAATAACCAGGGTTTTACTTTAACTCTTTTTCACATTCTCATGGGCAGCTCTGTTAGTATTATTACAAGATTTCTTGATTACAATGAAGAGAATAGGCAAATATTTGGCCAAAAGAGGAAAAGACATTATCATCTAGGAATAGAAAGCAGAAAATTCCACGTCTTAAGGAATTTGGAAGTTTTATTGATTTGGATAGCATTCATCCATCCATGAATTATCTGGTAGTTATTTAATACCTGCTATAACCATGCCATTATGCAGTATATTAAAAATAGGGTACTTATCTTGTGAAGCTTATGGAATAACAGCATAAGTGACATATGACAGAACCTTAACAAATATGCTACAAAAAGGACCAGGCAGGGTGCTGTGACAACAGATGACAGAAGGATGTCACCTCAAAGGGAGACAGGGAGGGGCAGTGAAAACTTGAGGAATTTGCCAGGTCTTTTTATTACATGATTGCCTCTCTATTCTGTCTGGCTCCCAAATGCTGTCTGTTAGAAATCTCACAGTATTGTTAGGTTGCTATTGAGAGTTAGCCTGATTAGCTGTATCAGTGAAATCTGGCAAAACATCAGCAATCCACTCAGAGAAATGAAATCATCTCCCAGCATCCAGTACTCCAGGTCTAAATTTTGTTATCTGAACCCCTGTTTTCTTACTTCAGATCTCTTTTGTCTTCCAATAGTTAATTACCCTTTTCACTTCTGCTACAGACTCCCAAGCTGTCTTTAAATATATATGTACAATCAAGTATGATTATATTTGAATGAGTCAAAAGGAGCTATGCCTTCGCTGTGACTGAGGCTATAAAGAAACTCTCTACCCTGTCAGACCTATGTTATAGATCCACTGAGCATGCTGAGATAGGCCAGTTTACCTACTTCTTTTAGCCTGGAAGGCTCTGCTCTTTTCCCAATGACAACTAGACTCCAAACTCTGTTCCTAGCCTTCTGTGCTCTCACCTGTGGCCTCACCTCCTGAACCACTCCCAAAACACCCAGATTTCCAGCACGCTTCACCTTTGCACGCCAAAAGTTTAGAAAGGGAATGAATGAAAGAACTTTTCCCAAATATGCCATGGGTGTGTGTGTGTGTGTGTGTGTGTGTGTGTATGTTATTGGTAATATGCTATCAGATTCTGGAATTTCCTGCCAGTCTCCTAATATTCATGTGATATCTCCTATGATCTTCTGGATGGAGGGGGTCACATCCA
The DNA here is from genome assembly GCF_000327345.1 of Myotis davidii. Taxonomy (NCBI): domain Eukaryota; kingdom Metazoa; phylum Chordata; class Mammalia; order Chiroptera; family Vespertilionidae; genus Myotis; species Myotis davidii. The sequence goes on from NW_006383016.1 coordinate 6,794,719, forward strand.
GCAGCCTGCCTTGTTTAACCAACTCATTTGGACCATTGTAGGCCATTTACTGTACAGCATCCTCAAAGCCCTGGAAAAGTGAGTTTGTGCTATTATGGGTAAAGTTCTTGAGAACCGAAATTCTTTCATATATAAATAGGAGTGCCACTATTCTGGAGAGGTAGACTTCCAAAGTATGTATAATTCCATATTTCTTGGCATTTTCTGGACCCCTAACATATTGCCACTATGGCAGCTCTACAGAATTTGAAGGCCCAATTCTGGTTGGAGCTCGAATTCTTCATCGTAGAGCTAGAAGCATCTAATTTAGTCAGAGGGTCAAGACAACCCTGGTTCCATATGTGGGATTTCTTGTTTTAAAAAATAAGCTCAAAAAAATTGTTAAGTACCCAGTGTAGCAGAAAAAAAAAAAGCTATTCTATCGGGGAGTATTTTAGAAGTTGATACTGTAGGGAAGAGGCATATAACACCCAGTGATAGTTCTAACTGATTAGACATTTCTGTACTACCAAGTAATTCAGTAATTTGTCCAAAAAGCCCCGGTATCTGAATTTTCATAATGCCTATAAATCTATTTCTACTTGTTAACAAGTCTATCACCCGGTAATCTAGTCTGCAACCATGTTCTCAGAGAGCAGCGACCCCTGGCATCAAAGCTATGCTGATCTCTAAGTAACTGAAGGTCAGCCCTAGATATGCATATCAACACTGTATGCACCCTGACAGGGAGCACTGGGCTTTATTCTCCAGCTGTTCTATGCTGCCCTCAGTAGGGCACAGGTACATGCTTAGGAACTCCCTCCCCTGTTCCCACCTCATCTTAGTTCCATCAGATGTCACCAGCATCCTGTGGCCTGGGATCCTTTAAGAGGCATCAAGCATTCTACCTCCTCTGAATTAAGGACTCGTGCTAATAAGATTTAGTCCTCATATTTCCATTACCAATCTCAGAGGTCAGGCACTGTGATTCTGTACATTGGCTCTCACCTTAGTGCTCTGGTTCTATGTGATTGTGGTTGAAACACTTATCCAAAGAGACCTTTTATTTTTTAAAATCTTTATTGTTTAAAGTATAACATTTATCACCTCCCCATTGATCCCCTCTAGCCTGAACCTACTCCTTGCCCCAGGCCTTACCACACTAATGTCTATTATGCATAGACCCATAGAAGTTCTTTAATCTCTTCCCACCCACACACTCACCCATCACCTTCCCTCTGAGAGCAACAGCCTGTTCCATGCTCTGTGTCTCCTTTTAAACCAAAATTCAGGATGCCTGAAACTGACTCCCTTCTTGGGTGTGTTTTACAGTGTTAGTGTCTTCTAGATACATTTTCTTGGAACTTGAGCCCCAGGTATCATTTCCAGAAAGTTTTCTTTTGCAAATTATGGTCTACTTGACTTCAATTCCATAAAAATCAAAACTAAATGCACAAAAAGACAATAGAGCAGCGGTTCTCAACCTGTGAGTCGTGACCCCTTTGGGGGTCGAACAACCCTTTCACAGGGGTCGCCTAAGACCATCGGAAAATATATATATAATTACATATTGTTTTTGTGATTAATCACTATGCTTTAATTATGTCCAATTTGTAACAATGAAAATACATCCTGTATATCAGATATTTACATTACGATTCAAAAAAGTAGCAAAATTACAGTTATGAAGTAGCAATGAAAATAATTTTATGGTTGGGGTCATCACAACATGAGGAACTCATGTATTAAAGGGTCGCAGCATTAGGAAGGTTGAGAACCATTGCAATAGAGCAATACCTTGGGAGGTATTCCTTTTACTAAGAAACTAGCTAGATCATTTTTCTGCTAATAATACAGTTCTGCACAATGAGTTCTTTGTTTCCAACTAGAACAGCCAGTCCTACAGCAATTCCAGCACACCCCGAAACTTTCCTGCATTCTTTGTTCTCCTGCAGTTAATGAATACCTTTACAACACTAGTTGTAGCCAGCCTGGCCTCCTAGCTCCACTCAAGCAGCCAATTAGGAACGACATTCCCTAGTTTGGCACCCCTTAAGGTACTTCCTGACAACCTAATTTTGTAGAATTTTGAACTTTTAATTATTTTCTCCGTTTTGACCTCATAATATTCTGAAGTCCCTTTGAAGCATAGTAGTAATACCTCATGCCCTAAGGATGAAGCTTTCCCT
>NW_006383016.1:6796920-6809812 GCF_000327345.1 Myotis davidii
TCTGGCCCTCACTGAAATCAGAAAAAATTCTGTACCTGGGAAAATGTGGTTCAATTTCAAAGAAAGGACCCTGATATGTATGCATGTGGAACAACAGTATCTCAACTCTGGCTGCATTTTTCCTTCAGCATATCTTGAAATATCAAGTATTTTTGTTGTAAAAAGAACTTGGATCTAAAAACCATGCAAAAGACTAAAACATTCCTGGCAAAAAGCCACTGCACACCTCACATACTTAATAAGACATATTTCTAGTCTTCATCCTCCTGTTTTCATTACTAGTCTTTCCCTCCACTTGCAAATTAGGTCTCTTCCTTGGACCTTGGCTTGAACTAGCCTTTGGCAGCCACAACTACCTGGGGACTGTGAATTTTGGAGACTATTCTCTAGACTAATCAAACTGCACCAATACTGATCTGGAGTGGCAACAGAATGTCTTTGACAAATATAACAGTATTTGTTGAATAAAACAAAAGAAAACAAAACAACAAAAATACCTGGGATAGAAAGATAACCCACTAGAGTAATGATGGCTGGCTTCTTGATAAGGCCAGCATGAAAGGCCAGTCTTTGAGACCTTATATGCTATCTTACACGTGAACTTTTAGTACTTTGACTAATAACGCTCAAAAGAAAAGCATCTTTTAAAAGCATCTTAAGAGTATATATCCATTAAGACCACCATAATTTAACATTTCAATTTTAATTCAATTATCTTACTCTGACTTCTTAAATTAATTTTAGTTGGGAAACTTTTAAAGTAACTCAGTAAAGATAATTTTTTAAAGTAATATATGTACTTCTTTACTAATGCAGTATATAATAAAAATACTTTTAAAAAAGCAACACATTTAAGTTTATTTTTGGAAAACATTAGGGTGATTTAGCTTGAATAATTGCATTCAACCATTGGGTGGTCTTAGGCAAGACAAATGCATCTTTTGTTAGATATGAAAATACAACTGTAATCCCTTTCCAAAACTAGTTCATGGACACACTGAACTCTCTGTGGACCCAGCACAATATGATCTAACCCTCTGCTTTTAATCCCTCAGATCTCCTCCCTCACCTACTCACCCCGTCTTGCTCCTCTGTAGTCACACTGGCCCTGTTGCTCTTTTTCCAATACTCTAGGCACATTTCTGCCCCAGGACCTTTGAGCCTGCTGTTTTCTCTATCTGGACTCTTCTTGCTAATATCTATATGGTTCACTCACTTCAGGAAAGATAATTTTAACTTATGTTTAATATTAGTAGTTTCTGAGCAAAAATTGACCCTATTAGTTTTGTTGATAGATAAGACTGTTTTAATTAAATTATAAAATGCCAATAGAATCCACTTGGACTTTAATTACACTTTTCTTTGGTATGCAAATTATAGCAATTTACTGTGAAAACAGAAAGGAGGTTCACATTAACATTGGTTTTTTAAATTGAAAAATAGTCCTTTTAGTCCCTGAAGGCAGTACGGTAGTTTTTTCCCCTACATATTCATGTACTTATAGATAGTCAATACATGACAGCTGAATGATTCAGCCAAATTTGGCTACTTTGTGTCCATAAAATGTTCTTTTCTGTGTCATGTTTTAAGTTAATAAGAGTTTATAAAAATAAAACTAAATCTAAAATATGCATATACTAGACTCACTATAACACCATTTATAAGAAACTGTGATTCAGTGTAATCAGTATACATTTTAGAACTTAATAAAAGGCAATTAGTTAGAACTATCTTGACATGTGGTAATTCTCCTTATGCAATGATCTCTGGTGCTTTCATTGCTTGTCAACCTCCCAATAATATTTAAATTAATAGGAAGTCTGCTCTTAACTTTTTAAGGCCAAAGCAAGAATGCATATTGTGGTGGGCATAACAAGACTAAATATTTACAACCCAGGCTAAGAAACCAGTAAGTAAAATAAGTTCTGTTTTCCTAATATACATTTATGAAGCCCTAGAAGGCTAGGTCTGAATTTAGAATTTCACACTCCAGATTTCTGGTTGAGAACTGGACAGTGTGTAAAGGATTACTCTCCATTTCTTGATCTGCCCCTCTTCTTTCTCACTTCTAGCTTTACCCTATATTAAAAGTTGCCTATCACTTACCTGCATGGACATTCCTGCCAGCATGGCCAAGTTCTGTATACTTCCCCTTTCCTAGGGTTTTGGCCTATGGGTGGCAGAGTGATACCACAGTATGGCCCTGAAAGTAGTCTTGGACTATTTGGGCAGAGAATTCTGGAAATGATCTACAAGAGGTTTGAAGTCTCTGGAGAGGTATGCCTCATGGATTCCTTGCCTGTGGGGAGAGGCAGAAAAGGATAGGGATCCCTTTACCCCTGAAAGATAGTTTGTAATAGTGATTCAGAGTGCAGAGTCAAACCCACAGAGGTCTGAATTCTGGTTCCATTACTTGTTAGTTAAGAGATCTTGAAGAAGTTATTCAGTGTCTCTTTAATTAATTTACTTGCCTACAAAATGGGGAATAATCAGAGTATATACCTCAGAAGGTTGTAGGCATGAAAATATTTATTTTCATACCACATGTCCAGGAGGGTGTCTGGCATAGAGCAAATATTTCACAAATATTAACTATAGTCGAACCCAGAACAGTGCCTGACACAAGGATGTAAGTGGTTTAAGAAATTTGAATGAACAATGATTTAAATGGATTAGAATAGTTTGTCTTTTTATTACCTTTCTTAGTGTTTGGTTAAAAATGACTACAGCCCTAGCCAGTTTGGCTCAATAGATAGAGTGTCAGCTTGTGGACTGAAGGGTCTTGGGTTCAATTCCAGTCAAGGGCACATGCCCAGGTTGCAGGGTCGATCCCCAGTGGTGGGTGTGCAGGAGAGGCAACCAATCAATGATTCTCTCTCCCCCTTCCTCTCTGAAATCAATAAAAAATATTTTTAAAAAGACTACAAATTCCAGTTTATATAGCCCAAATATAAATCAGTTTTAAAATACATATTGAGGTAAAAGGTCAGGATTACTTTTTATAATTAATTTTCAATGAAAATAATTATCAGAAATTTTGAAAGAAAACAAATTTGTAAAAAGTAGATTAAAAATTAGTGTTTATTTTGATCTTAGCTAAAGATTTGCCTACAAGGTCAAGAGCCTGCTTTCTGGGGTAGACTGAGAAGGCAGAAAATAAGTGTATTATTGTGTTAAACCATTTATAATAGAACCTGCTTTTATAGGAAACTACTAGAGGCCTGGTGCACGAAATTCGTGCACTGAGGGGGAGGCTGTCTCTCAGCCCAGCCTGTACCCTCTCCAATCTGGGACCCCTTGGGGGATGTCCAACCGCCTGTGGGATCGGGCTAAAACCAGCAGTCGGACATCCCCCTCAAAATCCGGGACTACTGGCTCCCAACTGCTTGCCTGCCTGCCTGCCTGATTGCCCCTAACCGCTTCTGATCACCCCCTAACCACTCCCCTACCAGCCTGATTGATGCCTAATCGCCCCCCACTGCCCTCCCCTGCTGGCCTGATCCCCCACAACTGCCCTTCCATGCCGGTCATCTTGTGGCTGTGGGCACTGCCATCTTTGAGGGTGGGGCAGTGAATTAGCATATTCCCTCCTTATTGGCTGTGGGTGCCGCCAAGTTTGTGATGGTATGAGGGTCAATTAGCATATTCACTCTTTATTAGAAAGGATAGTTCTTAAAGTGCAAATTCTACTGTGAATTAGAGAAATAGATCAAGGATGCCACCAAAGTGTTACCCTGAACTATAGGAAGATTGATTTACCACCTACTCACATGAGGAAGAGTATGAAAGGTGCAAGCTTGAATGAGAAATTTGGAGGTATGTTTTTGAATATGTTAGGGTAATTCTGCCTTTAGACATACAGTGGAGATGTTGAATAAGTTTGCTATACCATCTGAAGATCAGATAAGAGGTCAGGACCGAAGTTGTCATCATAGAAATTGTACTTAAGACCCAAAACTGGGTTAGTCCACCTGAGGACTTAATAAATAGCTATAAGAGAAAGTCCAGTCCAAGGACTGAGTCCTGAGCCACTCCTACATTTGGAGGTTGGGACATGAAGAACTGACACCAGAGATAGAGAAGGAGCTTAAACCAAGAGCATGTGGGTCCATGAAAGGAGTGCTTCGAAGGAGGGAGTGGTCAACAGTGTTAACTTACTGACAGATAATAGGATGAAGACTGTGGCTTGGCCCTGGGATTTGGCAATAGGGAGCTCACTGTGTTTTTAACAGAATAGATTCTGGGAGAGGTGAAAAATAAAGCCTGATTGCAAAAGTTTCAACAGGCAGGTGAGGAGAATTGGAGACAGCAAGTATGACAGCTCTTTCAAGAATTTTGGCTATAGCAGAGAGTGAGAAATAGCAGAGGGATACTACAGCGTGTATGGATACGCATATGCTATAAGTGATCCAGTAGAGAGGAGAAAAAATGGTGATTCAAGATAACAACCCTTCCAACAAACCCTAACAAGGTATACTTTCTGTGATTCCATTGGATTAAAGAAATTAGCATTTAGTTGGGGAAGTAGATGTATTGATGTTTTTTCTTCTTCATATAAATCCATATCAAAAAGTCTGTTACATATGCATATTTTAAGAAAAATATTTTTAATGGAGCCATAACAGAACCATTGAAAAGTGGATAAAATTGTCTTTGCTCCAGGCCCTCACTTCTGCATTCCTCCCATGAAAGATAATGAAAAATCTTGTGTCCCTAAAATTCAGCTAAAAAAATTCATGCCCTGGGATTAATGACTGTGTTACTTCTCCAGTAGTATTTTAATTTACAGAAATATTTAGGATAAAACTATATAAGAAATTACTTCAGAATAATCTAGTTGGGGAAAAGAGATAAACTGGGTGGGGAGAGAGATAAAAAAAAGTTGGCTCTGAGTTGATAGTTCATTTTAAAGCTGGGTGATGGGTATATGGCAATTCCTTATACCATTATCTCTTCTTCTGCATGTGTTTCAAAATTCCCATAATATAAAGCTAAACATTAGAAGAAACATAGTGTCAATACCATGCTTAATCCAAATAAATCCATTAAATGGTGAAATTTCAGATAATTTGGTAACAGGTAAATATTTGGGGGCACAGGAATTTTTTTGGCTTTTTCTAATCTTATCAGTTATTTTGTTTTTATATACAATACAAACTTATTTTTTTACTCAGAAGGTGCCTCAGTTGCTTTAAGATAGAATTAATTTGGATTCCTATTGCATAAATAATTTGAGACTGGATTTTTATAAACAAAGGCTTGGTTCTCTTAAACATCTTCTCACTTTAGGTAACCATAAAAAAACTTAAGAACATGTATGTTACAAAATATGTTCTGAGGTAAAGTAATACTACAGTTAAAAAACAATGATAATCTAGTTGGTTGTTACTTAAAAGAATAAATAGTTGATTATACACAGAAGGTGAAATCACATAAGGTTAGATTCCTGGTCAGTGCACATGCCCAGGTTGCAGGTTCTGTATGGGAGGCAACAGATTGATGTTTCTCTCATATCTCTCCCTCTCCCTCTCCCTCAAATCAATAAAAACATGTTTTTAAAAAGTTTCTAACCTTTCAAAAGTAGCAAATGTAGAAACAACAATGTTGCTACCTTAAATCTTCAAATAGTAACCACTAGGTATTCTTTAGTGCAGGGGTCCTCAAACTACGGCCCGTGGGCCACATGCAAATACAAATATTGTATTTGTTCCCGTTTTGTTTTTTACTTCAAAATAAGATATGTGCAGTGTGCATAGGAATTTTTTCATAGTTTTTTTTTTAAACTATAGCCCGGCCCTCCAGTAGTCTGAGGGACAGTGAACTGGCCCCCTGTTTAAAAAGTTTGAGGACCCCTGCTTTAGTGTATTCCAGTTACTCATTAATCACTCTTTAGTGTTATTGTTACAAGAATTGTCAGTAATTTTCACCAGGGAAAACTGAATAACAAAGTCCAATAAATTTCCTAGATCAGAAGAATATTCAGATTTTATTAGTAGCGTTCTTATTACTCGTTATATATTCATTAACAAAAGTTCACTATGTAATTTGGGACCTATACATTCTACTTCAAAAACTAAACCCAAAGGTATGTTGTTGTGCAGCTTATGGTTTCTTTTGTATGGCTTTAATGCCCTCAACAATTCCTTGGTGTAAACTACTGAGCAAGGGAACAAGATTTCCTTTGTAACTGATACCTAAATTTCTATTCTGCTTTAAGCGTCTAATTTGCACTGTGAAGACATATAATTTGAGCCTTGTAGCTATATCACAAAAGTACAACAGTTTATGCTGATCTCTAATTTTCTGAGTTGTGCTGGCTATAATTTAAATTTTTTGCATGTTTTTAACTGCAATGCAAACCAGTATACATGAGAAACCTTTGTATATTGACAGAGGCTGGGAAAAAGATGCCTTGTTCTGATTTCAGATAAGCATTCCCTTTTCACAACAGCAGGTGCAAGGGAGCCCATTCATAATATTTGCTTCAAGTCAGTTATAGTTACTGACTAGAAATGCAATGCTCTTACAGGAGAACTTGACTAATCATCACAAGCCCAATGAATAAAAATTATTACTATTATTAACAAATTCTAGAGGCAAGTAGGACTTTTTCCTTCGCCTATGAATTGGGGACATAATATATGCTGTTGACACAATTTTGGTCATTTTACTATTGTGTGTCTGTTTACTAAATCTAGAAAAACACTTTGTCACTTATTAATACAGGATGGAATTATGCTCAGTGGAAAATTTGCTGTAACAAATGCATGTTCCACTTAAGAGATAATTGATAATGAATGTTATGTTTTCCTTTGCCTTAAGTTTCACTTATTTTTAAATCAACACATAAGGCAAAAAATAACCACAAGATAAAAATTTACTCTAATTGCTCTCATTTCACATAAGTGGGTAAATTCCTTTTGAAACATATATGAGACAACTATATAAGCAACCAAGTGAAGCTAGCTGGATGTTTCCATTAGAAACCCTTATTTATAAGGTTATGACTTGATCATTTTAATTAGCTTCAGGCAGAAACTTGGCACACCGGTTCAAAGCATTGGAGAAAATTTTGGTCTACAAAACAATTAATTCTTCCTCAACAGGAGAGGTCAGAGAAAGGCTCTAATAGAGTTTAAGGACTGGATGGCCACACACAGATAAAGTAAATTAAAAAATAAACTGCAGCAGTAATCATTGCCTTGGCAAAAATAAGTATAAAACCACTAAGAACACATCCTAAATTGATGATTATTACTATTACTTATACTGCGTTTGCTAGTAACCTAGTAGTGTCACCTAACATTTGCATATAATTCAAAAGTGTCAAAACGCTTTTGCACTTTTAATTCATTCAGGCTGAGCACTGTGACAGAAGAAACTTGTATGCTGCCATCCTTTTCCTTCATGTCCCCCCAAAACAGAAGACTCACTCCTGTTACACCCATTTATCCTCAGCCTTGAATCAGATACCAGCTAGTTATTAGACCCACATGCTAGAAAGATGTGGAGCATCTTTAAGGATCCCTTCAAGGATGGGGCAGAACCCCTACTGGCTTCTGTAAATACCACTGCCCACACTTCCAAACGTCCATTCTATTACTGCTTTCCCAACATCCAGGAGCAACACACAGTATCCCCACTTATAATTAGTGATTGATGTCACTCCAGGGCGTTCATGCCACATGTGATGGGGGATAGTGCCACACACCACCCTTCTGAAGTTCTGTGGGCAGATGGAAGGAGACTGACACCCGGCCACTTAACTGGCCGGGATGCTCCTCAACCCTTGCAAGACCTTTGAGGAAGAGGAGAAAACAACACACACACACACACACACACAACTTACCACTTTGGCCCAGTCCAAGAACAACTGAAAACACCCAGGCCGCCCGGAGGAATGGGGTAGGACCGGGCCGGCAGTTTTGAAGGCAGACAAATGAGGCAGTAAGAAAAGCCAGGGCCGAGCAGCACATAATGCAAAGCAGCCCACACAGCGCCCGCCGCTTGGCTGCTCTCTGGATGCGCGCTCGCGCCTCCCAGGCGCACCTTGGGGCCCGCGGACCAAGTGTCGCTAGGATGTTTCCAGCAGGCCCGGCAGGCGGACCCCGCGGCTCGAAAGAAGCGGTGCAGGTACGCTGGCCCAGGCACTGCTCGGCATCTCAGGGCCCCTGCGGCCCTCCCAGCTCGGCGCGGTGGGTCCCCGAAATCTCCGCGAGAAGCACCTCCTCCGACTGCCAAAGGCTCGGGGCGGCAACGCGAGCGGGGCTCCGCAGCCAGCTCTGGGACAAAGAAAAGAGCTTTTGTTTCTCTCCAGCCGACGGGAATTCTGCTGCATAAATCAGCTTAGCGAAGAGCCAAACACAATCAAACCCAAACAAAGCCCGAAGCTGGGGGGAAAAACCAGCCTAATGTACATTCACCCGGTGATGCTGCATCTGTGGGAGGGGACGCCAGAGGGGAAAAAAGTCAATGTCGCATCAATCAGCGCGAGCTGCTTCCACAGGTGGGCAGGGAGGCCAACTCCACTTAGTTGCAGCTTTGCAGCCTCGTTAGTTGACCAGAGGACAAAGTAGAAGTGGCAGCGTCCTTGCTGGCCGGGAGGAAGCTTGGGGCGCCAGCGGCCAGGGGAAGCGGCTCCGGGAGCGCCCTAATAGTCCCCCTCGGCGCTGGCCGACTCAGAGCGAGGCATCGCAGCTCCCGGCTTGGGTAGGAGTGGAGCGCACCGCTGCGGGGGTGCTAAAGCCCGGCCTCGGGGGGGCGGGAGCTTCGTGCCCTCGTTCTCTTGGCCTCAGTGTACAGCTCAGATGTCCGGCCGTCCAGAGCCCAGGCTGTTGGCGCGCTCAGGGGTGCACCCCGTGAGGATGAGAGGGAGACCAGTTGGTGGGGAGCAGAGAGGTGTGGCCCTGCCCGGGCCCGCGGGTGCCGGGGGTAGGGGGGGTGGGTGACTCCCTATGTGCTGATAGTTGCGCGCGCTCGGGGCCCTGAGTTGCTAGGAAACCGCCCCACGCTATGGAGCGCTCGGCCCCGGCAGCCGAGAGGCTCCGAGGCAGCTCGCTGCAACAGCAAAAGCTCGGAGTAGCGTGGGCGGGACATTAGTGAGGCATGAAGTCACCGCGGCCCACACTCGCTCTTTGTTTTGCTCACTCCAGCTCTTTCTCTCCCCCTTGACTTTAATGGTTGCCATTCCCATAGTTCACAAGAACTCCTGAAGTGTAGCCGCACAACAGGAATCGCACGCCCTGTTCTTTTCCTTCTCCTCCCCGAATTCCTGCTCCCTAACGCTCGCCTACCGGGTGCAGAGGCTGGCTCAGCGCAGGCGGCAGCTGCGCGCAAACCCCAGCCTCTCGCCCCGGGCTCTGCGCACTCCTTTGTTTGGAGATACCCAATGCTCGGCAGCTGCCGCCTGCGGAGCGGAGTCCCGGAGCCTCACCCCACCTCCAACACCCTAAGTTCTGGGAGCGCGCGCTGCCTACTTTGCTTGCAGAGTCAGGAGCTCATCCTTTGCCCCACCCCAAGACTGTCCCGCGTCTCCCCAACACTTGGGAAGTTGATCCGTCCAACCAGGTTAAGGTGAAATATGCCGGAGTTTCCAGTCTGCAGGAGCTGCACCAGCAGCTGCTGGCTGGAATTTCTCGTGGCTCCTCCACTCGGAGCATCAACCCTGGGCTGGGCAGCCCTGCTCTTCACAGGGTCTGGTGGTGGCTCTGGGCGTTTGCTAGTTTACCTTGGGTCTTTTGAACTAAAAGTCAACTTCCCAATAAACAGAACAAAGAAGTTACAAAGGCCGGCGAAACAGGGGAGAGAAGCAGCGAGGGAGGGAGGTGGGATGGCATTTCTGCTGCTTGCAGATCAGAAATGTAGGGCCTGCAGTGAGGGGTGTTTTGCTGGGCAACTGCGGGGGAAGCCATGCGCCTCCTTGAGTCCTATCACTAACAGGCTAGGCCGAGGGAGAAAACGCAGTCCTCCGGATTGAAAACAAGACACTGTTTCCAGTCAGACCCAGAGTGATGCTTCCCTTTTACCTCTAGGGGCAGGAGTGGTTCGCCCTGGTAAAGTCTGACCTCCTGTTTCCCACTAGCTGCCTGCCAACCTCTTTCAAAGAGCAGCCTCCCCTTACGGGCATCAGACCCGTCCAGCCAGGTCAAGGTGAAATATGCCGGAGTTTCCCTCTTCACTTGCTCAATAGTTTCTGTCTCCATATTTGGAGTAAAAAATAAGTAGGAGGCGTTCTCTCTTTTTTCTTTCTGTTTTCTATTTGTTAACTGAGTGAATGGAAAGTACCTGATTAATAAACCACAACATTGAAACTCCCCCTTTTCAGGTGTGGACTGCACATTGAAGCCCACAGAATTAGCTAAGCAGACCAGGAACCCAGTTGGAAAATTACAAGTGCTCTGGATCTACAAAGCAGGTTTTTTTTTGTTTGTTTTTTTTGAGAGCCCAAATGAATAATTCAAACCTGAAAAACTGGTACTTGTAAGCACAGTTCCACTATACGCAATGTACTCTAAATATGTACAGTGAAATCCAGCTCAGCTTCATATTTATTTTCTTTCCTTAGTTCCAACTTTGAACAACTCTAGTTTTGCTTTTCCTGGTCTTAAAGGAAAGGCCTGAGAAGTGGCTGGATGAGGAAGAGGACTTGAAATTTGAACACAAAATGAACATATTCAAACTCTAATTAGTACTCTTTAGTGGGGTAGCATGTATATTTTCCAGAGATTATTTCACAGTCCAAAGGAATGCAGCCACCCTTGAGACAGTGCAGTGCTATAATAGAGAAAAAAAAGCCATAATCCCTATAAGGGTGTATGTGATGTTCATTCTATATTGTAAAGAAAGACTTACACATTTTGTTTTATGAAGCCCAGGCAAATATATGTCAGGATGCCACTTTTATGGAGTTGTTAGAGAAAAAGTACAGCATCATTTATTACCACTTCCCAGTTTCAAAAAGATTATAATCCGGTTATCAAAATAAAATAAAACAGAATATCCCAGTTGTGAGGCTGTGATCCTTGTAAGTTATTTACAAACAAGTTATCTGTAAATTTTGGGCTATAACGTTAAAAGTGAATTCTCTCGAGTCCTGCAAATAATCTGTAGTTTTCTTACAGGAAATATAACTAGTGGCCTAGAACAAAAAGTTTCCTTGTTTTTAATAAATGCCATCGGTCACCACAATTCATTCTTTTTCCTGTAAGAAAATGTACAGAATATTGTGAAGAAATGTGATATCATCTTCCTCATATTACCTGAAAAATTCTAACAGAGAGAAAAATGTTCCAGATTAATTCCTGTCTTTATCATGTTCTGCTGTCTTGCTTTGAAATTTCTGACAGCTAATTTTTCATCATTTGTGATAATGAGAGCAAATGAAATTCACAGATAGTGTAAAAGTAGTAACATGTTAGCTATTCATTCCAGCCTTCCTATCATCAGATTCTTTTAGTTGTTAATAAGTCCTAAAATTAAATGAATTAAGTTTCTTTCCTACTACTTTAACCTTGATTTCTCACTAACTCAGTTTATGGTGAGAATGAATAAGCTATAGAGGAATCACAGGAATGAGAGAAACAGCTGGGCGACTGCCCTTTTCCTGTGTATTAGCCTTTTAAGTAGATTTTTGTCCAAATTATTGACCTCATAGTTACAGCTAAAACCATATCCACATTTTAATATTACAGATGCTCCTCAATTTATGATAGGGGTATGTCCTGATAAAACCATCGTAAGTTGAAAATACCATGTCAAAAATGCATTTCATACACCTAACCTACTGAATATCATAGTTCAGCCTAGTCTATTTTAAGCATGCTCAGAACACTTACATTAGCCAGTTGGGCAAAATCACCTAACACAATGAATACAGTGTGGAGTATCATTTGTTTACCCTTGTGATGGTGTGGCTGAGTTCAAGCTATGGCTGGCTGTCACTGTCCAGCATCATAAGAGAGTATCATACTGTGCATATCACTAGCCAAGGAAAGATTAAAATTCAAAATTTGGAGTATGGTTTCTACTGAATGCACGTTGCTCTCACAAAGTTGTAAAATAAAAAAAAATTGTAAGTTGCTTCATCGTAAGTTGGGACCATCTCTATCAGAAATTGGTATCAGAGATATTTAATAGGTTTAACAGGTATTCACAAGTTGTCTATAAACTTGTTTCATCCATAGCTCTTAGGAGATGATGAAACAGCCCAACCTTTGAGATGTGTTATTGTGGCTATGACTTCAAGCTTCTTCCAATGATAAGGAATATAAGCCAGTAAAATTTACTTTTCACTGAAATATTACGTAAGTTACTGTTCTTCATACTGTGGACTGAACACTGCCTCCAACATAACTATCTGTAGAGTGATTCCTTAGTTCTATTTCAGGAGTTTCTGACTTTGTAGATCTGGTGTGCATTATTATGAGTTTCTAAAATGGTTCTTTATGCGCTGAGGTTTAAGAACCTCTCCCATAATGGATTAATACAGAGATTCCTGAAAGGCCCCCTGTGTGATTATGGACAAACTTCAGTATCAGGTGCAAAGTCAAAGAAAAATGAATTGCTGGAGCCAGTTCTCTTCCCAGGTTATTCTGTGGATGATTAACTCTGAGATGTTAGTGTTTTAGGCTATAAAACTTACATAATTAAGTTCGGGAAGTGCTGGGTTAAAGGTAAGTGAAATCATTTACTGGAGGATTTTCCAGATACTTAAACAGGCCGGAATGCAATTGGATTCTTCAAAGGAAGAACCCTTCATTCGGGGAACATTTCACAGGCTAGTTTTCTATAAAGTACAGTGGTGGGACTTAGTCCTACTTTACAAATGTGGAAACTAAAAACCAGGTTGGTGAGGAGACTGACCCCACTGCAGGAGAATTACTGAGCAGCAGGA
>NW_006383016.1:6809847-6819501 GCF_000327345.1 Myotis davidii
ATCTCATATCAATGATGACTTTTGGTTTCAAGTAACAGAGTCAGACAGTGGCTGCCATAAGTAAAAAAGGAAATTATTGGAAGAAAATTGGGAATTTCTAGAATCAGCAGGAGGCTGAGTGACCAGGATTGAAAAGGCCAGAAACCAAGGGAGGAGGCATAAGCAATAGCAGTATTGGCCAGGTAGCGATAATGCTTTCGAATCATCCCTTCATTTTTGGACAGCTGGTTCCAAGTTTCACAATCCTGGTTGGGACTGTCTAATTTTCAGAACCTTAGTCACTTATCAGTCCCTTGGCTTACTAGGGGTGGAGTGTGAAGAAGAGGAGCTCTTCTCTTTGGCTTTCTCAGTGGAAAATCTAATTCTGTTTCCCAATAACATGACATAAAATTGTCTTAGGTTAATGAAGGGAGCCTTGCAAAGTGACAAGCACTCATTACTCACATATCCCAATTTCCACACGCTACAGCTTTTCATTACGGTTGGATTTTGGGTAATGATGCAGCTTTAATTTAGCTACACTGCCCACTAACTCGGGCTTTGGTTAACAGTTCTAGTTATCTTCATGGGTACTTTTGAATAAAATATTTTATCTATGCATAGTTTCATCCTAGCTTTGTGTTATCCTTCCATAGCATGCAGCAAACTAATACTTATTTAGCCTTTAACTCATTATCAGAATGATTATAGAGATGTAGTATCTGAACTAATTTTTTAATTTACATTCTTTATTGACCAAGTCTGCAACAGATGCTTTGTTGACCCCCCCCCCACCACCACCACCACCACTCTCCCTCGTCCCCGTGTCCCTTCAGGCACACTGCTTCATTCCACACAGCTCTAGAAGTGCTGTGGAATGAACACTTCTCAACTAAGGACCAGCCCGACAGGAAGTGGGGTATAAGTACCCTAGCTCCCTGGCTCCTTCTTTGGAACTACCTTGGGTCTTGTGTTCTACACCAGTGTATCTCACACTATTGTTGGACCAGTGTTTTATTTTTAGTCCATCATGGATTGTTACTTTAAAAAATGAATTATAAAAAAATGGCTGTCAGCTTTATTCCAGAAGTGGCTCTGAGGGGGCACACGGCTTAGTGTGGTCTTTGTTAGCTTTCACCACGGCCTACCGTGACCAAGGCCAAAAGGTGCAGAAGGTGATGGTGCAGCCCATACACGTCATCTTCAGATTCTTGCAAACTAGATATCGGATTCAGGTGTGGCTTTATGAGCAAGTGACTATGGGGATAGAAGGCTGTATCATTGCTTTTGGTGAGTATATGAACCTTGTATTAGATGATGCAGAAGAGATTCATTCTAAAACAAAGTCAAGAAAACAATAGGTCTAATCATGCTAAAAGGAGATAATATTGCTCTGCTCCAAAGTGTCTCCTTCTACAAGTGATGTAATGAAGTGAGAAATTATTGAAAAGCAGTATAGTTTTATAGGTGTCCTTTGTTGGGAGAACAGTTCTTACCTATTTATTCATATTGGCTTACTACACCCTTATGTTACTACCAGATGACAATAAATGATGTTGAATTATTTTTATTAAAAAAGAGTGTCATAAAAGTATCATATTGTTATAAAAGTTTCTAAATATTTACTTTTACTTTTTATACATTCTTTATACTGAACCAGTCTCAAACAGTTCAAGGACTGGTACCATCACACAATACATTTTCAGGAAAGTTGAGTCCCTTTGTCCCAGGTTTTTTATAGGAGTAAGTGCAATTGCTCACAGTGATAACTGTATTCAAGCATATCCCCTATTGGATGCCTTTCCCTCCCTCATTTCCCCACTGCTTCCTGGTATTTCCTTGTCTCAGGGTCTTCTTCTAGAATCTAGAGGAACCTAATGAAGACAAGTAATTAAGGAGCCTGGAAACTACTCACTGGTGTCCTCCATGTGTGAGTTTGAATTTTATTCTTGTCTAGCTATAAGGCAACCCAGAGAATAAAAAGCACTACAGCTTTGGAGCCTGAAAAATATTAATTTTGAACCTGCTACTTATTAGCTGTAGAACCATGAGAAAATTATTTAACTCCTTGTGCCTCGGTTTATTTATTTATACAATGATGAAATTAAAATAACTACCAGAATAGAAAATTAAATACCAAGATACTTCCCTAGCTGGTTTGGCTCAGAGGCTAGCATCAGCCAGTGAAATGAAGGGTCCTGAGTTCGATTCCGGTCAAGGGCACGTACCTTGTTGCAGTTTCCTCAGCCCTGCTTGGGGTGTGGGCAAGAGGCAACCAATCAATGTGTCTCTCTCACATTGGTATTTCTCTCTGTCTCTCTCTCCCTCTCCCTTCCATTCTCTGTAAAAATCAATGGAAAAATATCCTCAGGTGAGAATTAACAAAAAATAAAGTTAAATACTAAAATACCACTACACTTCTATTAGAATGGCCAAAATCCAAAACATTAATAGCACCAAATGCTGGTGAGGATGTGGAAAAACAGAAACTCTCATTCATTGCTAGTGGGAATGCAAAATTGTATAGCCACTTAGGAAGACTTTTGTGGTTTCTTATAACACTAAACACCTACCATATAATCTAGCAATTGCTCTCCTTGGTGTTTATCCAAAGGAGTTGAAAACTTATATCCACACAAAAACAGAATCTTTATTCATAATGGCCCAAACTTGGAAGCAACCAAGATGTCCTTTCATAGATGAATGGATAATGAACTGTGGTACATCCAGACAATGGAATGTTATTGAGCACCAGAAAGAAATGAGTTATCAAGCCATAAAAAACATGGAGGAACTTAAATGCATATTGCTAAAGAATATAACCCAATGTGAAAAAGGCTACATACTATATGATTCTAATTACATGACATTCTGGAAAAGGCAAAAATATAGAGATAGTGAAGATGTTCGCCAGAGTAAGGGGGATAGGGATAAATCAATGGAGCATGGGATTTTTAGGGCAGTGAAACTACTCTAAAATACTACAGTGGTGGATACATGTCATTGTACATTTGTCAAAACCCATAGAATGTACAACATCAAGACTGAATTCTACTGTAAACTATGGCCTTTGAGTGATGATGATGTGTCATTGTAGGTTCATTCATTGTTACAATACTGCTTTTATGGGATGTTGACAGTGGAGGAGGCTATATGTGTGGAGGAGTAGGAAGCATATGGGAACTCTCTGTATTCAATTTTGCTGTGAACCTAAAACTACTCTAAAAAAATAGTCTATGAAACACACACACACACACACACTACCAAATAAGATTACTGTGAGAATCAAAGTGGAGGTCATTAATGCAACATTATAGAATTCACCATATATTTTCTCAAGGGTTTTTGCAATGCTAATTTAGATTATTTAAATTTCATACTATAAACAACATTGAAAATGCATAAATGCTTTTTTCAAGACTTCCATATTGTCATAAAAATAACATCAAATATCTTTGCTTTGCTTAATACATAACTTTCCTTTTCTGGTAACTATACAATTCTTTACCCACATTGATAGATGTAATGAGCATGTCTTTATATAGAAGCCTGTAATCCTAGCATTCTTTATGACAGTCTAGTTTTATGTCTCCTTAATCAAAGCAAATTGTTCCACAATCATTTTGGCCTGAAGTCATCCGTGTACAGTTTGACATAAAAGCTTTACTAATTTGTACATGATAGAAATGACATACTTAATACTGTCTTTTATTTACAATTTAACATGTTTAAACTTATATGTAGTCAGGAGGTTAAGTAAATATATATGTTTTAAAAATTATTACTTTATTGCTCAGTACTCTGAATGTGTAGCAATTTTAAGGATCCACGACTAGTTCTCTCAACTAAAGGTATCAGCAGACATTATAAATACAACATTTCACTATTGACATAGTTCATCTGTTGAGCCATGGTGGTATGTGGACTGATTTGCACATCATTATACTGTTAAAGGTCTTTGCAAACTTCAATAACTCACAGTGAGTCCACGACTAACATTCCCCCTTTCAGCATTTTCTCATGATCACATTGCCTCTGGAGAATGAAGTCACTACAAATTTTAAATTATTCTAATCAAATTCACATGGTATTTTTATTCTTGGAATGCTTCCATTTTCAGCCCCCTGCTCCAATTTCAAAATTACTTCATGTTTCACCTTGAAGAATGTGACCTTTTAACATAGTGAGGAAATTCTTTGTAAATTAGGCATAGGATATTCAATTTAAACATCCATTTAATAAATATGTAAATATTTATTGAACATTTAGTATGTGTAAAGTGATAGGTCCTATGGAAAATACAAGCATCAGTAAAACTCAGTCTTTTCTCAAAGATATTATTTTACTTAGAAGTAATATGTAATAACAAAAATAGATGACTAAGTTGGTAAATAGAATAGCTCAGGAATATATTCTAATATCAGTAATAATTTAACATTACACAAAATATACTTGGAAATCAATGCAGAAGGAATAAATAATTTAATAAATGGTGTTGGGACAATTATTAACTACTTATAAAACACATTAATTTAGAAAGTTACTTTATACCAAAATATATTCATGATGGATTAAAGGGCTTAGTATAAAACTACATATATGTAATTTTTATTACGAATAAAACTTTTTCTAAATGTGAAAATGATTTATCCAATTTTAAAGAACAGATGAACAAATTTGATGATTTCTTTAAAACTTAGATGTTTATAAATATTTCAGAAGCAGATAAAAGTACATACCATAGAATATGTTCCTACAACTAAATCAGAAGACGTCTCCAGGAGATAAATGGGCAAAGAGCATGAGCATATTATTCAAGGATAGGGACTACAAATACTTAAAACCTCGGAAAAGTTCAGCTTCACCAGTTTTTAAAAATATTAATTTTAAAACTGAGATGAAAGACTTACCCATTAAACAAACTTCAAAATGACAATACTTAATGCTAACAATAGAGGGTTGAAATAGGAACTCATTTATAGTGGACTGGTAAATTGGCTTTCTTGCAATCAGTTGGCAACATGTAATAAAATCTTTAAGGTATTTGAAACACTAATCTTATGTCTGTGAAGTTTGTCCTCTAAAATTCATAAATATAAGAAAAATTTTATAAAGATGCACATTTCAGTATGATATGCAATCACAACAAAAATGTGATTGATATTTTCCATCAATCGAAACCTTTTCAAGGTAAAGTATCAGAGATTATTAAGTTTTTCAGTGTGTCCTGGGTATTATTGTTCTGTCTTAGGGATGTATGCTGCCTAACCCCTGTCTTTCATTAGTTAACAAATTACATTAAACCCACCTCAGTGAAAGGTCTCTAGCCTTTTCCTTTCTGTTTAAATATTGTACTGCTCCCTTAGTTCAGACTTTTCCTTTTTTTGAACTCCCAGCCACCTCATCCCCACATTGCCAGGAGAGTTTTCTTCTGAGACACACATCTAACCTTATCCTTAAGAGAACAGCAACAACCTTCTACGGCTTATCTTATGCTTTTCCCCAATTTTCCTGCAGGCCCTTCGCATCAGCTATGAAACCGTAAATATTCTGGCCCCACATCGTATTTCCAGTACTATTTCCCACGACATCTTCCTCCCCTCTGGCCAGCTCCATCTACCCTGCTGTACAGAACAGAAACCTGATTTTCTACAAGCACTTTCCCTTGCCTTTTCATCGGCTTTAACCTCATCTCAGCTGACATGATTTTCCCCCCTTTCCTTCTCATTTGTCCTGTTTGATTGTCAAGAATCATTTATAACGACATGCCTATAAAAGCTTTCTGAATTCCTCTAGGCATAACTACAGTGTCTTTCACTTTTAAGTAATCTGAAATAAAAAGGTTTTTATTAAAAAAGTAATGTGTTTTTAGTATAGTAAATTTGAAGCATATATTGCATTTTCACGGTGAATTTTATTTGTTTTTTAAAAAAATGGAGTTTTGCTCATACTGGATTCATGATTTTTGTTGTTAATATGCAGGTTGGGGCAAACATAGTTTATAGTTGTGAGGATGCTAAACACAGAGTTTATTCTTGTGTTATTGTTTATTAATTTTTATATTATTTGCCATATGAGCAACTGTAAATCTACTTTGCCCCACCCTATAAATTCTTCATGAGTATCTTTCTATGTTATATGCTACTCTATACATACATATGTTTATGTATATGTATGTGTATATATATATACATATATATGTATATTTACATATAACATAGAAATTCGTGCACTGGGCAGGCGGGGGCGGGGGGTGTTCCTTAACCTGGCCTGCACCCTCTCGCAGTCCGGGTCTCTTGCAGTCCAGGACCCCTTGCTCCTTACTGTCTACCTGCAGCGGAGACAGGAGAGGCTCCTGCCACTGCAGCTGTGCTTGCCAGTCGTGAGCCCAGCTTCTGGCTGAGTGGCGCTCCTCTGTGGGAGTGCACTGACCACCAGGGGGCAGCTCCTGCATTGAGGATCTGCCCCCTGGTGGTCAGTGCGCATCATAGCCACCAGTCGTGCTGCTGTTCAGGCAATTTGCATATTAGGATTTTATTATATAGAATTCCCTAGTGAGTTTGTTGTTCAGTTTACTTAAATACTCTCCTTGATTCCCCCAGATTTTTGGCATACTCAAACTGGGTAATTTGAGGAGAATTAATGAAGGGACTGTTTATAAACATGGGGACAGGGTGTTAGTGATAGTGCTGTATCCTTGAGTTAGAAACTGTGGGGACACATATCACTATTCTTAAGCTTCAGAGGGCAAAAGAAGGGTGCATTACTAAACCCCAGAGATATTGAGTGTGTGAATACCACCTGACAAGCTATGTCACCTTTGTTCAAGAGTCATAGCAAGTCTGAAGTAAACTACCCCTACTTCATTCTTTTCCACTCTTCTGATTTCCTACCAAGACACACTATTGGTCAAACCCATCCCTAAGCCAGAGGTTTGGAGCCATAGATGGAGTCCAGAAAGGCTGGACCCTCAGGCATAAAGAAAGCAAAAAGTAGAGGGAAGCTGGTGCACAAATAAAATATACCTGGCATGTTCCTAGAATGGGAGGTGGGGTGTTTATCATTTTGACCATTTTATTAATAAACATATTTGCATGAACCTGTATTTAAATTCTCAAATAAGATTCTTTTCTTAGGAAAATTATTTCCAAGGTGAAGTTACTGGATCTAAAATTTGATACGTTCTCAAAATTTCTGATACTTCCTGCCAAACATCTGCTTTTCCAAAGAACCCAGAAAAATAAGGATTACATGACTTGATGAGAAACTTTGCCTAGTTAATATCCCAACCCTGGGGAATGATTGTGTCCTTGGAAATGGCATCTTAAGGCAGGCTCCAAGCAGGAAATGGAAAGTAGTTAAGTTGGGTAATTAAAACCTACAGGGAAGGTTTTATGGAAGGGAACAAGTGATAGGGCATATAATAGTGGGAAGTCGTTAGCACCCTTGGCTTGAAGGGTCAAGAAGAGTTAGTATTACAAGGAATACACGCACAGAGGGCACAGGGGAGCTGTATAAAGACAGTCTCCAGATAGGAAGTAGGGAGCCAATCAGTGAACCAGCAGGGGAAGAAGGAGCGGGGAAAGAGCAGGGCAAATAAAAGTCCCGATGTCAATTTCTTTCTATCCTCCAATCTCCTGCCAATGCCCCAGATGGGCCAATCCCAATGGAAGCCAGAGATAAGTAACCTCTTAATGCAATCTATACTAGCCAGCATCTTGGGACACAAAGGGTAGAGAAGGGAAATGGATGGTCAAATGGAAAATATCTAACACATTTCACTTTAAGAGACATCAGATGGCCAACAGAAAGGAGATTGGCTTTATTAACATAGCCATAATCTATCTTGGCAAGATTAGCAAAAGAAACATAATAATTGCTCCTTAGTCTAAATTTCACACCTTTGCCTAATAAGTGTTTGTATTGCGGCTAGCTATACAAACAAATATACCCTCTTGCCTCTCAAATATACCCTCGTTTGCTTAGATTTCCTGGATCTTCTTGACTAACCATTAAACACAAGTTTCAGAATGAAATATGAACATATAAGTTTTGTTAGGCCCTCTTGCTATCTGCCTGTAGAGTCGTTTAAAAATTGTTGGCTTTGCTCTAGCTCAGTGGTTCTCAACCTTCTGACCCTTTAAATATAGTTCCTCATGTTGTGACCCAACCATAAAATTATTTTTGTTGCTTTCTCATAACTGTAATGTTGCTACTGTTATGAATCGTAATGTAAATATCTGATATGCAGGATGGTCTTAGGCGACCCCTGTGAAAGGGTCGTTCGACCGCCAAAGGGGTCACCACTCACAGATTGAGAATCACTGACCTAGCTGGTTTGGCTCATTGTATAGAGCATTGGCCTGTGGACTGAAGGATTCTATTCTGGTCAAGGGCATGTACCTTGGTTACAGGCTCAATCCTGGTCCTGTTCTGGGTGTGTGCAGGAGGCAACCAATTGCTGTGTCTCTCTCACCTAGATGTTTCTCTCTCTGTCTCTCCCCTTCCCTTCTACCTTCTCTAAAAATCAATGGAAAAATATCCCCGGGTGAGGATTAACAACAAAAAATTGATAAATTTTTGCCAATTTTATTAAAATCAGAAGATTTCATAAAAGCCTACTTTCAGCTTCTCTTGAACAATCACAATATTGGGCACAGCTGGGCCTACATTTCTGCAAGGCAGTGAACTGAACTGCATGACTGCTGCCACATAAGAAGGAACCCAGGCTCTCTAGTTGCCATAATCCTCACTACACTCAGCTGTATATTTGAGTTAGTTTCCATTTCTCACTGCGAGTATGATACTGCTTTTCATATACCTAGGCTGGATTTGTTCATATCTGTTAAGTGCCTGAATCCCGTAGACATTCAAGTTTGTGATCCCTTCCTAGTGTCTGTCTCATGGACAAAGCGGCCAGTGCCCAGCCTCTGATTCTTTTTGTTTCCTTGGGATCAACTGAACATTCAGTATCAAAGCAGTAGGAACTACATGATGGCTAATGGGATGTGACATTGTGTAAAATTACACAATCTTTTCACAATTCCTTTCACCAAATAGTAATTACCTGTTACCTGCTCTGTATCCTGTCCCTCACCAGTTTCCATCGTGCCTCTTCTCTCTGTTTTATTTTGCCTGCAGAAAGTCATTTAGAATTATAATAGCTTCTCTCTCATTTAAAACAATTTATTTTTATGAAATTGGACCCTGACCAGTTGTTTTGTGGTCCTGGAATCTATACTAATAAAAGAGAAACATGGTAATTGGCGTACGACTGCTACCCTTTTCATTGGCTAATCAGCGAGATATGCAAATTAACTGTCAGCCAAGATGGCGGTGCAGCCAGGCAGCTTGAAACTAACATGAGACTTGCTTGCTTCAGTGGCGGAGGAAACCAACATTCCCCGCCTGCCTTGCTGGCCTCTGAGCCTGCAATTTAAGAAACATTGTAACAAATATAGAAGCTAAACAAAACCCCAGAAACCTGCTTTCAGCGAGGCTGGGATCTTAGAGCTGGAGTTATACATTGTTTCGATTATAGAACCGAAAAAAAACAGATAGCTTCTTTCAGCAGCGAGAAGCCTCAGAGCTGGAGCCAGCCTCAAAGCTAAAGCTGGCCCAGAATAAAATAAGAAAAAAGAAGAAAAAAAGGAGCAGTTGGGAGCTTCAGTCGGC
>NW_006383016.1:6820217-6829382 GCF_000327345.1 Myotis davidii
CCCAATCCCCTGGGGAGCAGGCCTAAGCCAGCAGGTGGTCATCCCCCGAGGGGTCCCAGACTGCGAGAGGGCACAGGCCGGGCTGAGGAACCCCCCTTCCCGCCCTCCCCCAGCGCACAAATTTTTGTGCACCGGGCCTCTAGTTATATAATAATATGACTGTCTATTGTGGACACTGAAGACAGTATAAGATCCTAAGCAACATCAGATTTTATCATTTACATGCAATGTTCAGTACGACATAAGGCCTAGCATCTTTAAGGAACTACTTATAAATACTCTTTAAAGTATTAACGGATAAAATATAACACAAGTTTGAAGAACTTAAAGGTTCATCTTAAATATTTTACCCAGATATCAAACAATATATGTCTAGAGAAGGGAGAGAAGTACCGACTTGAGGCAATTGCCTCACGAGCTTCCTTTAGAAAGATACCAGAGCTTGAAAAATCATCCCCAAATCTTATTCTTTCTTGTTCTTTCCTTACATATTTAGGCCCTAAGACAGAAGATTCAAGGAACTATTAGAAGACACATACATTTATGTTTTGAGGAAGGTTGAAAATCATTTTTGCTAACCAGGAACCCAGTCCTTAAGACTAAGCAGGATTCATAGAGATAAAGTTCTTGGTAGGACATGCTAGGTTAAGTGAGTGATTAAAGCTTTTGAAATAGAACTCAAGAAGTTTCCTCAAGGCTTGGTCATCCTGAGACCTAAAAGAACCCGGAGCAGCTGAGTAAACAGGGCCAGAAGGATTAAGGCTGGTACCAGAATGGAGGAGTGGCAGATGTGGGGGCAAAGTGCAGGTGTGAGTGAAGTTTAAAGACTAAAATTAAGAGTTTTAATAAGATGAATAAACCTGAGGATCTAAAGTATAAAATGGTGACTATAGTTGATAACACTACACTGCAGGGCAGGGACAAAATAATAACTACCCCTACTTCATTCTTTTCCACTTTTCTGATATCCTATGAAGACATACTATTGGCCAAGCTCATCCGTACGCCAGAGCTATCCAGAAGGTAGTTGGAAGTATAGGATTGAAGCCTAAAAGAGAAGTAGAAATCTTACTGTAGACTTGGGAGTAAAGATATGTAAGATGGTACATAAAGTCATGGGCATTCCATGGGGGAATATATAGGAGGATTATAGAATACGGCCAAGAAGAGGAATCTGGGAAACATAACAATTGAAGGCTGAGACAGGATGGTCAGTGGAGCAAGAGAACAATGATACTAGAGGCTCACTAATAGAAACCAAAAGAGCTGAAACATTTCTAAAAGGAAGGAGTTATTCAGAAGGTCAAATGCTACAGAAAAATCAACTGCCAGAGGGCTTCCAATTCTCTACTGGATTGGAATCCAGGAGGTCACTGTTATTGTTAGGGAGAGCATCCTCCATGAAGGACATGTTAGAAGCCCGAGAACAGTACATGAACAAGTTGGAGACATCTTTTGAGATGCTGAAAAGAAGTCAGAGAGTCACCTGAGAGGGTGAGACTTCTACATTTCTCAAAAAATGTTTATGTACACTGTCATATTTCATATTTTAGAAGATAAGTATGGAAACTTTTGTTTGGGATCACAATATAAGTCATATTGCTAAGATGGGTAGCCTGTCAGCAGCTTACCTGGAAGAAGCAATTGATATTTCAGATTTCAGTTTAAGAGGAAATATTATATAAAAAACAAATTAAATACTAGTAATCAAGGCTTTTATAATACACATGAAAAATTGAAACTAGAGAGGCAAAGTGACTTAAAGTTGCTCAACTAATTAGTGACAGAGGCAATATCACTTGGTTTTGACAGATTTGATTTTCATTCATTAAGTATATCTATGTACCATGCAGTATGCTAAGCACTTTCTACTTATGTTATTTTTTAATCTTTAAAACTAATTATTACATCAGTACTATTATTAACATTTTGGAAAAGATAAAACTGAGTCAAACACGATAAAATAGTGTGCCTAAGATCACATTGTAAATGGTGGACTTAGGATTTAAACTTAGGCAATCTGAGTAAAGGGCTAATGTCTTAATCATGACCATCTTCTAGCAGATGTAGCACATACACTGTACAATTAACATTGAAACTACTAGAGACATTCATGTTTCCCTTTTATAGAGAGGAAGCATAATTTTAACATTAAAGAGTCTTTCTGGTTTTGGCTTTAGTGTGAAAGAGTTGAAAACAGAAAAGCTACAACTCGATAATTATTGAAAAATTTAATTTATTAAATTGGCATTTTCCTTTGACAAATACATTTTGAAAAGAAAAGTATAGTTGTTTTGTTTTCAACTACCAATGTAATGTAATAACATGTTCAGAGAAGCTTACTGTCATGAAGTAATAATACATTTTTGCCAAGGTAATTATTTAAATAATAGGCTATTTCACATTTTTTCCTTCTCCATCCAAGTCATTTGAAAAAAATGAGCAGACATTTATCTGCTTAGTATCGGAGGCAGATGGCAATGCATATGCCTCACTCGTGTTTTTTGAGTGCAGTGGACGAGGCAAGTCCTAAATTATTTAGAAGAAGATTAACCTCAACAGGAGATCATCCTATTGACAACTTTAGTCAACATCTTGAACTATATAAATGATATGAATGATCTAATTTAGCTTGACACTCCAGTGGTAAAATTCTATAAATATTCACTGATGTTTTTATATCCACCTTAAGCAATGAATGGAAAATCTAGTAAATAGAGCTGATATTTGGTGGAAATGTGCATAGAAGACTGAGCCCATTATATAAGAATTGGCTGTTTAGCATTTACTAAATGGTGCTGCTTCCTGACTTAACACGAAGGAACTAACAAGCCTTAGGGTTTGCTTCCATCCCAAATAAGTACAGAAGAATGAAGTAAGAGTCTGGCACCAGATTCTTTTCTTGCCAGAACATGATAGGCTAAGTGCACAAGAGCATGTAGACCAAAGGTTCTCAGTGGTGCAAGGAAGAGAGGGGTGCCCACAGAATTCACTGCCAGCATTTTTCAGCTTCACTCTCTAGATTCCACCAACACTTCTCACCAAGTTAGGAGTCAGACTCTCCAGGAAAAGGGGCCAGTATCTCTGGTTCTCATGTTTAGTTACACATTGGAATCAACCAAGGTGCTTTTAAAAACTACTGGCATCAAATATTTTTTGAATCAGAATCTATAGTGGGGATTGAGCTGGTATAGAGTTAATACTTTAAAATACCAAAATATTACAGTAAAAATAAGAATTTCAGAAAAAAATTAAAATTTGACAAATTTTTCTAATTTTTAGCTAGGATTGAGCACCACAAGTTCACCTATATAGGTTTAAAATCCTCACAGATAATTCTGATATTCTAATTCTGTGCCCACTCCCCCAAATACACAATTTTCTCAAGTCCTGGTTGAGAACTCCAGACCTATATGATGGTGAAGAAAATCATGATGGTAAGAATGGAGTACCTCCCTGCTGGACCAGATCTGGGTCCAAGTTTCTCAACCTCTGCATTATTTAGGCTTCACGATTCTTTGTTGTTGGGAGGAGGAGCTATGCTGTACATTGTAGGGTGTTTACCCAGGATCCCTAGCTTCTACTTACTAGATGTCAATTGCATTTTCTCCCCAGTTGTGACAGCCATTCAACGTCTCCAGAAATTGCCAAATGTCCCCTGGGAAGCAAAACCATTCCTGATTGAGAACCATAGATCTAGGAAATAAACTAAAATGAGACCTAGCAAGGGAGTCTGGGGTGGATATGGCTGGATAGAATCAAATATCCTTAAATGCACACTGGAATGCATGAAGGTTTATCTAGGGCTTTATGTTTTATCCAAAAAAGCCATAGAAATATTTGGAATTTGTTCTAATTATCTATTCCTCTGTAAAAAAACAACAACAAACAAACCGCCACACTTCAAACTTAGTAGCTTAGAACAGTGACAACATTAGTTTTATTCACAAATCAGAAATTTGCCCTTAACAAGGTAAGATAACTTGTTTTTCTTTACTTGGATTGCTCAAATGTTGATGGCTCGAATCATGTAAGACTTCACTCACATGTCTGGTGGTTGATGGCTGGCTGTCGACAGGGGTTTCATTGGGAGTTATAGCTGAAAGACCTGCACGTGGCCTTTCCTTGTGTCTGCTTAGCTTTCTCACAGCATGGTGGCTGGATTCCAAGGGCAAGTCTCCCAAGAGAACCAGGCGGAAGTTATGCTGCATTTTATTCATTGGTCTTGGAAGTCACATAACATCACTTCACTGTAGTCAAAGTCTGTCCAGATTCAAGGAGAGGAAACATGCACCCCTTCTTTTGGTGGAGAGATGTCAATATCACCTTAAAGGAAAAGCATAAAGGTATGTATTGTACAGTCATCTTTGGAAAATGCAATCTGCCAAAAAGTTGAAAAGGCAGATCATTTAGGATTGCTTACCTGGAGTCTTATGACAGTGCTATCTAAAGATTCTTCTAAGGACCACCTATAGCAATAAACTGGGGAATACTTGTTTCAAATAACAATTTCTGGAGCTATCTCTTAAAGGTTCTCACTTGGAAAATCAGCTTTAGGCATCTGGTATCTGGTTTTTCACAAAGTCCTGAACATGATTCTTATGCGCATTAAGACTGTTCTTTGTTTATACAGATGCTTTAACATTTTCACATTTCTATTACATATTTATTCATTTTCTTCTGTGAAACAAGGTGGTAACACAGAGAGAGCTTTGAGGAATGTAGCTTTCAGAGAGCTGCTGCAAGCATGCCTTCGCATTTGTAATATGCACATGTTACTTGTCAAAAGACACTTTGAAAGTAGTGTTGCTGATTGGGGTTTTGTGGACATTTGATTTGTTTTCATTTCCATACATGTCAAAATGAAAAAGAGAAAGAGATAACAGTATACTACAAGGCAAGAAATTCGGGATTTTTTTTTTTTAGTTTAGTTTTATGGTCAAATTTTATGTTACATTTGAAAACTATATTTTAAGCATCGAAAGAAAAACCAACATTTATAATGATGTAGCTGAAGTTGCGTCATTAGGACAGATCCTTTTTAGAAACTTAAAAGGGTAATGTATATGGTAATATGAATTCCGTTTTCAAGGAGCATCTTAAAAAATGTGGGAAATAAAATGCTAGCATAGGGCATCTCCCTGATTTGAATTTTGCTGATCAAGCAATGACCTAAAATATTCTTGTGAAAACAGCATGTAAAAAACAACAACAACCCAAAACCTTTGTCCAGTCAAAATAGAATGCAAAAGCTCATACTTTACTTAGAGTCTACTACTGTTAACTTGCCTGAAAATCTGATAGCAGGGTTCCCAGTTTTAAAGCAGAGGAAACACATCGAGTTAGAATGGGGAGCTACAGTTTGGCACAGGAGTCTACAGTCTGGCACAATGAGAACTAGCAGCAACATCAACAAAAATTTATTTCAAAGCAGATTAGTTTTAAGTGTTTCAGAGTAAAGAAACCCCCTTTTTTCTCTCATTACATTTAGAGGTACCACTATATTACAGACACACAACTATTTCTCAATAATGTAAGCCTGAGTTTTGAAAAGTTTATTTTAAATATATTCTGTTTAAGAGATTAGAGAAATATTTAAGTTTTAGAAAAAAAATCCCTTTAACTGGTTAAAATTAAATAAGCTTTGATGCTTTTAATACAAACTAAAATTTTTTCTTTTTGTAGATTGCTTTATTTGTGTAAGATGCTAGATAATGTGTTTTTTAACTGGTGTACAAATAGATCATTCTAATTACATAAAACTATTGTTTTTGCTAAATTAAAAGTTAGGTGTGATAAAAAATCTAATTTATATATCTAAATCTATTATAGAAATCTATATCAGCATTTCAAAGCTATATTTATATCAGCAAATGATAACAATCTGGGAAAGAATGGCAGAACCAAGTGGTCATCTGGCCTACCACCAAGTCCTATTGAGTATAGTTCCAAAATTCATCTTAAATGTATTCACTTCTCTGTGCCTCTGCTGTCACTATCCTTGTCCATGTCACCACAGGTCTCCCATCGCATTTATGTTCTAGACTTCTGTCTCCATCTTCTCTTGACTGTCTCCAATACCTTCTTGCTATGGTTATTTTTCATTTTATTTCAAATAAAACCCAAAGTCCTTAACCTACACAATTGGGATCCTTCTTACTTCGCCAATACTGTGGCATGAAACTGCTCTTGTCCCTCCCTCAGCATTTTGGCCTTTGCACGGATACTTCCCTCTGCCTCTTTCTATTCTTGTCAGAGCTGGCCCCTTATTCTTTACTAGAGGCCTGGTGCACCACATTCGCGTACTTGGCGGTGGAAGGTTGGGGAGATGGTCCCTCAGCCTGGCCTGCACCCTTTCACAGTCCAGGAGCCCTTGGGGGATGTCCGACTGATGGCTTAGGCCCGCTCCCCACAGTCGCACATCCTTAGTGCTGCTGTGGAGGCTGGCCGCTATGCTCACCAGCCATCAGCTCAGTCTGTGGCTGAGCGGCGTTCCTCCTGTGAGAGTGCACTGACCACCAAGGGGTAATGCCTGCGTTGAGCGTCTGCTCCCTGGTAGTCAGTGCACATCAAAGCAACAGGTCATTCTGCCATTTGGTAGATTTGCATATTACCCTTTTATTATACAGGATATAATAATCAAGAACCCTTTCCTGATTATCCTACCTATAGTGTAGGTTTGTTTCTCCTCAACATTACCTTCTATCACAGTACATATGTTGTTTCCTTGTAGTTTTCTTATTGATTGATTGATTGATTGATTCCTTTACGAGCCCCATGAGGGCAAAGACCAGTCTGTTTTAGAGAACACTGACAATGATGGATACCTGGCACATAGTAATTGCCTCAAAACATATATTTTGAATTAATAAATAATGAATAGTGATCTATAAGTAAAATAAAGGCTAAATAAATGGAATTCATAATGGCAAGTACTCATGCTAATAAAACATGTCTACACATCCAAAAATTATTTTGGTGATTCATAAATGCTCTATGGATATGGATTTTGAAATGAGAAGTTTGTAGAGCTCATATCTAACTTTTCACTCTGATATAATAGCTTGCAATAGTTTAATTCTTGAAACATGACTTTGTCAGAATCCAAGTAGGGGTTGGAAATAATGTGCTTGATTAAATCAAGTGTTTCTGCGGAGGAAAAAAGTGAGTGAGAGACTAGGATATGGAGCATGGAATTATTAATTCTGTTATCTTATTTACCCTCAAGCATAATCATGAGTTTACACCTGTTATAAATGTTATCTGTAAAATTTGAAGAGTTTAGCATATACATTGTATTCAGCAGTGGTTTTATAAACATCAGTTTGATTGAATTACCTTGGAAAATTATAAATGAAAAACATTTCTCTTTGTTTAGACGTCTAGATTCATGTCATGGTACCTGATTAATGATAATTCTAATCCAGATTATGACAAAAGAGAAGTCAGTTTATTACATCACTGGCAACTGGTGCATGCTTCTTGAGTCAGAGACTGTCATGTAAATATTTTCCTATTTCCAAGATGGGCTTAGGATTGTAGGTGGTGCATCATAAGGACACAAAAATTCTTGAATGAATGGAAAATTTTCAGATCATTTAGAGGATCTACTTTAAATTGCTTTTGTATATAGAATATATTGGGAAGTGGATTTAATTATATAGGTTGTTAATGTAAATACACAAAGTGAAAAAGACATGCTGAAAGAAATCTCTTTACCCTATACTTATGTAGACACATGTGATCATACAACCAACAATTTTATTATAAAAGGCATGCACAGTAGGTCTTATGTAAAATACAACAAGAAAGAAACCTTTAGGTGGCGGCCAAGAGCTATGATTATGAATTCCTTTGCTTGCTTTTGTGAGAATTTATGATCTTGTTTGAAAGTAGTAATGTTAAACGGGCTATTTAAATCAGAGTAATTCAATACAAAGCAAATACAAGAAACAGAATTAGGCCTAGAAAGAAATGGATTTGAATGTTAATATCAAACAATCAAATCTTTGATTAAATAACAGGTATTCTGATTATGAGTATAAGTTCAAAAACTCGATCTGGAAAGATAATTGTTTGGTATTGAGACATGAGATTGGGATTAATTATCCTTGGCAGTTAAATAATTGTCTTAATCTTGAAAGAAATTATCTTTAAACAAAATGGTAGCAGTTTAAGAACGGAGAGTGTAATAAAAATGTCAAAACTGTCCAGATGCTCATTGTGCAATTGGAAACTCCACTCAAAGTTGACACAAGGCCACAGAAAAAAAGAAGGTCAGAGATCTAACTCATTCTTGCAACATCTGCCAGAAGCTATGGCTTCTTGTAGTACTAATGTTTTTTCTTTTCTTCTTTCATTGCTCCTTGAAATGAAAGTTTTTTATCAAACCCATCATATACCTCTTGCAGTTCTAAAAAAAAAAAAGAGAGAAAGATTTATTTAAAATTTTTAAAGCATCATGATTTTGTAATGGTATGCACTAGTTTTCCCTCCCTGCTTGTTCTCTTCATTAATATAAATATCTACCAAAAGAAGAAACATTTTAAACATTAATATTAGCTATTGCTTTATAGTAATTTTAATTTTTTTCTTTAATGATTACCTCTGTTAGCATTTAGATTTGTGATGTACCCTTTTGACACACTTTTGGCAGCAAAGACTAAATTTGGATGGAGCTTGGATATCACTAAATCTGTGATGAAGTTTCTGTAGGTCAATTCTTGTCTACTTAAATAGCCCATGTGTAACCTCAACTGAATGAATATCCAGGATTGTGGAGGAGAGAAAACAATTACAAGATAAATTCAGTATACATGGAGTTAACAAACTTTTTAAATGCAACAAGAAAACAGAAGCAAAATACTATAGCAAAAAACCACACATTATTATCCTATCTAATAAAAGAGAAACATGGTAATTAGCTTACGATGGCTACCCTTCCCATTGGCTAATCAGGGCGATATGCATATTAACTGCCAGCCAAGATGGTGGCCGGCAGCCAGGCAGCTTGAAACTAACATGAGGCTTGCTTGCTTCAGTGACGGAGGAAACCAATGTTCCCTGCCTGCCGCTGCAGGCCTCTGAGCTGCAACTCTAAGCAACTATGTAACAAATACCGTGGGACTTCAGCCAGCAGGATCGCAACATTGTAGCAAAGGCCAG
>NW_006383016.1:6830467-6839403 GCF_000327345.1 Myotis davidii
ATCACTATAACACACACTGACCAACAGGGGGCAGATGCTCAATGCAGGCGCTTCCCTCTGGTAGTCAATGAGCTCCCACATGGAGGAGCTCTGCTCGGCCACAAGCCAGGCTGATGGCTGCCAGTACAGCGTTGTTGGTGGGAGCCTCTCCTGTCTCAGCAGTGCTAAGGATGTCTGACTGCAGGTTAGGTCTTCTCCCCGCTGGCAAGTGGCATCCCCCGAGGGCTGCCGGGCTGCCAGTAAGATGTCTGACTGCCAGTTTAGGCCCAATCCCCCGGGGAGCTGGCCTAAGCAGCAGGGCGTTATCTCCCGAGGGATCCCAGACTGCGAGAGGGCACAGGCCAGGCTGAGGGACCCCCTTTCCCTCCCGAGTGCATAAATTTTTGTGCACCGGGCCTCTAGTCTATATCATAAAAGGCCTGTGGTCGTGAGGCCGTAATGGCATCATGACCAAACAAGCAGTGGCTCTCGCAGTGGGCAGGGCAGGGTGCTGGCAGCATCCACAGAGTGTGCAAGGCGTTGCAGGACATGGCCCTGATGGCAGGCTAGGCCTAGGGGACCCTACATGCACATGATTTAATCGTGCACTGGGCCTCTAGTTGAATAATATAAAAGAAGAATAGGAAAAGTGTGGGTTGATATTAATAAAGAAAAGTTCCATAGAGAAAATAAATAGACTGATAGTTTCCCAATGCATTATTGAAAAGTAAACATTTTAATTCCTAAGAAACTCTATTTCAATCACATATTTAATATTCTAAAACAATACTGAAGTAATACAGATGAAAGAGTAGCAGTGAACATTCCTTATCTAAATATTCTCAACTACATTAGCCCTCTCTC
Organism: Myotis davidii; assembly: GCF_000327345.1. Classification (NCBI taxonomy): domain Eukaryota; kingdom Metazoa; phylum Chordata; class Mammalia; order Chiroptera; family Vespertilionidae; genus Myotis; species Myotis davidii. Next base: position 6,831,311 of record NW_006383016.1, read on the forward strand.
AGAAAACCCCTTAGTATGCTTCTGGATTGCATAGCAAACTGCACAAGGAGAATTAGCCAGAAATTATGTCTGTTTTCTAACAATATAAAGTTGTCTAGGAATAAAGTTGGGCTAAAAGTCTAGAAAATTATACCTATGGGATTTATGTGGTAGAAATGTAATATTTTCCTGTGTCACCATGGATGTCTTAAAAAATGATATTCCTGTGGCTAGAAATCAGGAGAGTTGGCTCTAACCCTGGCTCTGTTGATATATACATGGTGATAAAATTGTGGTCAGGATATTAGAGATATTGTGAGTTTAGTATCACACTACTGCAATAAAATGAATATTACAATAAAGCAAGTCACACAATTTTTTTTGTTTTCCTAGTGCATATAAAAGTTATGTTTACAATGTACTGTAGTCTATTAAGTATGCAAAGTATTATGTCTAAAAAATGCACATGCCTTAATTAAAATATACTTTATTGCTAAAAAATGCTAATCATCATCTGAACCTTCAAAGAGTTGCAATATTTTTGCTGGTGGAGGGTCTTGTCTTGATTTTGCTGACTGCTGACTGGTAGTGGTTGCTAAAATTTGGTATGGGTGTGGCAATTTCCTAGAATAAGGCAATGGTGACGTTTTCTGCATGAGCCAGCTCTTCCCTTTATGAATGAATTCTTTGTGGCATGAGATGCTCTTTGATAGCATTGCCCACATTAGAACGTCTTTCAAAATTGGAGTCAATTCTCTCAAACTCTGCCCCTGTTTTATTAACTAAGTTTATATAATATTCTAAATTCTTTGTCATTTCAAGTCTTCACAGCATCTTTACCAGGAACAGATTCCATCTCAAGAAGCCACTTTCTTTGCTCATCCATACAAGCAACTCCTCATCTGTTAAAATTTTGTCATGACATTGCAGCAATTCAGCCTCATTTACAGGCTCCACTTTAAATTCTAGTTCTCTTTCTATTTCCACTACATCTACAGTTAGTTCCTCCACTGAAGTCTTGAACCTCTCAAAGTCACCTATGAGGGTTGGAATCAACTTCTTTGAAACTCATGTTAATGTTGATATTTTGACCTTATCTCATGAATCACAAATGTTCTTATTGGCATCTAGAATGGTGAACACTTTCCAAAAGCTTTTCAATTTCTTTGCTTAGATTCATCAAGGGATCACTATCTATGGCAATTATAGCCCTGTGTAATGTATTTCTTTAATAATAAAACTTGAAAGTTGAAATTACGCCTTGATCTATGGACTGCATAATATTGTATTAGCAGGAATCAAAATACACTAATCTCATAGAACATTTCCATCAGATGTCTTGGGTGGTCAGGCACATTGTCAATGAGCAGAAAGGAATCTTTTTCTTTCTTTTCTGAGCAGCAGATTTCAGCAGTGGGCTTAAAATATTGTAAACTGATATGCTGTCATCCAGGCATTGTTCCATTTATAGAGCACAAGCACATTAGATTTTGCATAATTCATAAGGGTCCTAAGGTTTTGGGAGTGGTAAATGAGCATTGGCTTCAACTTAGTCACCAGCTACATTATTCCTTAATAAGAGAGTCATCTTGTCCTTTGAAGCCTTGAAACCAGGCATTGACTTCTCACTAGCTGTGAAAGTCCTAGATGACATCTTTTTCCAATAGAAGATTGAAAATTTATTGTTTAGTTTAGCTACTTTCATTAATTATCTTAGCTAGATCTGCTGGATAACTTGCTGCAGCTTCTACATTAGGACTTGCCACTTCACCTTGTACTTTTAAGTTATGGAGCTGTCTGCCTTTTTTAAAACCTTCATCAGCCAACTTCTGCTAGCTTCAAACTTTTCTTCTGTAGCTTCTTCACCTCTCTCAGCCTTCATAGAATTGAAGAGAGTTAGAGCCTTGCTCTGAATTAGGCGTTGACTTAAGGGAATGTTGTGCCTGATCTGTACAGACCATTAAACAGTTGTCCATATCAGCCACGAGGCTATTTGCTTTCTTATCATTACTCTGTTCACAGGAGTAGCACTTTTATTTTAAAATGAGAGACATGCGACTTCTTTCTTTCACTTAGAGGTCATTGTAGGGTTATTGGCCTAATTTTAATATGATTGTATCTCTGGGTATTGGGAGGCATGAGGAGAGGGAGAGAAATGGAAGAATGGTCGGTAGATGAAACAGACAGAACATATACCACATTTATCAATTAAGTTCTCCATCTTGTATGGGTTTAGTTTGTGGACCCCAAAACAATTACAATAATAATATCAAAGGCCACTAGTCACAGATCACTATAAAAATATAATAAAAAAGTTTGAAATATTGTGAGAATTACCAAAATGTGATACAGAGACAATGAAGTGAGCAAACAGTGTTGAACTATTGTGCCAATAGACTTGCCACAAGACTTTAATTTATAAAATTCAGTACCTGTGAAGCACTATAAAGCAAAGTGTAATAAGGAGATATTCCTGTACTTTGTTTCTGTGGAAGCATCCTTCTTCTCTGTAACATGAGAGAGGGAAACCAGATGATTTCCAAGTTTTTTCCCCCAAGTCTAAAATGTTACGTTTCAGGATATTTTGAGAATAAACCAAACATTTATCATAGTAAAAAATTTTTCCATCTGGTGAGAAAGTGCATGGCATAGAATCAGTGAGCATTGCAAAATGAATCCAGCTCCATATAGGGTCCCACACATGGGTCAAGAATGGCCCCACCACCTTGCAATGTTCAACTTGAATGACCACATGTGTTGGCTCTGCAGTTAGATCAGGAGTAAAGAAAAGAAGATATGGAAAATTCCTCTGTAATAAAAAATTGTATATAATAGTGCTTTAATTTCCTAATTATGGTCTTTTTCAGAACCTGGGGTCTTTAAGCAAGATAAAAACTGCTATATGCAAAAGCAATAAACTGAGGAAAACAAAAAAGTGTGTGAAAATGAGCAACCAAGTCTTTGAGTGCTATAAAGCCAGTACATGTTGTGTGGCATCAATATTCTCTCATGGATTTAAAAGACTGGAAATTTGTCAGTGGATGAACTTGACTTTTAGGTACTTACTAAATATAATCTACATTAAAGATTAATTTCAAGTATACCCACACATAAGTAAAGAATCTGCCACTATGCCAGTGGATTTAGTTATATATAGCTTTCTCATATAATTTATAAAACTATATGGTCATGAATAAATCAGATATTAGGATATATATCTAATAGTTCAAAGAATGCATTTAAACCTGAGTGGACTATTTATCTTTACACTATTGTATACTTTTGGAGATTAGGTGAAAATATAGAAAAGAAAGATGAACATCCAATTCCCAAAACTAAAAAGAAGAAGAAGAAAGAGAAGAAGGAGAAGAAGGAGAAGGAGAAGGAGAAGGAGAAGAAGGTGAAGAAGGAGAAGAAGAGGAAGAAGAAAGAGAAGAAAAAGAAGGAGGAGGGAAAGGAAGAGGAAGAGGAGAAGGAGAAGAGGAAGAAGGAAGAAGAAGGAGAAGAAAAAGAAGAAAGAAGAAGAGCAACTCAAAATGTATGTCATTTGATGATATGGGGCCAGAAAAAAAATCTGTATTCAAGAAATTTTTACTGTTGTATCTGCCATCTACACTAATAAAAGAGAAAGATGCAAATTGACTGTACCTTTGCTATGCCCACCAGCCAATCAGGAGCAAGTATGCAAATTAACCCAACAAAGATGGTGGGTTAATTTGCATATACAGGTGCCAAGCGGCCAGGGGCTGGGTGTGATGCTTGCATCATCGCCATGGTGACAACGCAGGCATTCTGCACCACCCCAGCTGCTCCAGGCCTCTGGGCAGCATGGGAAGGCAGAAAGGCGGCTCTGGCCTGAGCAGAGATGGTGCCAGCAGCCAGGGGAAGCAAGGCTCATTCTTGCACGAATCTTTATGCATTGGGCCTCTAGTATATAATAAACAATATAAAATGATGAAAGTACTTCCACCCCAACACCATACAAAAATGAGTAGGACAAAAACCTTTGTGTCCTGTTTCCTTGTCACTATTGCTTCAAAAACTACAATTAATCCTGGGACACATCTCTATTCTGCTGCTTGTCAGTTGACCACATAATGTACAAAAATTATTTTATCTTGAGTGGCAACAACTCAGCATGCTGGACTTACTGATTTCAGAGTCCTGCTCCTCACTATTTGATCAGGGTGAATAATGCCTGATCCACACAAATATAGAAAATGACAAATCTTATTGATTCTATTCACTGTGAACATGGAGAACAAAGAGACTGATTTGTCAAAGGCTGTCTACTGTTTAAGATGTTATTTTCTGAGGCTAATTTTTCTTCTCGCTTTTATTATATTAAATAAATATTTTAATTTGGTCCAATCATAATCTTTTGCACACAGTCAGCTGGACTAGGATTCAAACAATCAAGGAAAAATAAGGCATGGCAGGACAGAGAAAAAGAATGCATCCAGAAGCAATACATAATAATAATAAGAAGAGCAAAATGCACAAACATCCAGGAGAAGAGAGGGTCAAATAGAGGAAGAAATGATGGCAAGAATAAAAATAAGCTAAAGGCAGGGAGGGACACTGAAAATAAGGGTAATGCACGACAAGCTAAAGAATGAAGAGGAAAGAATAAAAAACAAGAGTGAAGCCAGAGAAAAGGTGAGGAAAATGTAGAGTAAGAACATCAGAACAAAATGGGGAAAAGGAAGTCAAGACTTAAGGGCAAACAAAGCACAAAGGCTGGAGAACACCACACAAAGAAGTGGGATAGAAATGGAGGTGTCTAGATTATAAAGTGGGGGGAAGTAGGCAGGCAGAAGGGAGGGAGGTTGCAGAACAAAGAGACAGGGGAGCCTGGCTGTCTTTTACAGGTGGAGTTATGTCACTTGAATACAGCTTGCAAATGAGTGTGAATTATTTTACTGGTAACATTCAAAGTCCTGCTATAGTAAGTGTTAGGAATTTGTCATTGTAGTGTGAGCCTTAACTAAGGCTACTGACTTCCTTTCATATTCAGCCAAAGCACCTGAGTTTGCAAGCTCTATTCAAATGGCACAAACTGGCAACAGGTAGGCTAGGAAAAGTCTGGACATTAAAACAAGAAAGAAAGAAAGAAAAAGAATCTATTTTTATTTAAAAATAATCTTACTCTCATTTACTGACAGTTTCATTATTTTAGTGAATAAGTTATTTTTTCAAACCAAGTTGACTTAAATTTAGACAGCTTTATGAAAATTCCAATAATTCTTGAAATATGTAAATTGCCACTATGAGAACCAAATTTCTAAAATTAAACAAACCATCAAATCACCATTAAAAAGGCCTGTTGCCAAGGTAGTGAAAAGAAAAACTGCCTTAGGGAAAAGAACAATTAAAGGTTGTTATTAAGGACAGCAAAAATGATTTTGTTACTCACCAAATCAAAAGAGATCAGAAATAGTTTCTTAGCTCTGAACTGAAAGTTGAAACCTATATATAACTTCTTTTTTGTCTTGTCATTTTGTTCTTTAAGAGCCTCTGAGCAAATTATTCATTGAGTGAAGTTTTATATCTTCAAGTTCAACTCTGTTTAGGTGTTCATTTTTTGTTTCTCCATGGAAACAAACATGTTGCCATGGAAACTGAGTTGCACAAAATATAGATAGTACAGAGAGCTTTATAGAAAGAATTAGGCTCATAACACAAAGTTAACCACTTAATCCAAGTATTAGCTGGGCTCTCTAATAGCTAACATATTATGGTATCTCAAAAAAAATAATTTGATCCTACTATGGCGTATCAAATTCTGGAACAATAAAACAAAAGGAAACTATGCTGTTTTTTCATTAGAGAAAATCTAAAGGTTTATTTTTCACTAAAAAAGAAATCAGCAAACGGATTAATTGTGGTGATTGTTTGCATTGAATGAAAAAGATGCCTTTAAGATTACTTTATGTGATGAGTGCTTTTTGCACACTGACAGTCTTATTCCACATCTCACCTACTGTAAGATGTGCTGAGCCTCAGGTCAAGGAAAGAGGAGAAAGCAGGAAAAAGGGGTCTAAGTGTGTAAAGTAGGTGAGTGACCAGCATTTCCAATCACAATATCTGAGGGAAGGGGGACTAGCATTCTGGGCCTTGAATGATTTATTATAAGGGATTGGAATCTGGTGGGGGGAGGATATAGCAACAGGAATTCATGGCAGTGCTATAGTGTCAGCTCCAGGCTAGGAAAGGAAAGAGCTCATTCAGTTGGAAGTAGAGCTCCAACCAGTGTCTAGGGGCAGGGTGTGAGATATTAGGCCAGCTTTTAGTCAGGGGGCAGGACACCTGTTAAACCAGTGGTTGGTTAGCTTAGGACACCACTTGCAGCCTGGGGAGTGGTGTATGTTTCTAGGACAGGCATCCAGCAATGAGCACTGGGCGACAGAATTGCTGGATGGAAGAGTGGCTGCAGTTTGCTGGGTACATGAATGTGTGGGACACTCCACAGGCACTTTGGATTCTGGGCCCAGGACACGTGGTTAAGTCTAGACTCCATTTAATGGCTGTGGATATTGCCTGGTTGCAGTAAGATCTACTCAGAGAGGGGGTGGGTCAGAGAATGAAACAACAAAGTTTTAGGCAATGGAATGATATTGATGCAAGTAGTGATTAAAATCAAAGACTTGATATGCCAAAAGATCAACCCACAGTAAAAATTCTACATTTATCGTTTACTGCAGTGCAATTGCATGTAGGAAGAAGAATTTATAAGTTATTGACAAAATAAGGACGCTCACACAGGCCCCACCTTTAGTTTTACATTTTTAGTAGTGTGCTAATCCTAACCATTATTGTGTATTAACTTTAAGTATGAAAAATATATCTGACACCAACCCTTTTAATAACAGTAACAAAATAAACTTCAGTAAAAGAGATGACAATATAAAAAAATGTGCTGCTCCCTACCTTGTGTTTTGTGGAGTCCTGCAGGGGCTGTTTGACAGCAGCTCACAGTTCCTGCAGGAAATCATTGGAGCTGCACTGTGGTCCATGAGCTCAACGGGCTGGCCACTCTTCAGCTTTCTGAAATAATGTGGTCATGCTGTGTGTGTCTCACTGCACTTTGGAGTTATGGTTCCTTTAATTTTATGGCAGGAAATGAAGTTGAGGAGTAAGAGCATAGCAGCTATTGAGTCTGGATTTTCTTTCTTAGATGAGAGTCTAGTGCTTACCAAAGTATGGCACTCAACTACAGATGACATTTTCCTTGAGGACACAGTTTTAAATCACAAGTCCCACAAAGCAAAAATAATTTTCTTTCCAATTATCTTTTAATCTCTCTAAGGAGAAAGTCTTAGATTGATACTAATCTATGTCTTAAATTGTATTTGTTAATCAGACTTTCAAACAAAGAATGAGTGGATTTCTGCTAAAATTCTATGATTTTGCTTTATTTTCATTGACTTTTTAAAAATATATTTCTTTTATAGTAACTGATAATGGTTTTTCAGTTTAATTACTAATATGAAAATTTTCTTTTAAACACAACTTATTTAAGTTTTTAAAATGCTGAGTCTACTTAAAGACAAATATTAAGTGCAGTAGCAGAAGGAAGAATCAGCATGAGTCCCTTGCTTTCCAGTTGCTCAAAAGAGAGGAGAGGTGGTGCCATTAACTATGATAGAAGCTACAGGAAAGTAACCAGAACAGAGGAAAAGAAAATAAAAACTAAAAATAAAAATGTGTTATCTAATATTACTGGATGTCCAACCAAGTTTATTTAGACCTATAATCTTCCAAGATCCCATTACTTTAAGATCATACCCAACATTCTCTGTTATACAGCCAAAAAAAAAAAAAAAAAAAAAAAAGAAAAAAAAAAAAAAAAGGGGAGCCATAAAAACAACCTTATTTGGAAAGCATGAGTGCTTTGCTTCACCTACAACATGCTCAGGTTACTGTTTTTCCTGCCAGGCATTAACCTTAGGTTATAATCTTGGTCTCGACCTTAAACTTCAGGAATTTCTTTGGCCTTCATTTTACTGCTTTCACTGGGCATTTTTGGAATACCAGGTCCAGCTAAGCTTTGGGCCTTCGAGTCTGAGATCCTGGCACCAGTGCAAATCTAGTAGAAGGTTGTCTTGTGTAGG
>NW_006383016.1:6841580-6841851 GCF_000327345.1 Myotis davidii
TATATATATTGCTATATTCATGAAAAGTCCATTTTATACACTGACAAAACATTTTTAAAGTCTAAAAATTTTGGCCCTGGATGGGTATTTCAGTTGGTTACAGTGTCATCCCAATATGTTAAGGTTGTGGTTTTGATCCCTAGCTAGGGCACATAAAAGAATAAACTAAGGAGTGAATAAATAAGTGGAACAACAAACTGATGCTTCTTGCTTCTCTCTCTCTCTCTCTCTCTCTCTCTCTCTCTCTCTCTCTCTTTCTCTCTTTCTCTCT
>NW_006383016.1:6858862-6875899 GCF_000327345.1 Myotis davidii
AAAAAAAAAAAGCGAGCCATAAAAACAACCTTATTTGGAAAGCATGAGTGCTTTGCTTCACCTACAACATGCTCAGGTTACTGTTTTTCCTGCCAGGCATTAACCTTAGGTTATAATCTTGGTCTTGACCTTAAACTTCAGGAATTTCTTTGGCCTTCATTTTACTGCTTTCACTGGGCATTTTTGGAATACCAGGTCCAGCTAAGCTTTGGGCCTTCGAGTCTGAGATCCTGGCACCAGTGCAAATCTAGTAGAAGGTTGTCTTGTGTAGGTATTTTTTCTTTCTTTCATAGGATGATTCCTTGCTCTTTCATGGGGGCTTAGTAATAGAACTCTGCAGTATATGGTTTTTTTGTGTGTATCGTGTATCTAAGGTTAGAAATCCCGAAGTATTCTTCACTATTGGATATCAGCCAGCCATTTTTCTTTTTTAGAGTAGTTTAAAGCAAAAACCTTCTTTTTGAGCAAGACCTCAAACTTGTTTCTTCCTTTTGAAATAGATAACTTTTTCTTTTTAATTTCTCTTTGAGGCATTCATCTGAAGCTATTCTCTGTCTTCTGAGACCCTGTGCTCTATCATGTAAAAAATGTATATGCTCTGTACTGGGTACCAACCATTTCCCTGAAGATAGGCTTTTCCCTGCTGAATTTCCATAGTGAGGTCAGTCTTCCTTTTAATTTCAATAGACTTCTTAAAATTGAGTTTTAGAATAGCTGAATCTTTATGTGAAAAATTAGCACAACCATATTTTCAATTCATCATAGATTATTTATAATTAAAGGAAGTACTTCATGGTCTCATTTTCGGAAATTTTTTACATTTGTTAAAAAAGTAATGCACTTTTTAAAATAAAAAACATTTTAAATTTTCATGCGAAACTTACTAGTATAATTAAAATCCAAGAGTAGATGCTTCTTTCTGCTGATTACCTGTTATTTTTCAATTATAGGCTTCCTTTTACTGAAACTTTGACTTAGCCAAGAATTAAAGGCCTGCAAATGGATTAGATTAAAATGTAATACCACAATTACATTACTTCCTATAATTTATTTAAAGAAGTCCTTTTATTTTAAATTTAACACTTCCAGTTTTTAGAAAGATGAGTCATTTCCTCTGTCTGGGGGATGACTATGAGTGGTAAAAGTCTGGGTAAATATGGTAAGGTCACAGACATTATTAGAGTACAGATCTAGTTCAGTTTTGAATTTTATCTTGACTTTATAATAAAGTGATGGAGTTATTTAGATAAACCAATGAAGTTATGACTGATTTGGTAGGTAAAATTTAACTCTTTTCTATTACTGTCTCTAGTAAAACAGGTGATGTCCCCATGCCTTGGGTTTCTGAAATTCTCTTCCATGGATCTACAATGAGTCTAAATTCTTACTAATGCATAGATTCCTGGCTTAATTTGTGGTCAATTAGCACACACAGGAGCAAGAATTTATATTGAAGAGCGATGTCAAAGTTATAACAAAGGGATGTTAAAGAAAACTTATACATTTATTCTAATATTCAATTCAACATTTAATATGGACTTCACCTGCCCTACTTAATGGCAGTTGTGACCTTGAGAAAGTTCCGCAGTCTCTTTAACCTCAGGATTCTCATCTGAACAAAGAGGGTTTATAATACTTCCTTTATTAATTTGCTATGAAGTCTCAAATAAAAAGATATTGAATGTAGTAATATTTTAAATATGCCTCCAATAGCATATAGTCACCTAGTATACAGTTTGGTTATTTTCCAGATTCCCCATCTCATTCCCCTTTTCTTCTTCGAAAGAGAAAGAAAAAGTTTTTCTTCTCAGTGTCGTTCATTTCTTGATTGAAGATGATTTGTTAAAGTCTATGAAGATGAGTGATAGGTAATGATGGGTAATGACAGATAATGGCATATACCAAACATATCATGATCTGAGTAAAATATCAGACCCCATTATGCAAGATTGACTTCTGCACTCATATGTATTACACACATGATAAAATAGAGCAGTTTTTATTTACTTAGTAGATGGATAACATAATTTATTTGGAAAGCCCATGAGAAGTTCTTAGATGACGTAAGATTTTGCAGGTATGGTGTTGGACTCACTTGGAGTTCAGGAATCCTGTGCGATGTAGAGATAATGTTGTTGATTTACAAGGGAGCAAAGGACAGAATTAAGAGATGAGAGGGATGAAAATGGGAACAAAGCAGAGGCAACAGGAGATGAAATACAGCTGCTCTATGGATAATGTTGCTTTTCTCATGACCACTGGGGATCCTAGACTCATGGAATGCTTATGGGGAGTGAGGTTCGCAGATCTGAGAAAAGTGACATGTCTAGATTCATGTCAGGCCAATAGGCTGCATGGATTTAGAGTAGAAGCAATGGACCTAAAAAAGTAAACCCTAAGAAATTTGTAGGTTAGGATTTACAGCATCAAACTCAAACTGATGGTTTGAATGAGACTTATTTGGGACTCTATGTGTGAGGGTTTTGGATGACATTTGCTTTATACATGGCCACATATCACTTCAGCCTTCTATATGTAATGTTATGGTTTACATTACTGCTGGTGTATCTGCATGTATAGCTCCCTAGAATTATTTTGATATAGAAATGTTAAGTTCTTAAATTTTTGTAGTCAATATGTTTTACATATATAAATCAAAATCCTTTAATACAGTTCTAACTCTGAGTTATGCTATAGGTCAAATTATATTCCCCTATCGTGACAACAGAAGACCTAGTAATGGAGATTCCACTCTTATTTCTAGTTACCAACATTTTAACTATATATATATATAAAAAAAAATGTGTAAAAAAAGAAGAATCAACCAATAAATACAAAAGTAAGTGGAACAACAAACTGATGCTTCTCTCTTCTCTCTCTCTCTCTCTCTCTCTCTCTCTCTCTCTCTCTCTCTTTCTCTCTTTCTCTCTTTCTCTCTTCTCTTCCTTCCTCTCCCTCTCTTTAAAATCGATAAACAAAAATTTAAGAAAATACAAAATATTTTTCAAATACCCTATATAATAAAAGGCTAATATGCAAATTGACCAGACAACAGAATGACTGGTCACTATGATGCACACTGACCACCAGAGGGGCAGATGCTCAATGCAGGAGCTGCCCTGTGGTGGTCAGTGCACTCAGTCAGAAGCCAGGTTCATGGCTGGCGAGCGCAGCGATGGTGGAGGGAGCCTCTCCTGCCTCCACAGCAGCACTAAGGATATCTGACTGCTGGCTTAGGCCTCTAGTGTACTTATAAAGACAAATATGCTCAAATGACCAGCAAAGCTGTCAAATAAGAAAAAAAAAATATGATAGAGGGTAATTTTAGAAGGCAAACAAAGAAATGGTTGGCTTTTACTCTCATGGCTATCTGATTTCATAGGTATCCTGCTCCCTACTGGTGCTAAGCTAATCCAGCTTGTTAGGAAGTAAGGGTGATTAGTAAGGCCTCTTATTGCTTTATACCCTCTAATATATGCCTTGGTGGGTCCAGCCTTTATGAATAGCTGTTACAGTTAGTGGCAGTCAGTATAGTAAGGATGACTAAATGTGGCAATTTCATGTTGCCCACTTTCCCTCGGTGGGACCTATGGGAATTCAAAAGATGCTTATGAGAAACCCGTGGTTGATCAGTAGGATTGTTGAGGAATGCTTGTTTCCATCTCTTTCCCCATAGGAGTTAGCTGAAATTCCCCTGTAGCCTCATAACATGGAGTTAGCCCCTTTCAGTTCTAAGAGGGAAGAAATTGGGATTTTCCAGGGGAAAGGAGAATCCCCTATCTCAGTCCCATCATTGTTCACAATCATAAATGAACAAAATTCATCAGGTCTCTCTCTATATTTTCATACTTTATATTCTGTCACTTCAGAAACTTTACATTTGTATTTATATCTTACTAGAGGCCTGGTGCATGAAAATCCATGCACTGGAGGGGAGGGGCCCTCAGCCCGGCCTGCCCCCTCTCACAGTCCAGGAGCCCTCAGGGGTGGGAGGCAACCCGGCGATCAGGGGAAGGCAACGTCCATCACACCTCTGCTGCTGACACTGCCGGCAGCACAAGCCTCAGCCGGCCCTGGTTACCTGAGCCTCAGGTGGCCCTGGGCGGCTGAGCAGCCGCCATCCAAGGCTTGCCTGTCCCTCGGGCTGGCCTTGGGAGGCTGGGGGCTGAAGGGACTGGGGAACTCCAGAGGCAGGCCCATGGAGTGGCCAGGCCTGCCTGGGGGTGGGCCCAGCCTTGCCATGAGCTTGCCGCCCCAGCGGGGCTTAGGGGACTGGGCACCACCATCTTGTGGCTGTGGGCACCGCGATCTTTGAGGTCATGGCAGTCAATTAGCATATTCCCTCCTTATTGGCTGTGGGTGCTGCCATCTTTGCGATGGCCTGAGGGTCAATTAGTATATTCCCTCTTTAATAGATAGGATTGCAGTTTTGTGCACTGATTTTATTCATATCTAACAGATTATGGTTCTTTAAAAAAGTTATGTGGAGATATCCCTTTTTTTAAAAGATAACTCAAATGATATTTACTTTTTGCTTTGTACTTATTGCTCTTCCCCATTGTCTAAGTTGGGACTTTGAAAGCAAATACTTTTGATACTACAGGCAATATTGCCAGGCGGAAAATCATTTCTGTAAATAAGTATTCCATGGAACCACAGGGGAAACACACTTGTATATTTGAGTTGGAGAGTCACTAAGCAGAATAATACACAAGAAAGGATGCTGAAAATTATTAAAAATCTTCAATGCCAAGTCTTCAACATATCTACTAGAGTATATTTTGGAATCACTGGAAAAAAGACTCAAAATTGTGCAAATGTATTGAGAAAGCAGTTGAAAATGGTCCTAGCATCATATTTCATCTTCAATTTAGAAAAATTTTTAAATTTTATTCTCATTCCAGTGATCCATTATATTCATTGCAAGTACAGCAAGCTATTGATGACCCTTAAGAGGGCTTATCTGGGTAGGAAAGGATTCTGGGAAGATGGTGTAGTAGGAAGCACCAGAAATCCAGCTTTCCACCCAGATACAGTTACACTGGCAGGATTTGTGTGATATAACTATTTTGGAACTCTGAAGTTTACGGAAGACTTGATACTACCAGGGGAAGCTTTGGGCATTAAATTGTGATTAATTTCAGTTAATTTCATCACTTTTCAGCTACTCATTCCCACTCCCAAGCCAGATGTCAGGCCACTGAGCACATGTTCCTGAAGCAGTTTACACACAGCTTGCCGGGGCCAGAGTGACAATAAGGACTCTGTCCTCCAAATATCAGGAATCTATGTTCTGATTGATAGTTGATGCTTCTGATCATAGAGGTACAAACAGAAAAGAAAATGAGAAGGGAATTAAAGGATTTAACTACAAAAAATAATACTTAAGAAGATACTAATACAGAACCTGAGAGATAAAAAAAAGTGTAAATCATATAGAAAACGAAATGACAGAAGTCTCTCCTTATCAGTAATTACTTTAAGTATAAATAGATTCAATTTCTAATGAAAAGACTGGCAGAATGAACTAAAAAATAAAAACATGATATAGCTATATGCTATCTATAAGAGATTTACTTACATCTAAAGACACAAATAGGTTAACATGAAAGTATAGAAAAAGATATTCCATGTAAATAGTAACCAAAAAAGAGCTGGGGTAGCTATATTAATATCAGACAAAATATACTTTATGTAAAAGAATTTTACAAGAGACAAGGAAGGACATTATATGTAATAGAAGATTTTTTTATAATAGAAGATTTAATACAGCAAAAGATATAACAATTGCAAATATTTATGTACCTAATAACAGGCCACCAAAATAAATAAAGCAAAAACTGACAGTTCCAAAATAGTAGTTGTAGACTTCATTATTCCACTCTCAATAATGAATAGAACAACCAGATCAATGTTAGGTAAGGTAAGAGACAACACAATAGACCTACTAGATCTAACAGATATATAAAGAACATACTCCTTAACAACAACACAAATCATACTCTTTTCAAGTACACATGGGACATTTTCCAGGATAGGTCATAAATTAAGTTTCAGTAGATTTAAGAAGCTATCATAAAAAATATATTTTCCAACCAAAATGGGATGAAGTTAGAAATTATTAACACAGAACACTGAAAACTAAGTTAAACAGCACATACTTCAACACCCAATGCTAAAGAAAATTATCACAAGTGAAATTAGAAAATACTTAGAGTTGAATGAAAATAACAACACAACATACCAAAAACACCAACATGCCAAAAATCAACACTTGGGACACTGTGAAAACAGTACTAAAGGGGAAATTATAGCTATCTATGCTTGGGAAAGAAGATACATCTCAATCTTGTAATTGGCTTATTGTAACCTATGTTTACAATTTAAGGAACTAGAAAAATTAACCCAAAGCTAGAGAAAGGAAATAAAATAATAAATATTAGGGAGGTAGAACCTTTACCTAACACCATCTAGAAAAATGAACTCAAAATGTATCAAAGACCTAAATGTAAGACCAAAAACTATTAAATTCTTAGAAGAAAATATAGAACAAATAACTCATGGCATTGAATTTGGCAATGGCTTTTGGATATGACATCAAAGACACAGTCAACAAAAGAAATATATACAAATAATATTTAATGAAAAAGTAAAAATATTTGTTCATCAAAAACACTTCCAACCTAAAAAATGGGAGAAAATATTTGTAAATCTATGTCTCATAAGAAGTTAATATCGAGAACATATAGAGAACTTCTAAAACTCAACAGCAATAAAAAAAAAATACAGCCTGACTAAAAAAAATGGGCAAAGGACTTGAATAGACTTTTCTCTAGAGAAGATGAATACATAGATTGGTCAATGAACATTTGGAAAGATGTTCAATATCACTAATTATTAGGGAAATGCAAATATAAATTACAATGAGTACCACATCACACACACATTAGGATTGATATTATTAAAAACAAACAAACAAAAAAACAACACACACAAACACTCTCCCCCCCCACCCCCCAGAAAAATAATAATGGATAACCAGGATTTGAAGAAATTGGAACTCTTGTGCACTGTTGGTGGGAATGTAGAATGGCGTTGCCACTGTGGAAAACAATGTGATAGTTCTTTAAAAAAGTGAAACTTAGAATTACTATATAATTTACTAATACCAATCTGGGTATATATCCAAAATAATTAAAAGCAGGGTCTCAAAGAGATATGTGTATACCCATGTTTATTGCAGCATTATTCAGAATAGTTAACACATGGAAGCAAACCAAGAGTCCATTGGTGGATGAGTAGATAAGCAAAATGTGGTTGGTGTATACATACAATGGAATATTATTAAACTTCTAAAAGGAAGGAAATTCTGGCACATGCTCCGAATGCATGTAACTTAAGGACACTATGCTGAGTGAAATAACCCAATCACATGAAGACAAATACTGTATGACTCCATTTTATATGAGTTATTTAAAGAAGTCAAAAACATAGAGAAAAGTGGGGACAGGGCTACAGTAAGGGGGAACGTGGAGTTATTGTTTAATGGGCATAGAGATTCAGTTTTATAAGATGAAAATAGTTGTGAAGTTGAATGGAAGTGATGGTTGCACAAAAATATTCATGTACTTAATAATACAAAACTGTATACTAAAAAATGGTGAGTTCTGAGTTAGATGTATAGTATTTTGGAATCATTGAATAAATGATAGTTGAAGCCATAAATTTAAATTAGGTAACTTAGAAAGAGGAGGCAGCCCTAGCCAGTTTTGCTCAGTGGTTATTAGCCCAAGGACCAAAGCGGGTTGGGGGAGGCGTTGATTCTTGGTCAAGGGCATATACCTCAGTTGCAGGTTCCATCCCCGGCCCTGGTTGGGTGAGAGCAGGAGGCAACCAATCAATGTGTTTCTCACTTCTCTCTCTCCCTTTCTCTCTCTCTCTCTCTCTCTCTCTCTCTCTCTCTCTCTCTCTCTCTCTCTCTCTCTCTCTTTTTCTCTCTCCACCCTCTTCCTTCTACTCTCTCTAAACATCAATGGAAAAATATCCTTGGCTATAAAGAGAAGGCAGAGTGAAAGATGAAAGCAGGACCCAAATTTTTACAACCCAGTTGAGGAATAGAAGATCTTGTAAACTGTGTTTCTCTCTTTTGCTTTCTCTGTCAGTTTTATCCCATCTACTTTCAATTTACAGAAATCCCTCAAAAAAATTTGGTCTATTGCTGACCCCCTCTCCTTTGTGGTTTATATCTTATAGAATTTTAAAATCTGTTATTTCAATGTGGCTTGGGGAGAAAGGGCATGTAGTGACTGAGATCCATCCAAGCAGTGTCCCCAACCAGATTCCCCAACTCTCACACTTCAAACTGTGGAACTTTATCTCTGAGTCTTCTTCTGAGCTATTTCACCTGGCTGACATGCTGGATTGTTTTCCCAGATATTTTTCTAACTTTAAGGTCCATATTAATTTTAACTTCCTTCAAGAAATGAAATTCACAGCCAATCTTCTTCCAATCTGTTATTGTTCTCTCACCTGAACTGGTATGATACTCATTCTTTCATACTTAGTTGGCATTTATAATGCTCCTATTGCCTCTTAAACTTGGTTATTTTTCAGGTCTATGTGCCTATCTCCCCAAAATAATTTCTGTCCTTTGGAAGCAAATTCTTTTTTCAAATTTAAAAATTTTATTGTTCTAAATGCTATGCCTTATTCATATAGGTACTCAATAAATATTTTAAAAACTTTCCTTTTAAAATCATATAATTTTTTGTCTCAAAAATCATAAAAGTTTCATTGATCCTAAGCATTTCACTTGTGGACAATGTGTTGAACATTTCCACAGGGGGAAAAAAAAAAGGCTGAATTTCCTGTTTTGCTAATTTGTCCTTATAGGAAACTTTAAAAAAAAAAATCCAGGTAGTTATATACTCTCTTCTGATTGGTTAAAACAATATCACCCATAGACAGTTATAACTAACTTTGGGGGGTAATGATAATTTATAGATATAAAATGCTGAAAACTCAATGGATTATTATAATTAGTTAATAAAAAGATCTCTCTACTACCAACAAAGGCTTAATTATGTCCTTGTAGGGCTCCTAACATCCTTGGGATACTAAGAATAGTTTGAATCTACAAAGAATATAGCATTTATTCCAAAATGAGTAATAATAAGAAATATGTGTAGACTTAAAGCATCTGCCTCTGTAACTTATTTTTTAATAGAGCTCCATTTGCTTTTGCAAAACTGTTGAATGAATCTCATTTGCTCTCAGGGCTTGCTTGAACTTTTTACTACTTTCCTTCTTCTCTAGTCTGTGTTATCTTCAGGTCCTTACCACTTCTAGATTTCTAGAAAATTCTAAGCCAAATAAGCATACATGCAATAATACAAATATAAACAAGATTTAAAATCAATGTATAATCCTGAAACCTTGTATACCAAAGCGAGAGTGTCATTTCTTCAATTTCTTTAGATAAAATACTGTGACTTGAATGGTCAGAGAAGAAAAAAAAATACTTGGTTATATTAAACTCTCGATTTCACCTCAATTACAATTAAAAGTGATCTCTATGAAGTTCCCAACTGACATTATTTTTTATTGAATTATAGTTGACATACGATGGAGAAACTGTTTTTTATGTTGTTTGTTTCCTCATCAATTTGACTGGTAGTAGATATTTGTTATTATTGACTTTGTGGTTGCCTATTTGTTTCTTTTTTATTAACTCACTAGTGTCCCAGTGCATGGATTTGTGCACATTGAAAGGAAATTAATTGGAAGAAATATTTTAATATAGCTATTCACCTTTTCTCTATAATAGAAGTGTCAAATTCACGATTGACAGTGATAGATCGAAACACAGGCATGCGATTGGTGTCAGCAAGAGCTTTATATATCGTGCATGCATGAGTCAACTTACCCTTTTATATATATAGAACAAACTTGCTTAATTAGACCTGCTTTATGATTTAGCTAAACTTTTTCCAGCCCAGTGAAGGACCCCAACTTCTCTTTCAGGTAATTTTCAGCAACACATCAGTAAATATCAACATGAAGCGGATTATTGTTGTAGATCACACAGGGAGAACAAAGTATAAAATTTTTTTAAAAATATTTTATTGATTTTACATAGAGGAAGGAAGAGGGACGCAGCGTCAGAAACATCGATGAGAGAGAAACATCGATCAGCTGCCTCCTGCACACCCCCTCCTGAGGTGCCCACAACCAAGGTACATGCCCTTGACCAGAATTGAACTTGGAACCCTTCAGTTTGTAGGCCGACGCTCTATCTACTGAGCCACACCAGTCAGGGCAAGTATAAAATATTTAACTGTAGCAGTGTTTGACTATATTTTTTCTGGCTAATGAAAAAAAAATAGGATTCTACTGAGTCTCCTATCTACCTACTCTAGGACTTCTATGAGGATCAAATGAGATGAGGCACGTGAAAATGCTTCACAAACATTTGGTTAAAGTGTAAAATGTTTGTACCTGGCTATAAAGCAAGTTGTGTTCCTGGGCTGAAGAAACTCCAAGGAGGCTAGTTGCTTGGGAGAGGAAGCCGAGCGTTGCTACATGACGTCATTACCTGGCACCCACAGTGACCGTTTCTGGGCTGGGCTGGGCTGTGGGCTGCATTTTTTGCTATGGGGTCTTGGCCATGTTGGCTGCGATTTAGTGGGGTGTCACTCCAGGGCAGTGGCGGAGCTTGTGTCCCACTTGGGGGAAGCCGAGTGTTTTGTTGGCGCCATTTATTTTTAAATGGCCAATGCGCATCATGGCAGCTTCTGAGTTGAGTGTCTGCCCCCTGGTGGTCATTGCGTGTGATAGCTACCGGTCGGACAGATAGACACATAGCCTTTTATATATAGATTTGTTCCTTAAGATAAAATTTAAAGGTAGGCAAGGTGTACATTAAGTAAACATTTTTGGTTTTCACACATGAGGAAACAGAGTTTTGTTAATCACCATCTGCCTCCCCACAGCTCGAGTTGATCATGTGACTCTATCTTATTATAGTCACAGCTGCTAAATGAATCCTTAGGTTGATCAGATGTTTATGATAATATGCAGTGACAAAATCTGGGTAAACATTAAAGAAAGGAACAATCATATATCTTCTTTAGAAATTTGGAATCAAGTTATTGAGGAATCTGAATTATTCCTAATTCAGCCCTAGATCTTACTGGTGATAACACAGAGTTGGGTTTGTAGATATGTTGCCTGGGGTAAAGATGAGTAAGCAGAGGAAGATGATAAAGAAATATTACAGATTGAATATATTCATAGTGTAAAATAGAGAAAAATAGTCTAAACAGTTCTCAAAAGACTGAGTAATTTTGGTTTCCAATCTTGTAGTCCTAGGTCATAAGAAGCCCAACCATACTTCATTTTCTATATTAGTATTCTGGGATATTTTACATTTTCTAATAAACCTCTCTTTTATCTTGTTAATTTGAGTAAGGCTTGTTTATTGTGAATAAAGGAGCCTTGTCAGGAGCAATGATTTATATTATCATGTGCCAGTCACAGCATCTCTTACTAAGGGCTCAAGGTGACAGAAAACCAACATTACATATTAAAAATGAAGCAATGTAATATAAACCTATACCTCAGTAAATACTTAAGTCAAATATTTTATAAATTTGGTATTGAAGAGGTAGACACTGTTTTATTTTAAAAGAAAATAATATTTTACTGGAGCCAAAAATAAAGCCTAGCTATTATGATAATCCACAAATGATGTTATACTTTTTATTGCTCTCTGATTGTTTTCCATTTTTGCCCATAAAGAAAAATTGGATCAATTATGGGGCTGTGAGACTCATTCATGCTTTAATTTTATATTCTTTAAAACTATGTTTTAGAAAATAGTACATGCTGAGACATATAAAATGCAATGGGAATTTTCTAGAATATGGAAAAGCAAAATTTTTCTCTTTCTCAACAAATGTAATTAGACCAGATAGAAAATTTTAGCACTAATTTTTAGAAAGCATGTCTATATCATCAATAAGCAAACGATGCACAAAATCAGCAACACTTCAAGTACAAAAATAGTGAGTTTATTTAGTGATTTTGTTTCCTGTCTTTTTCTTGGAATAAATTGGATTAAGCCTCTGGATTTTCCCTAAGATTCCTCCACCATGTGTTTAAATATCTTTTTGATAAAAAAGTTGTTGGTTATTTTAAAAAGAATTTGTTTGTTTATGAGTGCAATTTAATACATGCATATTAATAAGTGCAGGGCAGAAAAATGTGTTCATTTCTAATCTTGAAAAACAAAGGCCATATCTGTGCCTTAGCCTTAAAATTTACCAATCTGAATCCTTTTGAACAATTTTACTTTATGATAAGAATGAAACTAATATGGATTTTGAGTCTCAGGGTGAGTGCCTTTCTTTGCTTCCTGATACTTGTGTTAGACATGATGAAAAGTCTTTGGTGAGATTGTTACTCTTCATTGCTCTGCTTTCTTGATATGCAAGATAATAACCTCATTACCAATCATTATTGTATTCTCTTTTTAGATATTAACATAATACTGATTATTTAAAATCTATTTTTTCACTTCCTTAAAATATTAAGTGGCTTACAGTCAAAGCAAAAAAAATGTAAGCCAAATATATCAAAAAACACATTAAAATAGAATAAAAGAAACAAATAGTAAAGTAACAGAATGATTATATTTTTAAATGTCCTTACTAATAATGTATCAAAATGCTTCATAGTAGTCAATGCAAAGATTGAACTATAATGGATTATATATAATTCTCATTATTATTAGGAAATAAACCAACTAGTTCACACCTACTCCTGCTGGGAGCTCTCAAACAATCACAATAATTTTTGGGGGGAGTGAGGAAACACAAATGGAGTATGTATATGATGGTATTTTTGCAGTTTTAGCGGTTTAATGATTTGGTCTTTGATAAAAAGGGCTTAAAATCAGACTTTTAGTCTATAAAGAAAGTTTCACAGGACATTTGCTTATTACAGTTTTCAAATATTTTCAATATCAGAAACAATATAACTTTAAAATAAGTTGCATGAAAAAGTATGAATATGTTTGTGGGAGATTGCTTCTCATGATGGCCACAGCAACCCCTTCCATCCCGTGTACTTTGCAATGTGACTTTTCTTTCATAAAGAAATGGATTTACTTCTGTTTATTGAATTTGACCTTCTGGTTTGTTTTGACTAATAGAATGAAACTTCTAAGCCTAGGACTCAAGGGACCTTACAGATTCCGTTTCACTCATTTCTAAGTTGACTGCCATGTAATGAAGCTAAGGCTACTCTATCAGAAAGAGTATATGGAAAAAGGCCTTTGAGAATAGGAGGCATCTTTGCTGACAGCCAGCACTAACTGCTAAAGATGTGAATGAAGCATCTAGCATGGCCCAACCCTAGCTGAATTCCAATCAACACTAAGTGGAACAGAAAATCGACCATAGAATGGAAATAAATAAAAGATCATTCTTTTTTAACTAACTTTTGGAATAGTTTATTATGCAGCAGTAGAAAACTTACGTGGGTTTTTTGCAAATATTATTTTGCAAATATTTTCTTACAGTCTGTGGCTTTTTTGTTTATTCTCCTCACAGTGCCTTTTGAGAGCATAATAATTTTAATTTTAATGAAGTTCTGCTTATCAATTCTTTCTTTCATGGATTATGCCTTTAGTGTCTTTGAAAAGTCAACATCAAACCCAAGGTCATCTAGATTTTCTCTGATGTTATCTCTGAAGAGTGCCATAGTTTTGTTTTACATTGAGATCTGCAACCCATTTTGAGTTAATTTTTGTGAATAATGTAAGGTCTGTGTCTGTATTCTTTTTTTCTTTTTTGTTTTCATATGGACGTCCAATTAGTTGTTCCTGCACCAGTAGAAAAATACTATGTCTTGTCCGTTGTATTCTACAAGAGGCTATTTTTGAATTAAGATATAGTATGTGGTAATGGTATGGGAATAGATAGATATAGATATAGATATAGATATAGATATAGATATAGATATAGATATAGATATAGATATATTCTAGCTTGTTACTATGTAAATGCTTCCTTATTATAAATGTGTGAATTCAATAGAAAACCAGTTTGTGGAGATATATCTAAAGAATAACAGACAGGAACATATTAATCATCGGGCTTTACTTACAAGGTATCTAGTGGAAATCTCATGGTGATAACTTTGGGTCTCTTCAATTGAAAAAGGATTATATTTTGTCACTTACACAAGTTAAGGAATAGAAGCCATAAAAGGAAGTGTTCTTGGGATTCCTCATTCTTTAATCTACCTCACATTTTATTGAGCAATGAAAAGCTTTCTAGATTTTCCCAACATGGCAGGACTGTCAGTTATGTTCCCATCCCAGAAAAAATGCAGTTAAGAAACCCATGGGGCTCCCCATGCAGGGAATGTGAGCTGAGATCCCCAACAAAATGGGGACATCCAGTGGGAATTCACTGACTTCCAAGGGAGTGTCCCTTCCCACCTGGGGAATACCTGGGGTGTTGTTCTCCTAATTCTAAACCAGTGGGACGTTTGTGGATATACATGAAGTTTTCTTGAATTTGCTATGGTGACTAACTGCTCCTGGTTGCCAAGTTCTGCTTATGACTTTAGATGACGAAATTTCTGATTATAGAGTTGACTATAGCATTTATTCTCTGCTTCCACCATATGGTTCTGAGAAATCAACTGCTCAACTCTGGCCTACATCCTAGTTTCCAATTCTTCAAAGATGGAATTAAGAAGCCTGAGGGGGGGGGGGGTAAGGACACATATGTAATACCTTAATCAATAAATAAAAAATTTAAAAAAATAACAAAAGAAGAAAAGAAGGGGGTGGGGGGAAGGAGGAAGGAGGAAGGAATGGAATAAGGGAGGGAGGGAGGAAGGAAGTTGAGAGATCAGTGAGTAGGGAGATAGATGGACAAGCAATTCGAGTTTAGATGTAGTTTTAGATTTTATCTGCTAGGCTGCTTCTGACTTGTCAATTTATTATGATTTCTTTGCCAAATTCCCTAAATATAAATTCAAAACTGCATGTTTCTTTAATGTGTGTTATTACTGAGTTGTTTTGTGGCTTCATCATGAAAATCTGGTTTCAAAAATAATATGAAAGCGAGGGTTCTCAGTAGGATTGTGAGGTTTTGTCTAAAACCAGAACCAGTAACAAGAATGATTAACTTACCACAGATGAAAAATGAAACCACTATGACCTAGCCAAAAAGAGTGTCTAAGTACTGCATGCTAACCAATTGTTTCTGCACTGCAAAGAAACTATCAACAAAGCAAAAAGGCAACCAGTTTAATGGGAAAAGATATTTGCAAAGAGCTCAAGCAAGGGGTTAATATCTAAAATACATAAAGAACTCATACAACTCAACACCAAATAAACAAACAATCCAATTAGAAAAATGGGCAGAGTATTTGAACAGATACTTCTCCCAAGAAGACATACAAATGGCCAACATATATATGAAAAGATGCTCAACTTTACTAGCTTTAGGGAAATACAAATCTAAGCCACAGTGAGATACCACCTCACATCTATTAGAATGGCTATTATCAACAAAATAAGCCATAACAAGAATGGAGAGGTTGCGGAGGAAAAGGAATACTCAGTCACTGTTGGTGGGATATATACTGATACAGCCACTATGGAAAATAATCTGGAGGTTCCTCAAAACTTAAGAACAGAGTTACCATATTACCCAGCAACCCCTCTTCTGAATATTTACCCCAAAACTCATACACATGTATTCACAAAGATATATGCACCCCTATGTTCATTGCAGCATTATACATGGTAGCCAAGATATGAAAACAACCAAATAG
Source organism: Myotis davidii (assembly GCF_000327345.1). Taxonomy (NCBI): domain Eukaryota; kingdom Metazoa; phylum Chordata; class Mammalia; order Chiroptera; family Vespertilionidae; genus Myotis; species Myotis davidii. Next base: position 6,874,718 of record NW_006383016.1, read on the forward strand.
ATCATTGGACAAAGAACATGTGGTACATATATACAATGGAATACTACTCAGCTATAAGGAAAGATGAAATACTACCATTTGCGATATGGATGGACCTTGAAAATATCATGCTAAGCTAAATAAGTCAGTCAGAAAAAGCCAAGAACCATATGATGTCATTCATATGTGGGCTATAAAACTGCAATGCATAGATGCTGACAAAAGTGTGGTGGTTACCAGAGAGAAGGGAGCTGGGGGGTAGTAAAGGGAGAAGAGGGCCACATATATGATGACAGAAGGTGATTTGACTGAGTGGTGGTCCCACAATGCAATATACAGATTATGTATCATATAAATGTACACTTGAAACCTGTATAATCTTATTAACCAATCCCAATTCAGTAAATTTACTTTAAGAAAGGAAAAATTATATATTCATTTTATAATTAGTCAGAAATTTAAGGGACATCCAGCAATTGTATTTTGACCCCCGATTAGCTGAATTTATTCTTATTTCAGGTTTTAGAATGAAATATTTCTCACATTTCTGGTGTAGAGTTCTTGAAATGAATAAATACTGTATGTTTTGTATTCATTTGGCAGATAAAGAGATACATTCCTAAGTAGTCACATAAACATTATGTAAATAAAATTCTCTATGCTTAACTAAAATATTTCTTATGATGGTTTTTCTTTTAAACTAAAATGTTGGGAAGAAAATGCTATCGATACAACCATTACTATAAATAACTCATTGCATATTTGTAGTTTTAAAGTTCCTGGCATTATGACTTCATCTTTTGTGTATATTAATTTAGCTATCAAATAATCGTATAGCATAATGTCTTTGGTATAACAAAATTTGATTTGGGGGGGCAATATTTTGGGTTTCCCCATATGATTTGATGTTTTGATAAAGACTTTTACTTTAGATATAGTTTTAAGCTTACAAAAATTTGTAGCAATAGCACAAGATTTACAAGTTATTTGTTTATATATTGCCCTATTTCTTCATTTCTTTCTCTCTCTTGAATATCTACACTAATAAAAGACAAACATGCAAATTGACCTTACCTTCGCTATGCCTTAAGCTATGCCCACCGGCCAATCAGAGTGACTATATGCAAATTAACCTAACCAAGATGGCGGCCAGCAGCCACGGAGCTGGAGCAAGCAGGAGGCTTGGTTGCCCCAGTGATGGAG
>NW_006383016.1:6876092-6885640 GCF_000327345.1 Myotis davidii
GTCAGTGCACTCCGACAGGGGGAGCTCTGCTCAGCCACAAGCCTGGCTGATGGCTGCCAGCACAGCGGTGGTGGTGGGAGCTTCTCCTGCCTCCTCAGCAGCACTAAGGATGTCTGACTGCAGCTTAGGTCTGCTCCCTGCTGGTAAGTGAACATACCCTGAGGGCTGCTGGGATGCCAGAGGGATGTCTGACTGCCAGCTTGGGCCCAATCCCCCAAGGAGTGGACATCCTCTGAGGGGTCCCAGACTGCAAGTGGGCATAGGCCGGGCTGAGGGCTCCCCCCAAGTGCACAAATTTTTGTGCACCAGGCCTCTACTATATAATATATACACATATGTTCTGTACATACATGTGTGAATTCATATGCATGCATATATGTAAAAGGTTTAAGAATTAATATCAAGTATATATAGGATTGTTATATAAAAATTAAATGTATTTTCTGTTGTTTTTAGTGATCAGATAATCAATATATTGTGTAAAAATCTGAGAGAGGCTTTGGTTCAGTATAAGGAAGAATTTTCCAGCATCTCAGCTGCCTATAGGTATCATAGTTACTTTGTTAACTACTACAAATTATGACAAATGAATGCCTCCTTTACCAGATGGTGATCCAGAATTAATTTTTATTAATTCTATTAGATAAGAATTAGATATCTTCTAAGCTCCCATAGTGATTGAAAAGAAAACCATTTCAATTTACAACAGAACTTAGCTTTTGACAAAAGAGTTTAATTTATGGAGAAAAATAGACATATTACTACACTCTGTATTCTAAATTTATATGAAAGAGGCAAATGCAGTAGAAATAAGTGAATGTCAGAAGTATAAATACTTTGCAAAACACCTTTAGATCATGGTAGAGTTAGCATAAACTCTTACATCTTTTATAACTCTAAAGGAAAAGATATTCAAATCATTATCTTGAAGATTTGTAAGTTCCTAAGATTTCATTTAAAAAAACCACAACTATGGTTAGCAGAGAGCTAAAAAAAAAAAAAGGAGTAAGCTAATTATAAATAATTGTTGAAATAAAATGTATTAATCATGTTAGTAAGTTTGTGTTAAATGCATTTTGCTGTATTTTAAATGTTTATAATTGATAATCCATGTTTGAATTTACGTGCTAACACTCTATTAATTATACCATTTGATTACCTTATTCTTCAAAAATGCCAGATAAAGTTTACTTAACTCCTCTTTTTTTAAGCTGCCAAAAAAATGATCAAACAGAGTAACATCTGCTTTGTATTATAGTCTGGTTGACTCTCCCTCTGGGCCACTGCCTCTAATACACACAGACTCCAGAACTCATACATGCACTGGTATGTTTTACCTATTGGCAATTATATAAACATGTATATAAAAGTACAGCTATGTATGGAAATGCTTGTATAATAGGTATGTGTATCTATATGTAATGTAGGTACTGAGTAATAGAGGCACTGAGAGAAAAAGAGATAATTGTATTAGTATCTTCTAAAATAATAGAACTTGACATATGCTGAGTGCTTACTCAGTGCTAAGCAAAATGCCAAGTGCTTTAGAAGCTTTATCTTTCTAAATGCTCATAACTCTTTGAAATCCTCTTGTTGTCTTCATTTTAAAGATCTCATAGCTCATAGCTCATATGTGGTATAGTTGAAATTTGCAATGGTCAGTGTGATTCCAGCTATTCTTAAGCATTGGATCTCACGGTCCATAATGACTGTAACACAAACCCTATCTTCTTTCTCCCCATAACTTGACACAAATTCATAGCACAATATACCTCTATGCTTATCTGTTGTTAGATCTGTTAAGAGCAGTGGTTCTCAACTAGGGAAATTTTACCCATGGGATACTTGGCAATGTCTGGAGACATTTTTAGTTATCATACCTGAGAGGATATTTACTGGCACAGCCCAAGAATGTTATGAACATCTACAATACAAGAACATCTCTCCAACCCTGGCACACACACACACAGTGAAGAATTATCTGCCCCAATATGTTAATAGTGATAAGTTTGAGAAACCTTGATCTGGAGAGGCATGTTTGGAGAGAAATGTAAATATTTATGTGTCTGTACTTACATAATTATTTCTCTTTATGGGTTTCTTTTAGGTTGTTAGAAAACAATGGCTCTTAGAATGTTTTAGAATTCTCTAGTAGGTTATTTTGATTAACAGAGCACATAACTTTATTTCTACTTCAGAGAACAGTGTTGCCACATTGTTCTTATATATGCAACTGTGTTATGTGTCCAAATTGTTTTGACTTTGTATTGTTGACTATATGTATTTAAAAACAATAATTCATAAGCTTGGACAAGAACCCTGGTACTAAGTCATCTTTTTCTTAGTCCAAATGGTATGATTTAATCTACATTGTGTTGTCAGTGAGACAAAAATAGCCAGCAATAAATAAAAGAGAGTCTTCCCCACACAACAGTTTCTGCTTTGAAACTGCTCAAGGCCATCTTTTCCTTAATTGACTATGGCAGACCACATTTCACATATTCGAAAGGACCAACAAGTCATCCTCAAACTACAGTGCTGTCTGGCCTACGAAGCTTTCTAGTTATGTGAATTCCCAGCTTTGTAATTTGGGTTGTCAATAATCACAAACAGTTCTGGAAGTAAGAGTTATTGCATATGAAAAAAAGAATTAAGAACTATGGAAAAGATGTGTATGAGAATAGGTTGATGGTATGCAATTGCTAAAAGTTTGACATTTTTCACCTATATAAATGTCAATTTCACATAGTTTGACCTATGTTAATTTGGTTCTTGAATATATTATGTAGTAATAAAGAGCAGTGGTTCTGCAATTAACCTGTGTTAATTGTTCAGATCCTGACTCTGGATCTTTCTGCTTATGAACCTGAGATAATTGTTTAACCTGTCTTGATCTCAGTTATCCAAATCCTTTAGTTCCCATATTTACTGAATATGTGCATTTTGTTTGTCTTCACAAGATCAGGGAGCTTACCTATCTTTTCTTAGTTCCATTTTCATTCCTTAGATAGAGCATGGACAGAGTGGCCATGGTCAATGTATTCTAAACATTTCTTGAATGAATAAATTAAATGCATGAAGAATAGTATTTACTTCATAGAATTGTTATGAAGCTTAAATAAAATCATGTATATTAAAGTCTTCAGTATAAAAAGTGTTAAATGTTAGTTGTGGTTATTAATTCAAAAACAGCAAAAGATTCACATAAATTTTAGAGGGTTTTTTTTCTGTTTTCAGTGCCATTACATTTTTGCTTCAGTGCCATTACCATAAACCTTTATCTTATCCTGGTGAACTTGTGTGTCAGATACAGTTATCACACTGTGAGAAATGTGACCCTACATTTTTTGTGCATATAACACTCTGTAAATTGTTTAGTGAAGGAATAAATGAAGAAAAAAATTCACTTTCCATTTTCTCTCCTTCTGCCTTTCTCCTCTAGACTGTGAGACTACATCCTCTTCAAAAGTATCTATCATCTATTCCATTGCAAATAGACAAAGTTCCAAGAAGCCATCTAGTATCCTACTGAGGTTTTAGCTACCATCTCTCCTACCAAGATTCCCATGGTTCCTTGGCTATATGAGATGAGCAGATCATTTTGTTTTGTTTTGAGTTTGCAGTTATGTATTTTTATTTAATAATTTTAAAAACATTTTTCAATGATCATTAACATGCAATGTTATATTAGTTTTAGGTATACATTATAGTGATTAGACATTTATAAAACTTGTAAAATGACCACCCCAATAAGTCTAGTATCAATCTGGCAACATACATAGTTACCACAAAATTATTGACAATATTCCCTATGCTATGACCAGATCTTTTGGGGTCCTTATTTGTCTTGGGCAGGATTACATCCCTGTATGGGTGATGTGAAGAGAAGGATGGCTCTGCTCTTTGCTGATTCACTTTGCTGTATATCCAAATTCACAACCTTCCTAATGCCGTGACCCTTTGATACAGTTCGTCATCTTGTGGTGACCCCCAACCATAAAATTATTTTTGTTGCTACTTCATAACTGTAATTTTGCTACTGTCATGGATCATAATGTAAATATCTGATATGCAGGATGTATTTTCATTGTTGGCGACCCACAGGTTGAGAACCGCTGATCTAGAAGATAGAGAGACTGCAGAGCATCCAGATCTGAGGTCACGTATGCTGGCTTTGTGAGTTAGCCTAGAACTCCAATAGATTCGTCATCTTGTGGTGACCCCCAACCATAAAATTATTTTTGTTGCTACTTCATAACTGTAATTTTGCTACTGTCATGGATCATAATGTAAATATCTGATATGCAGGATGTATTTTCATTGTTGGCGACCCACAGGTTGAGAACCGCTGATCTAGAAGATGTTTACACCAAATATGGAAAACAAGTTATTTGACCTGCCAGAAAAATATTGCCAAACTGCACTGGAAAATTACATAGTAATGAAAAACAAGTGTATATTCATTGGCAAATGTTTTTAAATGCTAAAATAATCAGAATTATATTTGCTGTGGTATATTCAATGCTCCAGATGTTAATAAAATAGAAATGGTTAACACAGATTGCTGTGGTCTTAAGAGCAGTCTAAATTGTAAAATAAAGTGAAAAATAGCCCAGCAACTAGTCACTCAATTTATATCAAGGAAGACAAAATATGAAGCAAAAATTCTCCTTATGAATTTCAATAATAGAATTTGCTCTGGCAATTTGAGCCTATCACCTGAAATGGAAAGGTAGTCCATTCATTTTTATTTTGTACCAAACCCACAGCAACATGACCTTTCTAAAGTTAGCCTAAATCAAGCAGCATCAAAGAGCTACCACAAGCAAAGTATTATACTCTTTGGGAAAATCAGCATTCACAAATGAAGGAAATAAAGAGGCATAAATTGAAAAGAATTCATTTGAAGTCCTACAAACCTGTCATGATGGACTTCATAATGTGTATTCAGTCACTTTATGAAGGAAACCTGGATGCGTCTTTGGGCAAGAAGAAATTTTGTATCTCATTCTCTAGATTGAAGAGCTTCTTTCTCTTTGTTTTAAATGGAAATGAAAAAACTAGTGAAGAAATTCTGCTCAGGTTTCTCATTTTGGAGAGGCAATGCCATTCTACATATTTCAACATAGCTGATAAATGGCTATAAAAATTTCATCCAGAAAAGCTGTAGCAGTATAAACTCAGCACCGAAGAGGAAGATTTGTTAATAATGCCAATAATAATCACTGGACAACTAAGCATCAACATTCTCCAGGAAGACTTGGTAGGATGATGTCAGCTGCTTCTGACTGTACAACTTTTCCCAGAGTCTCTGGTGCTTTATGAAGAGGAAAGTATAAGGACATTGGGGTAAAGTCCTGCATTACTCATTGCCAGAAAGGCATTCATCACTTTTTTACAAATGAAAGGGACTATCAACTATGCAGTTTTAGAAATAGGTTTGTTTGAAATTTCATCTTATTAGTAATGTTAAACATATGGAAATACAAGATATTTGATGAGGATCTTTAATGTCTGCTCTAGGGAACTTGGAACAAGGTTGCATTGTTTTCTTCTCCCACTTGTCATTAACAAAGAGAATCTAGGACAGGGCTTGCCTAGGGAAATTTGTGAAGGAGTCCTCAGTCCCATCAGACCTGAGCTGCCTTCTAATGATTTCCGGCAACATCATCGTTAGTAACCTGAAAACACACTTGTAAATAATTTAATGTACTTAACACATAATTTATAAAACAGTAATGTATTGCTTTAATAATTAAAGCAGAAATAAAATTATTTCCAATAAAGTTATGTATATTTTAAAGCAAATATGCGGACAAACTATTTAAAAAAACACACAACATGTGATAGTCAGGTGCTTTCACATATAAAGACTTTGGGGATATGATTGAAGACTAATCCAAGTGCATTGTATTACTGACTAAAATTTCTTAAGAGGTATTAGCATTAATGATGTGCTTTTCTTGAATTTTTTTCTTTTATTCTTGATAAAGTACGGATGGAAACAAAGTACAGTATTCCATCAATTTATGTAATATATACATTTCTAGAAAACAGTGTATATTAAAACAGTCCAAAATGCCTTGCATTTCTATGTACAGTGGATTAGACTCTCAGCTCAGAAAATTACCAAGTTTTAAATTCACATGAATATCCAGTGGGAAACATAAATCTATATAGCACACAATGAATATTTGTTGTGTGTGACTGCCCCATACATTACTGAAAGTCTAACACCCCTGGTTCCTCCACACTAAATTCCAATAGGTTTCCCAACCTTGGAGCCAAACAAAACTCATATTCTAGGGACCAATAACCCCTGTCACCCCCTCTCCTTATGGAGAACTAGACAGTCAGGAGAAAGAGTTGGAAATTTCGCCATGTGATTCTTTTGTACTAGAAAAAGCAAAATTGTAATGAAGTTGAGATGATGGACAATAAATGCCCTCGCTGCAAGATTAAATTATGACACACATCCATACCAGACTGTTTCAGAACTCTGAAATTCAGTGACAGTATATTGATTTGTATATTGAACAGGATCTTAGAACTCCACTGCAAGCCTCTTAATAAAAGATGAGGAAATTAAGACCCCTGGAGTGTAGAACAGCTACTGAGCACCTCTCATGTAGCTTTATATTATTTGTTTCTCACAAAAACTAGGTGATTGAGATATTATTATTGCTCTACTTCACAAAGAGAAAACCGAGGCTCAGCGTGCAGGCAGCAGCTCCCAGGTTGGTCTAATTTCATATTCCATTTTTTTTCTCTGCTACATCTTCCTTGGACAAAATTGCAAAACTGATTAGTGACCCAAGACTTACTATTTCTGTAACCTTCTCATCCGTTGATGTCTAGGGCTATCATGATGCTCACTTTTTCCTTCTACAGTGTCCTCTTTACTCTCTTCTTATCCTCTGCAGAGGGGTTGGCAAACCGTATTACTTGGGCCAAATCCTGCCTGTTGCCTGTTTTCCTAAGTAAAGTTTCATTGGAACATATTACTGATGGCTGCTTTCATGCTACAGGCAGAGCTGAGCACTTGCAATTGAAACCATATTTTTTTAATTTTATAATTCCCAGTTCATTTTTAATTAATTAGACTTTTTCAGCAATGTCACTAACCGAACTATTTGTTTTCTAATAATACAAATATCCGTCCAGGCTAAAAACAGACTCTTTGACAAATAAACCTGAGAAAGTATGGAAGTTGTCCTTTGCTGACTCAGATAACAGTTTTTTACATCATTATTAAGAAAATGATATTATTGACTGTATATAGTAGTATTTTGAGAAATGTCTTTTAGAAAATAAAGCTTTTATTTAGTTAGTAAGCAGATGTACCACTTATCAATTTATTGCCTCTTGCTTCAAATTCACCTTTTTCCTGCTCTGAAATAACAAAGGTGGGCCTTATTGAATACTATTAGTACATACAGGATATCAGAGGGACACTGGGGGAGAGTTTTCCTTCCTGGTTCAGGAGTGCTCATTTAGTTGAGCTCCTGGAGAGTGAATGGCTTTTTTTCATCAGTCTCTTGGCATTAAGCAACAAGTGACACCTTTCCCCAGCACAATTCCAGCTGCAAGTTCAATGACAGCTAAGTTATATAGATTTACCAGCTTGTTTTCCAGTGAATCAACAGCTATTTCTTCTCACAACCCTGTCACTTCCAGGTGGCTTTCCATGAGTCCAGATGGTGTCCAAGTTGGCTTTCCAGCAAGTCAGTAACAACTTAACCTGGCAGTTTTGTGTGAATTTCATGATTCATTAAGTCTAGAATAGGATCCAGAAACCTACATTTTGACACACTGTTTACTGACCATATTCAAAGAAATTTTAACATGAAGGTTTAAATGCAGATAAATTAGCTGCTAATCAAAAACAGATACTATATTTATAAGTAGCACCTGACACTTTGACAAATAAACAGAAGTATGAAAGTTGTCCTCTAAATATTAGGTTTCTGGAGAGGTAATTGGTGAGTCCAGAGGGGATAAAGTGACAAACTGGGAAGAAGGAAGCTCAGAACAGAAGAAGAGAAGAAAGGGCATCAAGGAAACATGAGTCTATGTAACAAAGTTCCTCAGTTTACTATGGGTTGTAGAAAATGGAAGAGTCTTTAGGGATTTAAAGGTTCTAAAATGGCTAAAAGTAATATATAATCAATAACTATATTATCTTCAGGCTAAAGTTCAAACTCCTTACCATGTTACTTCTATCTCTATATCTATCTAATATCTATATCTATATCTCTACACACACACACACACACACACCCCAATACCATCTATCTACATGGCCCTTTGGCTGGTACTATTGTTATCATAATTAACTAGTTTATTAATGCTAACAATAGCAAAGGGGATGCTAGACATTATAAGCATGGTCATCTGGACAGCTTCTCCAGGAAGCTACAACTTCACACTCCCCAGGAAACCACTGGTCTATTCCCTGCAGATCACTCCAGGAAGGGATTGAACAAAGGGGGAGATAGTGGCATGCAAAATGAAGTCAGGGGAAGAGTAGAGAAGGTGGTTGCCTGTCAGTCTAGTCTGGGAGAAAGATAATGGCTAGGAGGGTGGAGCCACTGTAAGTGCAAGAAGGGAAAATACCCAAAGAATTCCCTTTATCTTGCTTCTTCTCTTCTTGTGCTGACTTGCTCCATGACCCGCACTCACTGTGTACTACCCTATAGCCATGTGACCTTAAGCAGCTGCATGGCTCATGGCCATGCAGACCCCACTCTCAGTTGGATACTAAGCTAGCCAGGTGCTGGACTTTAAATGGAGCAGAAATTCTGGTCAGTGGCCTTAATTCTAGCCATGGTGAAGACAAGACTGGACTTGTTCCATGGTAAGACAGACAGAGATGGGGACTTGGAGGGGAACTCCTTTAATTTTACATCATCAATAAAGCTTTCTACAAACCCCATTGTCCCATGGGGGCCTCTGGAAATTCTTTTCCCCATGGCACCCCAAGAACCCCACTTCCACCTATAATAGTACCTCCCTATGTGTGTCCTAAGATCTGTTCATGCAGTGTTCTAAGTGAACCCTGCTTTCTTCACCTACATCCTTCCTAGGCTCTCTTATCCTCCACAGTTTGCTTTGCTAATGCCTATTTATCATCCACAGCAACAAGCACTCTTTTCTAGAAAGTTTCCACTGAAGAAGCAAGAGGAAACCATGCCTCATCTTCTGCAGCTAGCCTTCTTTCTCCTCCCAGTGGTGTGCACTCCACCTCTGGCCTTGTCTTATTGGCCGATGTTGTTTTGAACTTGCCTGCATCCCCTTTTAGTAAGTTAAGAGCTCCTCCAGGACAAGAACTGTTCTTTAATTCCTGTCTCTCTGTGTCTGACACAGTGCCTATTAGTTTAATAGGTGTTCTTTTATGTTTGTTAAATGAAGGGCCATAATCCAATTAATGAGAGTGGGGGACAGTGAAGGTCAAACCAACAGAGCAAGGGACTGGGCTGGCGGGGTGGAAGTGATGTTGTTGAAAATAATCATTGACATAGATAGCAAAGTTAAGTGACAGCCTCTCT
>NW_006383016.1:6885665-6911998 GCF_000327345.1 Myotis davidii
TCCCTCCCTCTCTCCTTCTTTTTGTCTCTCTTTCATCTTGGTGATAATTTAGATGTGACCCTATCTGATACAAGTGGTTTTTGGACTTTTTTTGTTATTGTTTGGCCTTATCCTATATAATAAAGAGGTAGTATGCAAATTGACCATCATGCACTCATACAAGATGGCCGCCCCATGTGGTCAAAAGATGGCCACCACAAGATGGCCGTCAGGGGAGGGCAGTTGGGGGCTATCAGGCTGCCAGGGGAGGGCTGGGCCAGTGGGGGAGGGCAGTTGAGGATGACTAGGCCGGCAGGGGAGGGCAGTTGGGGGCAATCGGGCTGGTAGGGGAGTGGTTAGGGGGGGATCAGGCTGGCAGGCAGAAGCAGTTAGGGGCAGTCAGACAGGCAGGCAGGCAAGTGGTTGGGAGCCAACAGTCCCGGATTGTGAGAGGGATGTCTGACTGCCAGTTGAGGCCCAATCCCTATGGGATATCCCCTGAGGGGTCCCAGATTGGAGAGGGTGCAGGCTGGTCTGAGGGACACTCCCCCACCACCACCAGTGCACAAATTTCATACACCAGGTCTCTAGTACTATAATATAAGGTAAAAGAGATGGTGTGGTTTAATGGAGCATTTCCCAAAAAGTGTTTTATTAATATAAACAGTTACTAAACAAGCAAACAGAAAGTACTATAGGAAATGGTGCTGAGTTAAAGTTTTGTTATTGTTTTTAATTGTGGGACTTCACAGAACTTTTAATGGGTCCACTATTTCTGGAGGCACATTTAATATGGGAAATTACTTAAATGTATTTGACTGACTAAGAAACTGGTTTTACAAAACTATCTCTTGCAACTCATAGATAATTATTTGAAAAATGCTGACTTAGTAGTGTATTTTACCCTGGACAAAGACCTAAGTCACATATTCCTTCTACTTGTCTTCTACTTGCTTCTGATGTGACATTCAATACCTAACTGAGCTTTATTCTACCTCCAGCCTATAAATGAAACCAACTTCTGATGGGATATTTTAAGATTCAATAAAATAAATACAATAAAACATTAAAAAGTAGATATTGTTATTGCTTCCTATTGGATCTTTAATACTAACATACCACAGGAAAACATTTCCTAGTGCTACTTTTTAAATCACTTAAAAACATAAAAACCAAACAGATTCCAAAATCTATTAAAATGACTACAATGTGTTTAAAATGAATTTTAGAGAAGTAAGAGTCAGAAATACACAATTGGTGTGTAACTCTGAGAGGGAAGGACCAAAAGGAGAGAAGACCACTGCTGAGTGTCACTGTTTCTGCCAGTTCTTTCTGCTCCTGCGTTTGCTTTCAACTTTCATTTCTTTCAAAGATTGCCTAAGGACTGAGGAGAGAGGTCACTTTGAGTAACTTTATTCTACTGAAAGGGGAGTGCCTCTCCCCAGTGCCTATTTAAATCCCGCTGAGGCACTTTCTCTAAAGAGACTGTGTGTGTGTGTGTGTGTGTGTGTGTGTGTGTGTGTGTTATTTTTTTTATTTATTATAAGCCTGTCTATTCACTAATTCACTGACTGAAGTATCTGTTGACTTGAATAGGAGTCATCCAATACTAAGTCTCAAGTAAAAGGAACTGAAAAGCTGGTTTCACAGAATAAGTTTATAGATGAAAGTATATTATTTTTTAACTTTTTAAATGTATTAATTTTGGAGAGAGAGAGAGAGAGAGAGAGAGAGAGAGAGAGAGAAAGATTGTCTCACTTATTTATGCATTCATTGGTTGATTCTTGTATGTACCCTGACCGGCTGACCAGAGATAGAACCCACAACCTTGTTGTATAGGGATAACGCTCTAACCAACTGAGCTACCTGACCAGGGCCTATTGGTGAAAGTATATTCTTATTGGCACTATATTTGGAAGGTGAAACATATTTCTAATTCTTTGCCAGACAGGAAGATTCCATGAACTTGCTTCAATCCCTCTTTGAGGGCTTTGTCCTCTGTCAGAAATTAGTCCAATTGTAGCTCTGCTGGTGACTGGGGCCTTTATCTCTTCACCTTTAAAAATGAAGTTCTGCCTTGGCTGGGTGGCTCAGTTGGTTGGAGTATGGTTGCGTACACCAAAAGGTGGTGGGTTGGATTCCTGGTCAGGACACATACCTAGGTTGTGGGTTCAAGCCCTGGTTGAGGTGCGTTCAGGAGGCATCCGAAAGATGTCTCTCTTTCACATCTGTTTCTCTCTCCGTTCCACTAAAAAAAAAAAAAGAAAAAAAGAAGAAGTTCTGCTCACTTTGCAGGGTTGGTGTGAGAAGTAAGTGAAATAACTAGATTCAACCTAGGACACTTATCAGGCATTCAATAAATGGTAGCTTTGAGTTTTCCTTTAGATTCATAAGTTTCATCACATAAAACACTTCATGCCTAACCCTTGAGGCCCATGAACTCTAGTTGTTCTTTGATAATACAAAGGTACAATTCTGTTTCTTGTGAGTTTTTCATCATAACTTATGCAATGATTCTTTCTTCATTAGTACATTTTTCTTTTTCTATGAAGAGTTTAGATTACCATTTCATATCATTATTATTCAAGTATGACTTTTATTTAAATTAAGTCTACTGTATCTAACAGAATAACACTATATGTGTGATTTTTAAAAAATATGTATGTATTATATGGTAATTATTTGGTTATTGCCTAATTAAAGTTCTACTAAATTGTGTTCTTGTAATAGATGAGGTCACATGCTTTAGGTGAGATGGAGGCTTGATCTGAGCCTCTATAACTGTCAATCATTTATTGAGAGAAAGGCACTGAGAAGGCTGGAGTTTGAGTTTTTGTTCTTGTCCTGAGAGCCAAGTATGTCTAGGGAAATGTACTTATGTGATGGGAAGTATATGCTCTAGAGAGATAAATGGGAATATGAAGGAAATAACTAATATGGAAATGCTAATTTTGAGGTATCAAATCAATGTGTTTTAGCCCCAAGCCATCCCAGTTCGTAGGTGTCTGGCTGTCCAAACCACTGTATCAATAGCATGCATTTTTTCATGAAGAAGGCAAAGCCCTGTTACAAAAAAACTTATACATATATTTATTAATTTTTTAAATCCTCATCTGAGGATATTTTTCTATTGAATTTTAGAGAGAGTAGATGAGAGAGGGAAAGACAGAGAGAAATATTGATGTAAGAGAAACACATCAACTGGAAGGATTGTGCCCTTGTACATGTCAAGGTACGTGCCCTTGACCAGAATTGAATCTGGGACCCTTTGGTCCACAGGCCAATGCTTTATCCCCTGAGGCAAACCGGTAGGGCCAAAAATACTTTTAATAGTCTGAAAGTGGGCACTTTTGATTATTGAAAATGCCTGGCTTATTTAAGGATGACTTTTCTCAGAACTCCCAAAGAAAACATTCAGCTTGAAGAGGATCTGGCCATCTATATGCTGGAACAATGGAATAGGAGTAACAGGATGCAGTGCAAAGAAATGTCTTAGCATAGAAGAAGGGGAAAGCCCTCTGGTCATTGAGAGGTGGAGCCTGGGAGAGAGATAAAGAACCAAAGATCAGGCCCTAGTGTTGGGATTTACCCCTAAAGGGTGAATCCCAAAGAAGAAATTAACAACATCCATGTAACTTTGTGGATTCCAAAGATCTTTGGAGCTGACCCTTAAGGGTGAATCCCAAAGAAGAAATTAACAACATCCATGTAACTTTGTGGATTCCAAAGATCTTTGGAGCTGATGCCCTGCTTTCTTTGGAGTAGCCTGGAAATGGGAAGTTTCACAAAGAAGTGCATGCATTTAAAATGCCAAGGGCATTTAACATTAGTTGAAGGAAATATCAATCAAAGAGGGTGGGTTTGAGTGAAGTCTTACTTTGGTGTAGTTTAGAGTATGGGTTCCTTGTGACTGGAAGCTAGAGCAAAGTCCATGGACATCAAGCAATGGTGACATGATGTACTCAAAAGACCAAGTAGGACAACCTGAACTGAAAAGGATACTCAATGTCCACGTGGTTACACCACTGAAGAAGCAGCCGAGATAGGCCAACGTAGAGACCAAGCAGGATGTGATATATCACCTAGAGACTTGGATGTTCCACCCTCCATGTCTGAGGAGATGTCATCTTTGTTCTTCACCCAGATACTTATATTTGGAAGGAGAATGGAAAGAATTTAAATCATGAGAGAATCTTAAATACAAGATAAAATGTATATTCTGACTTTTGTGGTAAGGAGGCACATGGAGTAGATAGAACAAGATAGTTGTGAAATGAAATTGCACTTTAAAAATCTGAATGTATACTTATTAGATCCATATCTGTCCTATAGGCAAGAGAGCTATGAAATAGGATCAGCCCTTTTAGAATAGAATTCATTAGTCTTGGAACAGGAATCCTAAAATATGAAAAACTAACCCAAAGCTATTAGGATATTCTATAACTAATATCTTTTGTTTCTTTCTTGGAATTTTAAAATTATCCTTTGTTTACCAGGATAGCTGAGTTTTATTATTTATTTATTTTAAAAAATATATATTTCTTTATTGATTCCAGAGAGGAAAGGAGAGAGATAGAAACATCAATGATGAGAGAGAATCATTGATCGGCTGCCTCCTGCATGCCCCCTACTGGGGATCAAGCCCACAACCCAGGCATGTGCCCTTGGCTGGAATCAAACCCGGGACCCTCAGGTCAACACTCTATCCACTGAGACAAACAAGCTAGGGCTGGTTTGAATTTTAAAAGAGAGAATAGCATCTGCTTACAGGCTGCATCTGAGCTTTTGGGAATCAAAGCAAGAAAATTCTGATGCCAACATCATAGTCTGTGGAAGTACCTTAGGAACGTCTCCATTTGTGGGATCTCCTAATGCTCATATCTGCTCAATGTTAAAAGGATTTCCATGTTGCTTACTAATGGAGGTCATTCCTTAATCATCTTCTGGGATGGTCGGCCTTTCTCTGCCATCCTGCCACAGTTTCTTGAGTGCGTTTGGAGAAGATTGTAAGTATAATACATGGATGGCCTCAAGACTGAATTGAGCAGGAGGAAACAGGAACTGGGGTCTAGTTAGACATGGAAGGTCTGGAATATAATAGGCCTTAGGCAGGCAGGTGAGCTAAATTCCAGGAAGCTGTGCTAAGATAAGAAGTTGCCTAGATGAAGGAAGTCTAGCCCTTAGTAGATCCAACTCTATCTAGCTGTAAGTTTTGGATAGAAGCATTGACTTAAACTATGCAAAATGCTGAGGAAGGCAGTAAATCCCAATTAAGAGAAAAAAATACCAGAAATGAGGCATGAAAAATGGAGAAACCTGTAAACATAGTGAATGGCTTCTCCTTGTTTCATCCCAATGGTGAATGTCTGGAGGCATGAATTCATTCACTTCCTGCTTGAAGGCAGACATCCTTACCAATCTTCAGGACCAATGTGATCCATTGCCCAGATGAACTTATACAACTTGTACCCTCAGTTGTTGACTGGTTCCTGCCCTGTATCCATTCCCAGTGCTGAATAATGGACTTCTGCCTGTTTGCCATGCCTGAAGCCCTCCTCTAGTTGTCTTCTAGTGACAGGATTCTATTTTATTTTTACTGTAATTCTCCCCATTAACTTCAGCCCACCCTCAATGTTGTTTGTTCTTGGTATTAATAGTGCTAATTATGGCATGTCCTGTTATCTGATGCTTTCAAACTCAGTGTTTATGATATACAAATAAGATTGTACAGGAGAGGACTGGAAAACAAAGTATAAATTTCTTCATTGCTATATATTAACACATCAAACACTAATTTGTGTGTGTTTTTTTTAAATCTGGTAACAGTAAGCTCATAAATAATAGAATATTCAAGTGGAAACATATTAGAATCACCAAATAAGACAATGACTGAAGAGCAATTAGTTCAAATTCAACTTTTCAGAGTTTTAAGGCAGCTCTTTGTTTTTCACAGAAAGACGCTTTTCTTGAAAATAAATGTCTATTGGCTACTCCTAATCTTCTTTCCTAATTGCGAAAGCAAACCAAACAGTAAGTCACGGAACTCACTGCCTGTCTCTGTGCCAACTTTCAGACCACACAGAAGCAAAGTGAGATGATTTGGCAGAACTGTCTGACCTAAGGAGAGATTCAGCCATGGGACAAGAGCAGGGGAAGCTGACTGTGGAGTCAGAGGGATGGTTACAGGCAGTGCTGGTGAACATCCTATACCCTGGGTGAGAGAGCTGGGTGGGGAATCTGACCCTACGAGGAGAGAGAGAACATGTTGGTGTCAGGATAAAATAAAAGTTGGCATTTTAGGGAGTTATTGAGACCACAAAGGTTGCTTGTGGGTGGTGAAGGCGTAGTGGGGTAGGATGCTTGTGATCTATTGTAGGTTGTTTTAAATACTTAATGCTGCCACTTTCTATGATTAAGACCATATAAAATAATACTGTCAGCATATTTTGTTGGGATCCAATCCCAGCTTAAAAGCTAACCAAACATTTTTTTTAAAAGAATGTAGTACAATGACACCTTCCAGAATAATACATCTTTATATTATGGTTGACCTAGAAGAAATTCTTCATATGTTACATAAGAAAGACCTTATAAAGGCATAGCATGATTGTTATGGTTATTAGAATTAAAATTAATGTAATTTTAAAAAATTTATATTCCTATGCATTCTATGAAATAGGAATAGTAATCTTAGTAAACTTTTATTGAACACTTACTATGATCCAGGCACTATGTTTAGTGTTTTACATTTATTTTCTCTTCAAAGTTCAAAACAAAATCTGAGGAAGGTACTATTTTTATTGTGACTTAACAGAGGAGGAAATTGAAGCACAGAGGAGGTAAGACAATTTATTCATAGTCACACATGTGGATGCCAGATCTGGAATTCAGACCCATGTGTGGTTCTACCATCAACCATTTTAATCATTCTCAGTTGCTAATGTAGTCCTCCTCAAAAATAAGCTGTTTCCTGAATGCACATTAGAACTGCAAGGATAAAACACTCCATATTCACTTAAATGACTACAATTACATACAATGGAATATTACTCAGCATTAAAAAGAATGAACTATTGATACTTATAAAAATATGGGTAAATCTTCAAAGTATTATGGTGAGCAAAAAAAGACAGACAAAAGAGTTCAGATACTCTCTGATTTCATTTAATATATATATTTTATTGATTTTTTTACAGAGAGGAAGGGAGAGACATAGAGAGTTAGAAACATCGATGAGAGAGAAACATCAATCAGCTGCCTCCTGCACACCCCCTACTGGGGATGTGCCTGCAACCAAGGTACATGCCCTTGACTGGAATCGAACCTGGGACCTTTCAGTCCGCAGGCCGACGCTCTATCCATCAACCCAAACCAGCTAGGGCAACTCTCTGATTTCATTTATGTGAAGTTCTAGAATAGACAAAATTAATCTATAGTAATACAAATTAGATCAGTGGGTGACTAATAATGAAAAGAAGGATTAACTTCCTAGGGACATGAGTAAAATATTAGATGATATAAATGTTCTATATCTTCCTTGTGGTGGTGGTTATTTTTTCTATATTGTCAAAAATCATTGAACTGTACACTTAAAATGGGAAAATTACATTTACTATAAATTATTACTGAATAAAGTTGATTTAAAAATGTTATGTCCTATAGTTAAGTCCTTATGGCCTAAAGATTCCCAGCCTCTTTTTAAAGTATTTTTTTTTATTGACTTCAGAAAGGAAGGGGAAAGGAGAGAGTGAGATAGAAACAACAATGATGAGAGAGAATCAGTGATAGGCTGCCTCCTGCACTTCCCACACAGGGGATTGAGCCCGCAACCTGGGCATGTACCCTGACCGGGAATCGAACCATGACCTCTTGGTTCATAGGTTGACACTCAACCACTTAGCCCCACCAGCCTTTTTTTTTTTTTTTTAAACTTCCTGCTTATTCATCATGTGTATGTAACTATGTATATATGTTTGGTAGTATGTATTAATTTATGTATGAGATTGTGTATGTACCTGCTTATACCAGTAGACTACATCACTTCACAAAATGAATTACATATATTGTTCTGTTTAATCCTTTCCTATGTTTGTTATAATAGTATACCATTCACCAGTTATTCCTAAATATAGGAATTTCACAAACTTAACAGAAGAAAAAAGGAACATTGAGATAATAAACTGAATTTTTATTATTTTGTCCAAATCTTCAACCATTTTTTTTTAAATCCTCACTCGAGGATGTATTTTTTAAATTATTTTAAAGAGCAAGGAAGAGAGAGAGAGAGAGAGAGAGAGAGAGAAACATTCATGTTAGAGAGATCGATTGGTTGCCTCCCACTCGCACCCCAACCAGGGATCAAACCACAAACTGGGTATGTGGTCTGACCGGAAATAGAACTGAAACTTTTTGCTGTAAGGGACAATGCTCCATCCAACTGAAGCATCCAGCCAGGGCCAAATCTTCAACATTTAAAAACTGACCAAATAATGCAGAAGGAATTTTATGATCCTGTACTCCAAATGTTTATGTTTTTTGTTAGATTTCTATGAAAGTCTAGGAGGTGAGAAACAGAAGGCCATGCAACTAAGAATAGGACAGCACCAATCATTTCTTTTGATAACACAACTGCTTCAGCATAGCTTGGTTATTAAGCAGATGAATTAAGCAGATGTCAAAATAGACTTGAAGCTCCAGGGACTCTAGCTCGATAAAATTATTCAAAATACAAATTAAAATGACATTTTGCATAATGGTATTAATATTATTATTCTCCCGCTGAGAATGTTTTTTTCTAACTGGATATTTATTATCACAGATAATAAATAGATATAAATAACAGATAAAATAAATGAATTCATATAATAGATAATACATCTTGTTTGAAAACAAGAAAGCAAACTCTAAAAAAATAAAGCATAATAATAAAGTTGTATACTCTAAAAAAAAGTGAACATAGAAATACTAACATATTGTAAAAGTGTAAGTAGCAACACATATAAATATTTGAATAAAAAAATAATATATTGTTTGCTTCACACAAGGCCAAGCAGATTCAACAAAAGGTCATTTATGCACAATACTCTCTGCCTACCTGCTGGTATAATTATTCTGATTTGAATCACTATAGGGCTTGAGGCCAAGATATGTTTGCATCATCATGATGTTTAGTTAAATATGCATGTGCATGTAAGACCTTTTAACTTCAAATAACTTACTTTTTTCATCTAATTAAGAATTACCTCCTATCATTTTTTTAGTCTTGTTTGGAAAATTACATTTATTTCATATAAACTGATAAAAATATAACTACCAGTATTTTACATATCTTCTAGAATATGAAGAAAAAGATTTCAAGAAAATGCAGAAAAAAATAAGTTAATTAAAAACAAAACAAAACAAAATAATATAGGTTGATTCAATCAAATGTAAATGAAATAATAAATTAAATGTCACATATAGTTATTTTCTAGATAAATTACCAAAAGTAATTGCTTCCCTCTGCATTCATATTATTGCTATCTCTCATTGTCTGAGAATTATCAAACGGTCACAGCACAGTACAATATATTAGTGAATACTGGGCCTTCTAGTTTAGTCTAGTTTAATCATAGTCAGGTTACAAAATAAGGTAGTCATAAAGTGTTAGTAAGTCATAAGGAGAAAGAAATACATCAAAATAAAATAAGTGAAGAATAACAAAAGAACACTAGCTAGATAAGAATTTTCCTATAAGGAGCAGAGTTATATGGAGAAAACCCAATAAAAGGCTAATATGCAAATTGACCGAACAGCAGAATGACCAGTCACTATGATGAGCACTGACCACAAAGGAGCAGGACCTACCCCCTGGTGATCAGTGCACTCCTACAGGGGGAGCACTGCTCAGCCAGAAGCCAGGCTCATGGTTGGCGAGCACAGTGGCGGTGGTGAGAGCCTCTCTCGCCTCCACAGCAGCGCTTAGAGCCTAAGCTAGCAGGCGGACATCCCCCGAGGGGTCCCAGACTGCTAGAGGGTGCAGGTCAGGCTGAGGGACCTTCCCCTCCCCCCCAGTGCATGAATGTTGTGCACCGGGCCTCTAGTTGTTTCATAAATCTATATTATGTTTCATAAGTTTTATAACTACTTTACCCATATCCTTTTGACTATTGTAAAACTTGAGAGAGTAGTTACTTGCCCAAAATTGTCCAGTTATAACATATAGTTTTTATTGAAACACACATATTCTGAACAGTGAATGTTGTGTTTACTGTTCTTTTTGCTATCATGAATAAAGTCAAAATTGTGAATAACTGGGGTTGCTTATTTAGGGAATAGATTGTTCATCTTTTTTAAAAATAGAAAATTTAAGTTCAAGTAATTTGGGGGGCTCAAATTTACTATCTAGCTAGTAGTTTATTGTTTATGCTCATTGATGTAATCTTATTTATTTTTGCTTTCACTGCTTGTGCTTTTGATGTTATATCCAAAAAAATCATTGTCAAATCCAATGTCAAGGAGATTTTTCCTTGTTTTCTTCTAAGAATTTTATGGATTCAGGTCTTACATTTAAGTCCTTAATCTATTTTGAATTAATTTTTGTGAGTGGTGTAAGATCCAGTTCCATTCTTTTGCATGTGGATATCCAGTTTTCCTAACACTATTGATTAAAGAGACTATCTTTTCCCCATTGAGAATTTTTTACTACCTTGTAAGTTATTAGTTGGACATATATGCATGGATTTATTTCTGGGCTCTCAATCCTGTTCCATTGGTCTATGGGTCTGTTTTTATGCCAATACTATACTGTTTTTATTACTATAGCTTTGTAGTATAATTTGAAATGAGGAAGTGTGGCATTTCCAGCTTTGTTGTTTTTTCTCAAGATTGCTTTGGCTATTTGGGGTCTTTAGTAATTCCATATGAATTTTAGGTTTGTTTTTTCTATATCTGTAAAAAAAAATGCCATTAGAACTTCGACAGGGATTACATTGAATCAATAAATGGCTGGGTGGCTTAGTTGGTTGGAACCTTGTCCTGTGCAGAAAAAGGTTGCGGGTTTGCTTCCTTGTCAGAGCACATACCTAGGTTGCAGGTTGGATCCCCAGTTGAGATGTGTTTGGGAGACAACCGATGGATGTTTCTCTCTCACCTCTCTCTCTCTCTTTCTCTCCCTCTCTCTCTTTCTCTCTCTGTCTCTTTCTCTGCCTTCCACTCTCTAAAAAATTCGATAAAAGCATATCCTTGGATGAGGCTTAAAAAATAAAATAGCCTGGCCAGTGTTGCTCAATGGCTGAGTATTGACCTATGAACCAGGAGGTCAGGGTTCGATTCCCAGTCAGGGCACATGCCCGGTTTCAGGCTGGATCCCCAGTGTGGGTCATGTGGAGGCAGTCAATCAATGGTTCTTCCTCATTATGATGTTCCTCTCTCACTCCCTCTCCCTTCTTCTCTCTGAAATCAATTTAAAATATATTAAATAATAAAAATAAATGCCTTTGGGTATCATGGGTATTTTAACAATATTAATTCTTCTAATCCATGAACATGGGATATTTTTCCATTTATTTGTGTCTTCTTCAGTTTCTTTCATTAATGTGTTATATAGTGTTTGCCTCCTTGGTTAATTTTATTCCAAATATTTCATTGTTTTTGATGCTATTGTAAATGGAGTTGTTTTCTTCCTTTATTTCCAGACTAGAGGCCTGGAATTTTGATACACAAAATTCGTGCAAGAGTAGGCCATCCTTCCCCCAGCTACTGGCACTGGTTTCCCTCTGGCACCCTGGACCCAGGCTTCCCTCTGGCCACTGGCAGGCACCTGGGACTGGGCTTCCCTCACAGCCCCGGCTTCATCTGGAAGGTCATCCAGAAGTATGTCTGGAATGACATCTGGTCTAGTTAGCATATTATGCTTTTATTATAGATAGCTCATTGTTGGTACATAGAAATGCAACTGGTTTTTACGTGTAGATTTTGTATGCTGAAACTTCTCATTAAAAGTTCTAACAGTTGAGCCCTAGCCAGTTTCGTTCAGCGGATAGAGTGCATGCAGGCCTGCAGACTGAAAGGTCCCAGTTTTGATTCTGGTCAAGGGCATATACCTCCGTTGTAGGCTCCTCCCCACCCAGGCCCTGGTGGGGTGCAAGCAGAAGGCAACTAATCACATAGATATTTCTCTCTGTCTTTCCCTCTCTCTTCCACTCTCTCTGAAAATCAATGGAAAAATATCCTTGGGTTTGGATTAAAAAAAAAAAAGTTCTAATAGTTGAGAATTTTTGAATCTGTATTCATCAGGTATATTGGCCTATAGTTTTCTTCTCTTGTAGTGTCTTTATGTGACTTTGGTATCAGGGTATTGCTGGCCAAATAAAATGATTTTAAAACTGTTTTCTCTTCAATATTTCAAAGAGTTTGAGAAGGATTGGCATTCATTATTTTTAAAAATATTTGGTGGAATTCATTAGACATACCATCTGTTTCTAGTAATGATATCCCAAAATTCACTCTTTTTTTCCTTTTGCTCCTTTAACTGGCTGAACTGCATCCAGCACAGCCAGGGGTGAACATAAGTAGGGGTGGTGAAGGATTAAAGAGACCGGTGAAGGATTAAAGAAAACAGACAAGAGAATACAGTTGAGACCAGGTGGATCACTGTGCCCGCATGAGGAAACAGTGACACAGCCTGTAAGCTGAATCTTTATTTTATAGTCAGATCACACAAAGCAAAACAAGGGCAAGATGTTTTCAATGTTCTTGCGGGTTTCAAATCTACTTCTTTCCTGTTGTTGCCATTCTCTGAACTCTATCAAGCTTTGTTTAGGCAGCACTTGCTGCACCCTCTACAGCCCACATCCTTTAGCTACCTAGGACTGCAGGATCAGACTATAAGGTCAAGCTTACAACCATAGCCTTTTGGCTATAATTGTGCTAGGAAGGCTTTGCCCTCCAAGCTGGGACTTGTACGTGGCTTTGCCACAAGTCAGTCCGAGGCTTGATCCTGTCTGAATGCTGTAGCCACTCTCCACAACTGGCAATTTCAAATGACTTGTTTTCTAGATCACTAATTTTTCTTTTGCTTGGTGGAGTCTGTTGTTGATGCTCTCTTAAATTCTTCAGTGAAGTCATTGTATTCAACACTGTATTTTTGCTTCTGTTTCTTTGTTAAGCTCTCAGTTTGTCCATACCTTTCCCCCTAATTTTTTCAGTTGTCTGTGTTTCCTCTTACTTTACTGAAATCTTTAAGAGGATCATTCTGAAATTTTTTTTTTTTTTTTGGTCAGTGCATAGATCTCCATTTATTTAGGGTCAATCACTGGAGAATTATTTATTTATTTTGATGGTATAATGTTTCCTTGATTAATCATAATCCTTGTGGTCTTGCATTGTTGTCTGGACATTTGATGAAGCAGGCACCTTTTACAGTTTTTACAGACTGGCTTAAGCAGGAAAATCCCTTTACAAGTCAGAGAATCTTGGTGTGCTGACTGGTACCCTCTGTGAGCAGACTTGCCACTGGAGTCTTTGGGCAGGCTGTTCTGAACCTGGTCAGCAAGTGAGCAGGCCTGGTGATGGGGTCCATGGGACTTGGCCTAGGTCCTGGGTCCACAGGGGCAGGCCTTGGGCCTGGTTACATTGGGGGATTATTGGCTCTTGAGTCTTTAATGATGGGCCTGGGACCTGGGTTCAGATATGTGGGTCTGGATCCTGGGTCCTCTGGAGTCAACAAGGTACAGGGAGGGACACACTAAAGGTGGTCCTGGGGTCTATTTGGATAACTTCAGGTACTACTGCACCTGCACTCTCCCTTCTCCTCTGTTCCAGGGTGGTCTCTTTTTCCACATTTAAAGACAACTTTTTCTTGAAGCATAAGGAGAGCAGTCTTAGAAACCTCCACACTGAAGCATTTCATACACAAACTCTTCTTCATTCTGCCTGATTATGTCACTGGAATGGAGCAGGTAAGAAGAGGTCCATGCTGGGGTGACCTACAGTTTCTTAAACATAGTAGATTGACATACCCATTTGTTAAGAGTAGGAAATGAATGAATAGTAATAAGGTAGTGTTTTTTATTGTTCCTTCAAACTTTCTGGCTATGATAAACATTGAGGATTGTCCAGCTGATAGTCCATCATGTACATTTGCACAGCCATAAAAACCTTGAGCAGGTCCTCAGAAGTACTAGGCTCTCTTTCAATGTCTGGCCTTTGAATATGTAAACTCCTCCTTATAAAATACTTTTCACTTACGTGTTTTCTATCCTTCCTCCAGATACCACTTCCTCTAGGAAATCTTACAGCTTAAGTTTGGCATAGATGTGACTTCTATATGTTCCAAAAATACGCTGCCTACATTTGCTCTAGTCTTATGATTCTGTGTTGAAATTGCCTATTCTCTTCTGATTCTCTTATTGAATTTTAAGCTGCTTTGAGCCAGGATTATATCTTGTTCACTTTTGTACACCCAGTACTTAGCATAGTGCTTCGCATACGGAAACTACTCAATAAAGTTTCGGAGATTAATCCAAGGTTACATACCCAATGAGTGGCAGATCTGGGATTCCAATTCAGTTCTCTCTGCCTCTGTGCCATTTGTTTTGTGCTGTGCTGAGAAACACTACCTTCCCTTCCCAAAGATACTCATCTAAACGTATAACTGCTAAAGTATAGTCTTGAAAGTATTGCATGGTGCAGACTGATAATCTTTTTTAGGGAAAAATCCACAGCTGAATTATTCTAAATCCTTCCACTGAAGTATCACAAAAGTTGGCCCACATGTGGTGTTTCTACTGTTGGGTGCTTTGGCTGAGTAGGGTCCTGGTGTGCTTCCTATGTGATGGAACAATAGTAATACTTGATGATCCAGACGTGTACAATGAATAAGTCATAAGTGCATTGCACAAATGTGTCCTTCCTCAATTAAATGATGTTATGTCATAAAATATACCTAAAACATAGTGACTTCTTCAATTATGTTATCAGGAATGAGCTGTTTTGTGGTTGTTTCTAATAATGAAAGGAATTGCATTTTTAATCTTTTAACTTAAGTGTATTTTAATTGAATTTTTGTTATGTGTTGTAGTTTATAATGTATTTGTGCTAAAAGACCACGTGTCTTTCGGTCTCAACTGCAAGGTAAATTATACAAAGTTTTTAAGTCTGTTTTCTTCTTATTCATTTTAATATTCAACTTCCAGATTGTGGTAGCATTACAGACTGCTATAGCTGAAAGGAGAAAAAAGAATTTGAGAATAATTCCTATAGCTTATAGAGTATATTTTATACCCTCATCAGTGAGAAAGTTTATTTGTAATCCAGATGGCACAGACTGAACAAATAATTTGTTTACTGCAATTTTTCATTCTTCTTAATGTGTTTGATATCTGAAGACCTTAATTGGCAAGTATTTACCTAGAGCAGAGGAGTTGATCACATGGTGTTTTAAAAAATAATTGAAATCAAAATTTTAAAGTAGGAGATTTAGCCTCAAACTAAATATTTCTGGGATCTCCTGAAAAATCAAATGATATGGGACCAGATACCCATGCAGCATGATACTCTGAAGTTATATAGCACTGGCCTGACCCCTTTCAGGCACAATATCTTTAGTCCCTTACACCCACACATTTCTCCTTTTTGTATTGTCTCCTTGGCCCTCTTGGTATTGATTTCTTGATATCTGGATTAAAGTATTTCTGTTTGTATAGAAAATAATAACTTTTCAAACAAAACCTGGTTTCAAGATTAATAGCTATTGAGTTCTTTAATATTCCTTGATTATTGGGGAGTATATTTTCTTTTCTTTTTTTCCCCCTGTCACTTTTTTTTAATTGCTTAAAGTATTACAAAGGGTATTACATATGTCTCCTTTTTCCCACCGCCCTTGACAATCCCCTGGCCTCCTCTACCCCCCAGTGTCTTATGTCCATTGGTTATGCTTATATGCATGCATATAAGTCCTTAGGTTGATCTCTTACCAGCCCCTTCTGCCCCCCTACCCTCCCCGTTCCCGCTGCAGTTTGACAGTCTGAGACAGCTCTGCCTCTGTATCTATTTTTGTTCATAAGTTTAGGGGAGTATTTTTTCAAAATAAGATGACATCACAATGGGAATAGGTGAACTTTGGCCAATATTATTTTATATATGACCTAATTTAGTTAGTAAGAAGTTATTGAACATTTGTGAAGCCCTGGCAATATAGCCATCCTCTTTCAAGTAACTTATAGACATTCTCTGCCTGTATCAGCCAACTGTCAATAAAACTGACTAGATTTAGAGTAACGCAGATTTTAACCTGTTAAATAAAACAAAGATGTAGGTATTTAGTTTTTTTAAAAAAATATATTTTTATTGATTTCAGAGGGGAAAAGGGAAGGAGAGAGAGAGACACACACAAATATCAATGATGAGAGAGAAAATCATTGATGGGCTGCCTTCTGCATGCCCCACACTGGGGATCAAGCCCACAACCTAGGCATGTGCCCTGACAGGGAATCGAACCATGACCTCCTGGTTCATAGGTTGACATTCAACCACTGAGCCACGCCAGCTGGGCAGTATTCAACTTTTAAACAGGTATTTATTTAGAAATTTGTTAGTTCATAATAAAGTGATAGAGTTACAATCAAAATTGGAGGAAACATTAATCCTTAAATTATATTCTTCATTTTTGGAAAAACACACACACAAGTATTTTGTGAGGAAGAATTTTTATTCTTGGACTAAAAGAGAGTCCTTGAAAAGTAAAGTTCACTTGTTCTCTCACTGAACATAGTTATAGAAAGTAGGTCATTGCTTTCCTCACCAAATTAACAAAATATGTTAGCCCTTGAACTTTAAAAAAATAATAATACCATTAATGCTAGAATGGCCATGCTGTTCTTCATCTATTCCTTAGTTGGGAAAGAGCTGTTTACATGTTCTTTGACCTGATTTGTTGCCTTCAGAATACTTCAGTGTTTCTTCTACTTACAAGACACAGCACAGAGATTTGCCAAATCCCAGTACCAATTCTCCTGGCTATGGCCATTATGTGATATTTTGACTTTAGAATTCCTCATTAGTTTGATCTAATTTTATACAGTCATGGCAATACAAATGAAATTAATCCAGACTGAATAGACAAAATTATAAATCAGTTATCAGATGAAGTTTATCTATTTACTTTTTTTATTCCAAAAGTTCTTAATTGCCTTTAAAAACCCTATGGTCCTTACAACCAATACCTCTTCTCTATAAGATGGTACTGTTTTCATAGGTAAGTAGGAATTTTACACTTACTGATATTTTCCTACAGCATGTTGACTTTCTTGAAGCCTCTAACAAAATCTGCACACATAGTATTTTTGCTCCTGAAGTTCACTCTGAACGGAACCCCAGTACCTTCTATACATTCCACAAATTCCTAACTATTTCACTTCTGCTTTCACCATTCCGCTAGTAGGTCTGCTTTAGCTGAGGTCTCTAAGGCGGTGCATATTGCCAAGTTCAACAGACCCTCCTCAGTCTTTGTCTTACTTGATCTTTCTGCAATGTTTGACCCTCTCCTTGAAACTCGTTACTTTGTGTGACACTACAGCCTCCTATTTTTTCTTTCCCTTCTTACTTAGATTCTTTCACAGATTTCTATCCTTCTGCCTACCCCTTAAATAAAGTAAAATTTATTTTTGGACCTTTCACATACTCCTCTTCCTTGAGGGATCTACTACATACTTATAGCTAAAGACACACTCCTATGCCACTACCTCCAAAAGCTGTATTATTATAGTCTAGATCTTTCTTTCCTGCCCCACACTTT
This sequence comes from Myotis davidii, assembly GCF_000327345.1. Lineage (NCBI taxonomy): Eukaryota > Metazoa > Chordata > Mammalia > Chiroptera > Vespertilionidae > Myotis > Myotis davidii. The sequence continues at coordinate 6,903,421 of NW_006383016.1, forward strand.
TATGCCCATCCCCTAAATACACATATTTATTTACATGGACTACAATACTTCAAATTCAATCCATATTTTTGGACCTAAAACTGATATTTTTCTCTTATTCCTTATCATGTGGAAGAGTTTCTTTATATATGCAAAAATCCAAGCTGAAACTTGGGACTAATCCTGATTAGCTTTTTCTTAATGTTGAGTCCATTCATTTACTCCAGAGTATGGAGAAGAGTCATACAGAGCACTGACTTTCTGCTCCAATGGCATGCTATGCATACCACTTGATGCCCTCTTGAAATAGGCTCCCCAGATCTTTCATGTTAGCAACCTAATTATTCTCAAGATCTGACCTTGGGCTTTTCCCACTTCCACAGAAGATCCAGTCAATGATTTTTTAAATTGTATATCTATTTACCCCCCAAAAGAAAACAAATAAACAAAACAAAACAAAAAACCTTTAAGAGGCTCATTACCTATAACACAGATTTTGCAACTTTTTTTCCATAAAGAAAATCTTAAGTGGAAGCCTAAACAGATAAAAACTAAGAAGATTTCTTTCCCAGCAGGTCCTGAGGGGACTCTATAATCTGAAAACAACTGACCTACAGTATAAAATACAGATTCTTCTAAATGGCAAACAAGGCCCTCTAATCTTACCTTCCAGATACTCACCCCAACTTTCCACCTGCGCTCCCTCACACTGATCTCCCTGGCTTTCTCTAAACCGGCCACATTTGGTTGGGGCCTCTCTGCTGTTCCATACCTTTACTGGCTGCCTGAATGTCCTTCCCACCTTTTATGACTGATAACATCCAGTTCATCTTTGAGACCCATTAAACTGTTCCCTCATGCATATCTCAATGCTCCCCCTTCCTGCCTACGCCCTGTACCCGCAGTGTCATTCATTATTCCTGCTTCTGTGTACCTTATTATTTTGTATGTGTTTACATAAATACACCTCTATTTTACATATACATTTATTTTCTGTTTATGGGTTAATTTCTATCATCATATTGTGAACTCTTTGAAAACAAGTCCTATATTCATCTTTGTATTCCCAGCCTGTAGCAGGGTCCTTAGATCAAATTCAACACCTGGTGCTTTTTACAATGATTTTAGGTAGTTGTTATTTTTCTGGACATATTACTTACAACATCTAATCCATTCCTCAAAAGCACAAATACATTTACTCCCTTTGGCACAGTTCTGCACTGCCCTAATATGGTTACTTTAATTATGATATCAATAAGTATCAATCAAGTGCTCTATCTTCATGGATTTTTATTTAAATTCGTGGAAGTTCTTTAGATCATTCATTCACTTCTTAATTTATCCAACAACCATTTATTGAGAACCTAGAGTATACTGGGCTCAGAGAAGTGGAGAGGAGTCGGAGAGAGAAGCTGAGACATGCATTTCCCGATGTTAAGTCTTGCTGTCCATGGTGATAGCTTTCAACTTTAACACATTATGGATCTTTGGAAGAGAAAGCCAATTTGGCTTTTAATATACACTAATACTTAGAATGGGTGGTGAAATTGAAGAAAAGAAAAAATAAAGCCTCCACAATTCTGCCTTTACTTAATAAAGTACATACCATATTGAAGTCGTTATCACTTCAAAAGAATATACTCACATGATGCAAAACTAAATCCAGAATTCATTTTCTGCCTAAAAACTCTATTATGTCTTCTTCGTATTAAGATAACAAATTGAATTTCTTTGGATTATAGTACTTCATATATATTACATACATAAATTAACAAAATAGTACTTATCCATTTTGGTGGTCATTTATGTAGCTGTAGGTCATTAAACTGAGAATTTAAAAATGATTATTGTGATTTCCATAAAAAGTTTTGAGTTGATCGTTGTTTTTTAAAAGCTCTCTGATTAAAGATTACCCATGGCTGCCAAACTCAAGCTATTTATTGCTTGAAATGGTCACGTTTTTATGCAACAAGCATGGAAAACACTTGACTTTTTTTGGACTGTTTTGTATTTTTAGAAAAAGAAAAGGAAAAACTAATACTTATTGAATATCCATTAAGTACTAGGATGTTGCTTTTCCTTTAATCTTCCCAATCAACCTTGGGGCAAAAGATATCGCCTTTATTTTTGGTAATTCAGAAATTGGATCTCAAGGGAAGTGAAGTGATTTGTCCCAGATTCCTCACTAGAAACTGGCATAGTCTGGTTTAGAACTTAGTGCTCTGATGCCACTCCTACTCTTTTTCTGTATAATGTTGCCTCACACAAATGTTCAAGGCTAGTGTGAATAATATAACACAAGAAAGTGAACTAAAAGATGCCATTTTAAAAAATGATAACACTTCTGGCTTGATCTTCTTATTGCTGTTTATCTCCATGGTACATCCTATGTATTTGTAACTGTGATTCACTTTTCACTGTCCATAGTTCATTTCTAGTTCTTTCCCACGGCTGTGAAACTTGTTAGAGTTGTTTTGTATAGGACCTCTAGGTCTACTCGTTAGAAATTACAATTTTTAAAATTATTTTGGCCTTCAGTGTAACAAACATGCTTTTCTTCCTGTGTGAAAGGAAATCTAGAGTGAACAGTCCGTTTTTCTGCCTTATTTGAGCCTGGTGAACAATTCTTCTTCTAATTTTCTGTTATTTTAAATTTTTACATTTTGTGGTTACTAAGTCATTCAGAAATATGACATTATTTTGTACTCATGCAGTAAATATACTGTACTCCAGTTTTTATATGTCATGAAACAGTATTTGCTGTCCAAACATGAGATTGCTGTAAGGAAACTCAGTTCTAGAGCAGAATATATTCAGGCCTGGAACTATTGTGAAGCTTGATAGGTAAAAAAGAATAGAGTTGGGGCTTTTATAATTTTATGTCAAAGCCTTATAATGCATTGCATTTGGCATGTCAACAATGGAATACTGTGTAAAACTTTAAAACATGCATCTTTTCTCCAGATCAAGAACATGGCAGCTTGTGCTTTTCACTGAGCTTTCTAGTGAAGGAAGCTTTTTCACAAAGCGAATGATAATCTGAACCAATGCAATAATGAATGCAAGGAATTAGGTCTGTGTTTTCATATACTTATTTTATGTTTCCATCAGCTTTACTAAAAAAGCCTAAATTAGCAATGCTTCAAATTATAAATTAGGAGCCAAATATTTTAAATACTTGTATTATAAACAACTTCATTATTTTCTATAATTTCAATTAGGTTCTGCCTTGAATACTTAACAGTTTTATTTTTCAGAACAGATAATCAAATGAGGAAACTCATTTTTTGTTGTTGATCATAATAGCATAACAAAATTACCTCACTGCTTGTCCTGTCCTCTCTGAGAGTCATCAATAACATCAATAACTTCAATGTAAAAATTTGTTTAAAGAAACTGATCATCTTTCCATGCTGCCCATCTGCTTTTCATCCCCTCATAACCTTAGCCTTTAAAACAAACAATCTGAGTCTGCTAATAGGGAGTTAACAAGATATCCTTTTTAGTGGACTGAATCAAGCACAGCAGAGAAAAGGCCTCCCTTATCACCTATGTCATTTGGCGGATATAAAAGCCATACCCTTTTTGCCTAAATTCTCACATTGGCTGCAGAACCAAGTCTAAAATCTAGATCTTCAGGCTAACATTTATGCCACACCATACTGTTGCTCATACTGACTTCAACCAGTGATTTGACTACAATCTGTGTTCTGCAAATAAATGCAGTGCCTCAATATTTCACAGATTTTTAAGTTATATTTATTCATTGCACAAATATTTATTGACATCTACTATGTGCTAGAAATATAGCTATGAAGGAGTTAGACACATTCCTTGCCTTCACAGGGCTTAAATGCTAATAAAGGGATAGCCAATAAATAAACTGATAAATCTATAATGTAATAATAGATATTCAAAGCAGGATAAGGAGATGAATTATTTTATATAGTAACTTTATGAATGAGTTGTTTGGCTATATTTCTTTTTCAAGTGAAGATGGAATTGAGACATTTGAGGGGAGGTATAAACAGAATGGATGGATGCTCTTATCCATCTTGGTTTGGGACTTAATTCAGTATATTCACACTTTTGTGAACGCGCGCGCACACACACACACACACACACACACAATGTGTTAGTGAGCATGCCGTGACAATGGGTTTTTTGATGAATTGTCAGAATGCTATTTTAAATACATATTTATCTTTTTTCATTGTGAGCATTGCCATTCTGTTACTTCAATTTATTTAAGGACATTGTCATCTAACAATGTTAATGCATCTAAATGTTGATGCAAAATTTGAAAGGCCAAGAGGTATAGAAAAAATACTACAGAATGACAGCAAAATGGTAAACACGAGGAGTTCTCAGTACAGCGTGAAGAAGCTTTCCTTGTTCCTGGGGAATTCCAGTGTGTTGCAGAGAGCTAAATTCCCTCTTAGGCTCCCTCTCACCCTGCTTTTTCAGGAAAGAGTCATGATGGTATTTATAGCTCCTCAGTGGCCTTGAGACAAGTGACAAATGTTTTATTTCTTCCCCCTCTACTGTTTTCAAATACCTGGGAGTTTTCCTCTACAAGTAAAAAAAGAATATCCAATTGATAAAAGCTGGTATCAAGCCCTTACTATGTGCCAGCCCAGTGGGCTTGGGCCTAGTCAGTCACAATCCAGGACTGCTGGCTCCAAACCGCTTGCCTGCCAGCCTGATCACCCCCTATCTACTCCCCTGCCAGCCTGATAGATGCCTAACTGCTCCCCAGCTGGCCTGGTTGCCCCTAACTGTCTTCCCCTGAGGACTGGTCACCCTCAACTGCCCTCCTTTGCTGGCCCAGTCATCCCTAACTGCCCTCCCCTGCTGGCCTGATCGCCCTCAACTGCCCTACCCTGCCGGCCATCTTGTGGTGGCCATCTCGTGTCCACATGGGGGTGGCCATCTTTGACCTCATGAGGGTGGCCATTTTGTGTTGGAGTGATGGTCAATTTGCATATTACCTCTTTATTATATAGGATTGTGGGTAGTGACCTAAAGAGGTTAAACATCTATCTTGCTCAAGGTCATACATATAATCAGGGGAGTTAGACATGGAACCTAGCGATTGGACTTAGGGCCTCAACTCTTAAACACAGACATCTGCATGAGTCTTTTATTTTGAAAAATATAAACTTGTGGATCAGGTTCTAAATGAAAAGTAGAAAAAAAACTGCATGGCATGAGGTACAAAATGGCCGAGGAAGGTCACTGGCCATGATCATAGGACAGTAGTCTAGTGTGATGAAAGATCATGGTTTTTCTAAATATCTGTCTATTCTTTTTGAGAGTGATTCCATCCCCATGAACACAAGAAGTTGTAGAATGTAATAGCACAGGTTGATGGAAACTGAAACCTTAGAGAAAATTAGATGATTTTTTCATTGCAGGAGTTTTTTAGACAAGTACTCTCAGTAAAGCATTTGTAGGTAGTGTTTGGAAAGACCAGGGAAAAGCCTTACAAATATCACCAAAATCAAAAGGGTACTTGTGGTTGGTGTATACATGGGATTTATAACATGACTTTTTGGTCCTTGCTTCTTCTTTCTCCTGTGGCTGCTAAGAGTGAAATTATTCACATTTGTAAACATTTATCTGATTACACATTTATTAATTCAGCCAATATTTATTGAACATCTACTTACTCTATGTCAATATGGAGATACAAGTTTTATGAAATATATAAAAATTAAAGAGTGAATTTCTGATGTAAAAGAGCTTATGGATGTTCCTTCTTCCCATAATTATTTAACACAAGTTATGAGAGTAAATAATATGTGATATATGTTTGCTTCAGGCTTACAACCAATGTCAAGGGAAAATATGTAGCTGAACGTATGCACTAAGTATTCTAAAGAGGGGACAGAAAATAATCAAATGAACAAATTCACATAAATTATTAGTAATACTATGATGGGATTAAGGAGAGGGCTGTGAAAGAAAACAACAGAATGTCCCTTTGTGGAGGGAGAGTAAGAAGACTTCTCTGACGGGGTAACATATAAGCTGAGATGAGAAAATGAGGTGGAGACAGTCATTGAGAAAGCCAGTCAGAAATAAGTCCAGACAAAGGAAATGAAAGACTTAACATGGGAAGTAGGAGAACTAGAAGGAGGGGGATTTAGTGACTTACGATAGATTTTAAAAAAAACCTGTACATTTAATTGCAGAGACAAAACAACAGGTTTTAGAGACATTCCTATGATGCCTGTTATACTTTCCTGTTCCAAGACAATGAGGTGAGCATTAAATGGATTGAAGAGCCATGAGGAGGTAAGAGGAAAAAATTCTAATCAAATTTTATCAGGTATTCAAGATACTAAGGGACAAATTGTAATTACAGAATGTTCTGCAAAGAATAATATACCAAGGTAAAATCTTAGGATACACATTCTATTCTTGCAAGAATGTTTTATTTTCCAACAGTAAATTGAGACACTGGGGATGGTAGATTTGTTATAAAGAAGCATTTTGAAACTTCAATTAAAAGGCTTTATTGAAAATATTTGTCACAACAATACCCTGCTTAATGTTTCAGAAAAGTCATTGCTGAGGTCAATATCTATGAAAAAAAATGACATAATTTTTGTTTCAGTTCAAAAATTGCAGAAATAAATTTTCACTAATGAATACTTCCTTATTTTAACAAGGTACTTTTTAGTATTGTTACCCTGAGGTTCTGACACCTCATTACTTGGCAAACTTATATGGTTTTTCAGATCTCTGAGTTATAGAAAGTAGACATTGTGAAGTTCTAACTCAGTTTCAATATTTATATGACTGAAAATTAAGTCATGAGGGACCACTAACAACGTGATTGAAACTTTGTGGTCAGCTTCTAGGTTGTCAAAATAATTCAACGTATACACACACATGCCCACAAGCACGCACACATGAACATGCATGGACACATACACACATGAAAACCATGCTCTGTGTGTGTGTGTGTGTGTGTGTGTTTAAATTGATTTCAGAGAGGAAGGGAGAGGGAGAGATAGGAATGTCAATGATGAGAGAAAATCATTGATCAGCTGCCTCCTGCATGTCCCCTACTGGGGATTGAGCCCAAAACCTGGACATGTGCCCTTGACTGGAATGGAGCCTGGCACCCTTCAGCCTGCAGGCAGACGCTCTATCCACTGAGTCAAACCAGCTAGAGCCAAAAGCCATGCTTTCATTGAGGGCATAGAAAGGACGAGAGTAACAGACTTATCATACCTGCTTTATGCTTATAATAGGTGAGACTCTACTCAGAATATTCTTCAAAGTATTCTTTAAAGATCATTGGAATGTGCCCGGATTACTTTCTGCTGGGGAAATGGCTCTTCTAAGGGGCCAAAGAGGAGCACAGTCTGGAAACCTCTGGTTTTCATCTTTTTCTTTGACACAATCTCAATCCAGTTCTTTCTCTGATACTTAATTCTCTATATCCTTGCTTCTCATAAGCCAGCAGCATCACCTGGGAGCTTGTCTGAAATGCAAAATTTCAAGCCCCAACTCCAGACCTACTGAATCAGAATCTGCATTTCAACTGCAAGTGTTGTATGTACTTCCAAGTTTTAAGGTCTCCTCTATATTCAAAAATGCTCAAATTTTCCCTGTCTTACAAAACTGTCATCAGACCTTACCTCTGTTTCTTTGCTATAACTATGTTTTTCCTTTATTTTTATGACCACTATTTCATGCTGCTGCATACATTCTCATTTCTTCTTGCTCCATAATCCCTGGAATCTGGGTTCATGCCCAACTGTAGTGCACACATAAAAGCCATTGTCCCTCAGCATCCTTTTACCTTATCTGACCTAGCATCCACCATTCCTCCCTTCTCTGACCATGGGGTCCAGACCCCTCTCTCAGGGCACAGCCTACCCTGGTTAAGTCAAATAGTTGATCACATTCCTTATCCAGGACCCAGGACAGTGGAATTCCTGTCCAGTTGACCCCATGCCTTCTTAAGCAATTCTTGGGCTGTCTCCAGAAGAGCTTTTGGCTGCTGTGGTATGTGTACTTATCTGCCTGAGTGGCAACTAGGGGAAGCTGGTGTGGACAAAGCTTTCTCCTGTGGGCTGTTTTTTCACACATGTCTGTGGGAATCTACTTGTGGCAAGGTGCAGCCAGAGGTGGAAAGAGAGCCACCAAGGAGCTATCACTATTAGTTTACTGTTGGTAGCAAATGAGACTAATTCCTACATCTGTGCTCTGGAATGTCACCAGTGACTTCTACATTGCCACAGCTTTTCCTCTGTTTTCATTTCCTTTGAGTGCTCTCCTTCATTTGGCACCACGGATTTCCTTAAGACTTAGAAAACTCATTTCTCAAGTACTTGTATTGTTGACATGTCATGAACCTTAGAGTCGAAATAGACTCTTCTCTCAGCCTCTGGTCTCACCCTTACAACCTTTCAATTAAAAATTTGTTTTTAATCAGTAAAAAACTCACCTCCCTCACTGTGGATGTCCTGGATTAGTTACTTCAGTAGATTTCAAACTAGTCTTATTCATCTGAAGTGCATCTTCTATATAATCATAAGAGTGAGCTTCTAACAGGAAATTGATTTATATATATATATAT
>NW_006383016.1:6912180-6946554 GCF_000327345.1 Myotis davidii
CTTATTAATAATCACTGCTTCTTCAACTACTGAATACACAGTTTTTTTATAAAAAGAATACATTTTTATTGATTTCAGAGAGGAAGGGAGAAGGAGAGAGAGATAGAAACATCAATGATGACAGAGAATCATTGATCAGCTGCCTCCTACTGGGGATCAAGCCCACAACCCAGGCATGTGCACTTGACCGGAATCTAACCTGGGACCCTTTAGTCTGCAGGCTGAGGCTCTATCCACTGAGTCAAACCGGGTAGGGGTGCACACAGTCTTTAAGACAGCTTACAAATCCCTTCATGCTCTGCCCCTTGCTTACATGTCCAACTTACTTCATTATTTAACCAAATATTTATTGTCTACTTGTGATAGGCAGAATTCTAGGCAGTGAGGGTACTGTGTGAACATGATAGGGTGCCTACTTTCAAGGAACTACTAAGGACAGATCATCTGTAAACAAATAAACAGATAAGCCAATAAGGGAAATTTTAAAATATTAATCAAATGTGTTCATAGAATAAAAATAGGGTTATTTGCTGGACAATGACAGGGTGGCTAAATTAAGCTGTAAGCTTTGAAAATCTTTTCTAGAGATGTGACATTTAAGCTGAGTATGTTAATGACTAGAAAATATACCTGAAGTACAGCCAAATGAATCTTATGAGGAGAGCTCACGGAGCATGCAAAGGCCCACAGCGGTTCTCAACATGTGGTTGCGACCCCTTTGGTGGTCAAAGGACCCTTTCACAGGGGTCGCCTAAGACCATCCTGCATATCAGATATTTATATTACAATTCATAACAGTAGCAACATCACAGTTATGAAGTAGCAACGAAAATAATTTTATGGTTGGGTCACAACATGAGGAACTGTATTTAAAGGGCCAGAAGGTTGAGAACCACTGCCCTAGAGGAAGAAGTACTTACTGCCCACGTCAACTCCACCTCAGACTTGCAGTTCCTCAAGCATGCTGGGCTATTTCCAGCCTCCGTGGCTTTGTGCACACAAGTCTGTCTGCTTGGGATGCCCTTTCCTTCATTCCACCCAGCCAGTTACTACTCACCCTTCAAGTTCAGTTCAATCTACCTGTCATCTCCTTTGTTAAGGCTTTTTGGACTGCCAACCTCTTGCCCAGGAGGTGGAGGTGGTCCCTCCTCTGTGCTCCCTCCCCTTCCCTGGCATGAATTTCTGCTGTAATAATCCTCTTATGGTGTTGAAATTCTCTTAAAGGCAGAGAACATGTTGCATCACCTTGTTTTTCTAGAGCCTTGCATATGTCACACACTCAGTGAGTACTTATGTAAATGGATGAAGGAAATGTTCTTTTGAAAATCATCTGTTCAAATCTCTATGCCACTTTGTTCTAAATCTTTTCAAAGAACTCTGTAACTTCCTTAATTTTTTTTGTAGTTTAGTGCTCTTTCTGTTTTTCTCCCCATCTAGTCTTCAGGATTCTCTAGGGCTGAAGACTTAAAGCTTTCTAGTTCTGAGACCTCTTGAATTTTCAGAATTTCAACAACCATTTCTATGTTGACTTAAATTTTTTGTTTTCAAAATTATGCTGTTTATTTTTTAAAAAAATTTATTCATATAATTCAGTTGACTTTCAGTTTCTTGTTTTCTTTCTTGTCCTTAGGATCTTAAACAATATCACGAGAAATAGTAGGCAAAAAAAAAAAAATCCAAGTCAGTATATATTTTTAAGGAAACCCTGGTGTCTACATGTAAGATAGTTGTCAGATTACTTTGAGTTAGACATGCTAAGTGCTTTATAAAGATAGTAGTTTAACCTTTACAATGGTCTCATAAAGTAGGTATTTTTATTATTTCTATTTGCAGATGGGGCAAATGAGGGGTAGAGAGATTGGGAATTTGTCATCAGTTACCAGTCAGTGTGGGAGCCTGGATTCTAACTTAAACCTGTGTTATATGACATGCAATCAGTAGGCTAAAGGACACATAGAGTGTGGCTTAAATATTAAACATTTTTATGGTAAGTCTGTCTCTCAAGTAAAGCTAGGAATGTAATAGGCCTGAAATTCCTGTAGCCATTTATTATTTTGGATTTGTATCCAGCCTATTACCATCTTATTTTGTCTCATAAACAAATATGTGTGTGTGTGTGTGTGTGTGTGTGTGTGTGTGTGTGTGTGTACACACACACATACTTTCTGAATCCAGCCACAACACTTTTGTGTTTCTTGCATATATCAAAATATCTGGAAAGGGCAAGAATAGGACTCAGATAGTGGCTTTGTAAAGCTTTTGCTATATAATTTAGGGATAGAAATTGGAATTCACTCAGACTGCTAAGAGGCACATTTTGTAAATCAAGCAATATTACAATCAGCCTTCAGGCACACCAAAGGCTTCTTTCAGACAATGATTTAGAGCAGGGGTGGGCAAACTTTTTGACTCGAGGGCCACAATGGGTTCTTAAACTGGACCGGAGGGCCGGAACAAAAGCATGGATGGAGTGTTTGTGTGAACTAATATAAATTCAAAGTAAACATCATTACATAAAAGGGTACAGTCTTTTTTTTCAATAGTTTTATTCATTTCAAATGGGCCAGATCCGGCCCGCGGGCTGTAGTTTGCCCACGGCTGATTTAGAGGTTCAATATGCTTCTCTTGGAGAGCTAGGCTAAAAATGGGACAGGGATCTGATTCCTTGGCTAATTAAATCCTTAGTGAGCAGTAAAATCAACTTCCCATTTTCCTCCCCTGCAGTCAGGACAGAGGCTTTTGTGGGGGCATCATAGCAGCCATCCTGTGAGGAGAAAGACAGGAAATACCTGATCACTACAGTAATTCAGTTACACAGGAGAAACCCCAACACAAGCAGAGTGCATTCCACCCTCCTCAGGAAAAGGTCAAACAGCCCTTTGTGACTTCAACAGCAAGTCAGCCCACAGAGGCTCCAAAACTTTAGATTTCTGAAGAAATAGCTTGGATCAGTTGGATGTCCTATTTTAATCTGGGAATGAAAAGTGATTGACTTTGTAGTGATGAATTCTTATGACGGTTCAGTGTGCATTGTGATTTCAAGTTGTGATCTAAATTACATAATGGCTATACATATTCATATGCTTAACAATATAATGCTCTATATTAGATAACACTCTATAGTTTCTGAGTACCTTCCACATCTCTTATGATCATTGCAATTACTCTTGGCCCAGAACTTATTAGCCACATATTATTTTTAATCAATCCTCCCCCAAATACTGGAAGATAAGGAACTGCAACTCAGAGACATTCTCTAATATGATAAATAATGGAGGTAAAATCCAAACCTACGTTTGTCTCACTTTGAAGCCAGTGTCCTGTAACAGCCCTCTGCTGCCTCACAAGAATGAGATGTGGCGGTATGGAGATTACACTCATTTCCAGCTGGGGAAAGTGTGGCTTGGGTCAAGGTCATATATCTTGGGAAGTGGAAGAGCTGGGATGTGAATCCACATTTCTGAATTTCTATGTCAGTATTTTATCTACTACAGCAAAATTGCAAAATTTTAGAAGCATCTGAAGAATGGTTAGAAATGTCATGCAGTCCCTCAAACCACTCTCACACTTGACTGTTATTTTTCATACCAGAGGCCTGGTGCACAAATTCGTGCACAGGTGGGGTCCAGCTGGCCTGCCCCGATGGAGGGGCCACAGGTGGTTGGCCGGCTGTTCCTGTCCCTGATTGGGGTGTTGGGGGCCAATCAGGACCCGGATCAGGCTGGTTAGCTGCCACAGTGCACATCATAGCCACCGGCCGTTCCGGTTGCTGGGCTTATATAGATAGATAGATAGATAGATAGATAGATAGATAGATAGATAGATATGCCTTGGGCTTATCCCAGTGGTCAGCAAACTCATTAGTCAACAGAGCCAAATATCAACAGTACTTCTTCAAAATAGACTCGCCCAGGCCGAAAACTGACTTCTGCGCATGGGCCACGAAGTTTCAATCACACTGTACGCACGCCCAAACGTGGTATTTTGTGGAAGAGCCACACTCAAGGGGCCAAAGAGCCGCATGTGGCTCGCGAGCCGCAGTTTGCCAACCATGGGCTTATCCCATGTATACTTTTAAAAAAAGACACCTTATCAATAGCATGTAAGTCAAATTTTTGGAGTTGAGAATGCAGCCTCTCAAACATATAATGGTTCTGATACTACCAGCTGACAAAAGTCTCCTTACCGTTTAGGGGCATGGGAATACAATGTTAACAGAAGCCACTAGATACTCATGGTTGTGAGTTACTCTGGAGTGATATAAGGTGAGTGTTCTTTGTAGGACACTCCAGAAGCCCTGGGGTCAGCGCTTCTTTAGGAAAGGAAGATGGAAAGTGACTATAGAGAAGAATCACTCTGTAAACCAGGAGGTCATTTGTTAGGGAGTGCCTGCATTCTATTCTCCTTGAAAAATGTCAAAGCAGAATCAACATAGATTTTTCTGATTTTGATGTGACAATAGTCATATTCTCTACAATTTTTAATTGTTAAAAAATAGCATGACAGTCTTTTCAGACAGGGATCTGCCCATTCCCCAATGTCACCACCACAACCCCTCTCCCCAAAGAAATTATGTGTGAAAGAATCTTTGAAAATCACTTTCAAATCTAGTATTGTTCTGTTACCTCCACGTTCTCAATGATAACTTGGTCAGGAGACCCATAGGCAAGTCAATATCAGCAGCATGAATATAAAAGGAAACTGTGTGGTGACCCACAAACTATCCCCCTAAGGCCATTATACTGTCCAGAAACATTCTTTTGCATTACACAGTTTACAGGCAAACGTACCCAAATGAGCTCCAGAGCTCTTTCATATTTCAGAACTTTTACTTTCATCTACCCACCAGTGAATAAGAAAGGGACTTTTCTCTGTTTAATTTCTTCTTTGGAATCCTAAACCATTTCCCTAAAGTGTTTTTGATCCTCAAATACTCTTTTGAAAATTATTTTTCCCTTTTTACTAAATGGTTCCTTTTAGCTACTTATACAAAACATTTATTTAAAAATACTCAAAGTGTTAGAACGTTGATGATTCCAGAAAGATTATATTAAATGTCATTATGGCAAAGTGGATAAAACACTGAATTAAAAGCCCAGGGACCAAGGGTCTAGTCTGGTTCATTCACTAAGAACATGCACATAAATCCTTTGAGTCTCAGTTTGTTGCAATGCCTGATTCATGGTTGTGTGTTACATAAAGAAATAAGGGATGAATTTGCATAATGAAGGTAATCTCAAACCTGAGAAACTCTAAGTAACCTTTTGATGGTAAGAATATCTCTTTAGACTGTACCTTTGTACCTTTCTAATAAGTTTCATGATACCTAGGAATGACTTAAACATCATTTTTTTCTTTTTTCTTTATTTATTTTTATTGACTTAAACATTATTAAAATCTTATTCAGTAGGGCCTTTTCTAGATAATGAGTAAACTATTAATAGTCTTCTGCAAAAATGAATGGAATAAAATCAAATCTATTCTGTATGTTTTGATATCTATTTTGTAGGTATAATAACAGAAGCAACTAATTTTTTATAATAGTACCAAAATTCACTAATTATGTATCTCCAAGAAGTTAATGTTTTATACTGAGTAATTAATGTAACATTTCTCTGATTTTAGTCTCAAACATATTTGACATTTTGTCTTTCTTAGACATATTTAGCAATGTTCATTTCAATTGCTTTGTTGATCATGCATATACCTTAAATATGGATTTGAATCTGAAAAAATGTAAAATTTCTAGTGCCTTGTCAGTTATTGAGAAATTGATTACTCAATTGCACATGCAAATTATACCTTTAAGTGTGAAAGAACATATTTGTAGAACAGCATTTAAAATTCTATCAGAGGAATCTTAATAACTTAAAAGAGTCCAAATTAAGATAAATTATTTTCTTTATACTGGCAGCTTCATTTCTTAGGATGACTGTCTTAAATTATCAGCTTGGATTTTAGGTGACGCATTGCCTTAATCACTAGGCGTGGGGTTACTTCATTTCATTTCCCAGAAATTCAGTGAAATCTGTAGGCCTGTGTTTATTACGTACATGACTTTAAACTCATTTTGGGAAATTCATAAATTTCTTCTGAAATATAAAGGGGAGAAGTCACTGTAACAGTGCCCCATTTCATTGTTTTTTAATAGAAATGGCCATCTGGGTATGTGTCTAGTCTCTACGCTAAGTATCATGTTAGAATAATGTCCATGAGAAATAATTGGGAAAAGATGAATAACTATGCCCTTTTTATTATGGAGGTTATCACTAATAATTATCATAAACAAGTAACATTTTAGGAAAATTCTAACCTAGTCCTAAAAATATATTTATAAATGTTCCAGGTGACAAGAACCTCACTCCCTCTTTGTTTTTTTGGAGCAACTTTGAACAAAGAGATAAATATTGTTTCCTCTAAAATTGAGTATACAAAGGAATATAAAAATGTGCATTCAGACATTCAAACTATGTTTAAAACACATCTGCTGTATCCCAGACACCATGCTAGCAGCTGGGAAAATAATGATGGAGAAACACAAACACAGGCTCTGGCTTCAAGGAGCTACCTAAACAACAAACGAATTACTCACAAAAATTATCATGGTAGTAAAAACTTCATATAGATACTCAGAGGAAGGCTTTCTTGTGGATAGACAAGAGAGAAGAGATTATTCCAGTTAGAGAGAACGTGCAATGGCTCTTTGGTGGAAGAAAACTTGGAAAACTTCAGGAACCAAAAGAAGTTTCCTCTGGTGAGGAGCAATTATTGAGAGTTTATAGTTTGAGAATGGACAGATGGAGTGCCTTACTGGCCAAATAGGGATTTTAGCTTTACTGTGACAGCAGAGAAAGCGATATAATAATTTTAAGGTGAGGGCATTGTATTTACATTTTGGAAAAAAACAGTCCCTATTCAATGCAAAGAATGGATTTGAGAACATTAAAAGTTGATAAGGGGATGCCAGTTAGGCTATTGTGTAATTCCAGGCAAGGAATGTGTGTAGTGTGGAGTAGGGTAGTGACAGTGAACATGGAGAAGGGATTATTCCTAGCTAATCATGGGTGAGTGTGGCCATGTGTGCTGTCTGGGCTGAAGAATTATGAGCAAAAAGAATGTGTGTTGATTCTGGGAACACTCTATCATTACCTATATGAAATTTATCAGACTCTCTACCAGGATAACAGGCAATGTACAGAATAGCGGCTTCTCAGAAGGTCTAAATCTCTCAGGGAGAGAGAAGGAGGGAGAGAGAGAGAGAATGAGGGATAGAGAACATTGATTTGTTGTTCCACCTATTTGTGCAGTCATTGGTTGATTCTTATATGTGCTCTGACTGGAGATTGAACCCACAACCTTGGCGTCGTGGGATGATGCTCTAGTCAACTGTGCTACCCAGCCAGGGTGATGCTGAGTGTTTCTTGAAAAGACAGAAGGGATATGCAATGAGAGCTGCTAACAGAATTAGGCAAATTTTGACTAACAGGTAATTCTTGGTTCCTCAAAAAGAGAATCATTTATTGGAACAAAAATAAGTTAATTGATAAAAACATGAACAAATAAATGAATAAATATCCTGCAAGTGAATAAACCTAGAAACAATGATGAAACCTTTATCATATTAAATTTACCTCATTCATTTTCTTGTTCCCAAAGCTATCTATTTGCAAAGGACATGCTCTTACATCATCCCCTTTAGAATGAGAGTTTTGTACATTTAGAACCAGCCCTAGGTAAAACTCTAAGTCATCATCTTTTAATTTGGGCCACAGTAATTAGTCTCTTTCATGTTGCAAGAAATACAATGATTAGGGTGTTGAAAGGATAGAGAGCAAAGTAAGGGAGCACAGGAATTCACTGTGACATTTGTGAAATAGAAAGAACTCAAATACAGAGTATAACTCTTAGTAGAAAGTAGACTCCGTGAAGGTATGGGTTTGAGTCTGTTTTCTTCACTGCAGTGTTCCCAGGTCTTAGAACAGTCTCTGGCACACAGGAAGCACTCAGTATTCACTGAATGTGAGGATAACTAACAGCTCATCTTGCCTTGCCTTATAAATGGGTATTTAATGCTTCTGAACTCTGTGATTCCGACCTTCTTGTGACTAGCCTTTCTCTTACTCTGCTTCTTTCTGTCTGTTTCTTCTGTCACCACCAGTCACCAACCCTCCACCTGGCTGCTCTATCCTCCCACGGTCTCTGCTTATTACTCAAGTTTTTGACTAGTTTGTGGTTTCTATTTTCCGTCTTGTCAAGGTGTTTATCTTGGTTTTGCAACACTCCAGAGCCTGTAACTCTATTTGAAGTTTTTCATTCGCATGTCATAAGAGATAATTTGATTGGTTGGTTGGTTGGTTAGTTACTATCTGATATTTTTTTTAAAAAAAAAACACTAAAAAAATGATAGCGCATAGCTCTCATGCCAGAATACTCATAAGACCTCTATTTAGTTCCATAGATTTCATATTTGCACACAGAAACAAACAAAAAAATCTTGTATTTGACCCAATATTCAAACATATACACACACATACCACCACCACCACCACCACCACCACCATACACTGAAACAACACTGACCTTTTTTATTCAAATGCACGTAGAGCTAATCTAATGTATATTATTATTTTTGTTCCATCTATCCCTTCTGTTCGGGTCCATTTTTACATATTCCATTTCACTTAGAAACATTGACGAATTGATTCATGACCAACAAGTAGGTCTAACATAGAGTTTAAAAAATTCTGGCCTAGCTTGCATTTGGCCCACTTTGATGTGGACATTCATTTTCATCTAGTCATCTGTGATTAATCGTCCATGCAGTAGAAAGCATGGGAAATTATATATATGACTGTGTAAAGCATGAGAAATTATATATATTACTAGATTCTTTCATGAGATGAGAACACACTCCTTTTTCATGGGGGTGTGAGAGGCACTTCATATAGTCTTTTCTGATACAGCCAAATTCCTACTCTTCAAGTTAATGTTGCCTTTATCCTTCCCTTACTCTGCCCATTTCATAAACTAACCCCTACTAAAATGTTGGTTGATGAATCCTTGCAATGGGAACTCTTCTAAGGTGTATTTCTGTTTTAATATCATCTTATTTAATTAATTTCATTGAATTGCTCTTGAGAGAATATCGCCTTTAGAACCGAATCATAGGTCTCTCATAATGTAATAATGAATGGGTGACAACTCAGAGGCAGGTGATGTAAGGAGAACCCAGGGCCTTACTTTATGCCTCTCCCATAATATATATCCTCCTAACATTGTGTGCAAATACAAATATTTTCTCTCAACTCCAATGGGAAGTTTGTAGAGACCCAACTCTACTCCTAGAATACTATATAGAGAATTTCCTGTGGTGGAAACTTGGTATGGCAGACAGAATAAGGGCCTCTCAAAGATCCCTGGAATCTGTGAATATGTTACCTGGCATGGCAAAAAGGATTTTGCAGATGTGATTTACGGTGTATATTTCAAGATGGGTGGGTAGTATTTTGGGTTATGCGGTGGTCCCAATACAATCAGTGAGTCCTTTGCATAGTAGCTCTTTCAGCTGTTGTTAGGGAAGGAAGGAGGAGGGAAAGAAGAGAGAGAGAGAGAAAGAGAGAGAGAGAGAGAGAGAGAGAGAGAGAGAGAGAGAGAGAAGAGATGACTGTGAGTTCAGGATCAGAAAGATGTGACTTGAGAGGACTCCACCAGCTGCTGCTGCAGGAAGGGGATCCAAGCTAAGGAGTACAGAGTTGTAGGTGGTCTAGCAAAAGCTGCACAGAGGATTCTGTTGTTGGTTAGTAGCAAAAGGGCAGCATGGAAACATCTATGATCATGCAGAGTTGGCACATACTTCCTTGTGTTATCCTGAAAGCAGCAAATGAAAGAAAAGAGGGATGAACTCTAAACTACTGCTTGGTGGATAGAGGTCAAGTTATGGATGATTCATCTGATGCTTGAGTAAAGAGCCAGAAAGATGTAATGAAGGAAAATATGAAATTGTAAGAAAAAGTTGGCTCACTTTCTTACTCTAAGGAAATAAGATCAATCTGACCTAAATTAACTTTGGTGCTAACATTTTACTATGATTTGAGCTACTCACTGAAATTAACTGGTAAATGGCACAGTGATTAACTATTTTTGGAAAGTTACAGTGTGATCATGACTCAGGACAAAGTGAACCAGAAAACGGATGTTATGGACAGGCAGGCCAGGGTCTGAGAGTCAGTAATACTGAAACAGGACAGAGAAAAACTCCAGGGGGAACTTATAAGCTTGCAAGTGTGGCCTTTCTCTCTCCCAGATAGCCTCATTTTGGGAAACATTTGAGCTTGTGGGGAATATGGCTGTTTCCTATTACTCTTTCTGGTATATTTTTCCTACCGGGACTGAATATGAGTGACATTTAACATAGGTCATTGAAGGATACCAGGAAAATCCCCTTTTGATTATTAACTGCCTAGGCATAGTTAAACCACTTGTTGTGTGTTTGATTTCCCCCTTTGGGTGCAAAGAGTCACTTGTTCTGCTCCTGGTAGAAACAGACAGTGGGCAAAGGCTAAATTCTCAGTGCACTGTGGCATGAAGAGAAAAAATTACCTCTGCATTAATAAGCAACTGAGAGCCTCCATGTGGTTGGAGAATTTATAAGTTAGAAGGAACTTTGAGCAAGGCTTCGTCATTTTACTGGTCATTCTAATTGAGATGAACAAATATGTACCGTGGCCAGGCACTGCGGAGCTTTTGGACAGAGATTAAATAACATCCAGTCCTTGATCTGATGGAGCCTGAATATAGTGTGGTAGGCAGAAGTGATGCATGTTACAGTGAGATGAGAGTTGTGTTAGATGTCTCAGTTTTTAGTTCCAGGCAATAGTAACAGACTTTGGCTAATACAAATCGGAGAACAACCCACCAGACTCCAGTTCCACAATTGCTGGGAAGGCTGGAGAATCAAGCTGTGAAGACAGAGCAGCTGCCAAAATGCAGTCATGCTAGGGGATAAATTACTTGTTTTTTTATTTTATTTTAATTAATTAATTAATTAATTTATTTATTTATTTTGTTCTATTGCTTAAAGTATTACAAAGAGTATTACATATGTCGGGGGGGGAAGAGATCAACTGAATTAGTTGTTTTTGCGAAGCCCCAGAAACCACGGTTTGTATGACCATCACCAAAAGTCTCAGACTGTGCTCTCCATGGCTGCGACAGCCACTTCCAAGCAGGACATTGTTTGAACAGCTGCCTCTGTTCACCAAGATGGTGGATTCTGTTGCCCCTGCTTCTTTGTGCCATTCCCGGTCCCAGATAGCTGTGTCTGATTAGCCCTTCTAAGAGCTTTGCTTCTCCCTTATCTTTCAGGCAGGTCTGACAGGCAGGCACTGGCATTTCAGCTTCCATGCTCATTGTTACCATTAGCGTGTGGATGGGTGAAGCAGATTTTAAACATCAGTCTTTTTCGGCTTAAGTGATCTTTGGGGTGACTCCTTTTTAGTTCTCAGTCTTTCATGTTCTCTTCCTCCTTAGCGGGTTTCTCGCCAAGATGGTACTTGAGTATATGGTAGGAGAACAGGCATAGCATTATGTGCAGAAAGAAGGGGGTCTGGAGTCCATGTGATGGCCTCTGGGTCCTGGCTGTTTGCCTGCTGTGGAGGAGTCTGATTTGATTCTGGCGCTTGACCAACAGGCCTTTTTGGAACATGGCACAAGCGTGCCACCCACTGATGGATGATTCTTACAATATTTCTGGAGTCATGAAGGCATAGTGTAACCTCTTTTCTGAACCCCTGGCGTTTGCAGGTTCGCTGGACCTCTTGGCACCTTCACATTCCCACACTGACGGATGGGATTAGTCCTTGATAAGCTCTCCCAACTGGGCAGCGAATGCAATGGTGCAGTCTGCTGAATGCTGAGGCCTGCTCCCGATATAGTGTTTCATTCTCAGAACCCACAGTGTGTTTCTACTGAAGCCCCCTTAGAGCTCACACAATCTCTGGCTTTCTCCTTCCCACACACTGGAGGAGGGGCTAGCTTTCCACACCCTTTTCTATCTGTCAAGAAATAGCAGATGCCCATATTATTTAGGTACAATAAATCTCATGGCTGCAAATGACATTGATTTCAGGGCAGAAATGAACAAAGTATACCAACCCATTCTGACAGCTGTATAAATCAGTACCAGAAACGTGTACGAGGCAAGGAAAGGGTAAAGGATTTAAAAAAGAGATTTTCTTAAGGAAGCAACCCTAAACTATGGGTAGAGGATGAATCCTGGACCCAGTTTCAGATATCTAACATTATACTCACACAGGCAGGCTATGGGGCTAGCATTCCTTATGATATAACAGAAGAATTGGGAGGACTGTCCAGACAACAGTCATCTACTCCTGCCTGTCCTCGAGGCTGATGGCCCATAGAAAAATCAGTGTGTGTCAGCAGTATCTAGAAGGTTCACTTCTTCCCAAGTGGCTGACAGCTAGAAGACACAGCTGAGTGTGTGGGGACCAGGAGAATCCCGTAGAAGCAGAGGTGTGAGGAACTCACTGCTGAGAGAATTCCCTTCCCTGGGTGGGAGAGATCGGTGATTAAGAACTATTGAAAGAAGTACAAAGGTCAGAGTTTCCACATCTGAGCTAGGAGATTAGATTAAAGGGGAAGGAAACCAGAAATGCTGGAGCTGATGATCGGAAACTCATAGATGGAGGCAAGGCTAGCTCTCCAAGATGCAGTCATGGTACTGGGGGCAGGTCACTGGGAAGCTGTTAGAAAGCCAAGTACACAGCACGAGGCAGAGCCGGGGAAGCAATAAGTACTGCCATGGAGCCTTCATTTCGGGGACTGTCAGATTTAAAACCTTACCTTTATGCAAATATGGTTGCAGAGTTCACACCAGACTACTCCAAAGAGGAATTTGAAAATAGTATGTATAGAGCTTTCAAAGTAAAAATGTTTTCTGAGAGAGATAAAGATGGCATTAGGTACTAAAATCCAGTTTAGAGTTAATATCTCAGTTATTTCATTCATTGATTATCAGAAACAGCTACATGTCAATTATGGAGTTAGTAAGGTGGGAATAAAGTAAGGGCTTACCTTCAAACAGGGCAGTAGCATTGCCTGTGTGTGTACACATATACACACAACAATGAAACAAAGTATAACATCTGTTAGGAGAGGACTAGATAAAATATTATGGAATTTATTAAGAGGGAGAGAATAATTCAGATTAGGGCAGACTGGGGAGGGCTTCTTAGAGAAGAGTGCTTTTTCCATTAGGCTTTGAAGGAAAGAAAAGATCTGAACATTTAAAGGTGGGCAAAAATAGTCCAGGGAGAAGCAGCAGCACAGAGAACAAAATCTGCAGGTCTGTGGAAGTAGAAAACCATCTGTTTTTAAAGGAATATCAGTGACATATGGGAGCATTGGGGTATGGTCAGGAGACTGAAGGACCTGTGACAAAGGGAAAAAGAATGGTTCAGTTTGGCTTGCAGGATGACCCTAGGGGAAATGTTAACAGGGCTGTGGGTGGATCATCTAGGTTGGGCAGCAGGGAGCCCCACTAGAGAGGTGGCATGTAGAGAGGAAGGAGAGAAAGTGCACAAAAGGGGAAGAAATTTATCCGGTGTCATTATTCTGTGTGGTATTTTAGCTGAAACCTTCCATTACATTTTTGGGCCCAACCAAGCCAATACCTTGTTTGTATCGATTTTTCTGGGCTGTGTCCAACAGAAAGTAAAGGCTAGAGACAGATCCTGTATGAAAACCCTTTTCTTAGTTTTGGTTTGTTTCTTTTTAGTACTCTATGTTCCTGATGTTGCAAAGAAGGGAAACAATTGTTGCAACTTTCATTTTCCCCTCCAAATTTCTTGTTCCTGAACTTTGAGCAATCAGAAATAATGCTGAATCATACAGAAGGAAAACATCATATGAGGAAATGGAAAGGGAAATGGAAGGGAATATCAACAAGGGTTCTATTTTGCTCACATTTTTTAAAGCACATTTAAAAAAATCTTGGGTATTTTGGAAGATGAAGGTCTTCATTATGCCTGTAGCTTCTCTGAGTGACAGTCATAGTGCTGATGCAGAGGCTTTCAGTCCTCCCTGGGAAGTCTTCATTCACCTGCCCATCGGCCGGGAGGTATCCTCAGCTCTGAATCACTGACAGAGAATCTGGTGGGGCCGGTTACACGGCTGCATGAGGTTTTGTTGGCATGAAGACTTTTTCTTGCCAACACTGAGGGTGCCTTCGTACTTCTTGGCAAACATCAAACTACTTCTGCTTCCTTTTAAGAAATAGGTTCATATTTATAAATTGTTCTTAGACATACCCACCTGATTACCTATTGCTTTGCTTTCCCATCTACATACTTAGTGCTTTGCTTTTCCATCTACTTATTCTTTCTTCCTAAAGTGAAACTGTAGCCATCCACCCTCTCATTCTGGTTTCAGGTGAGGAATTATGAATTGTGGGTGTTGTAGTCTTCTGCCTTTTAGGATTTCTGGTTGGGCAGCCTGGAGCTACACTGGGAGGACTTCTAGTCCCAGGTGGCTCTGTAAGCTGCAGTTCAGGTGCCACACGCAGAGCAAGACGTGTTTGAAGAGAGTCCTTGGTTTACGCAGAGTGACTTTCATTCACTAACATGATGTTCCTGAACTGAAGAGGCTTGGGGTCATTTCCACAACTGTAAGTGTTGTTTTCAAAAATTAATATTCTTTTCCCTATTGATATATAATACACATAGGAAATTTTGTCATTTCCAGAACAACTGAAGAAACTAAATGCTTCTTCCTTTCCAAGCAGAGCTTTATATTTTGTGAATTTGTGGGACATGATTTAGAATAAACTTTGACACATGGAATAGGATACCTTGACACATGATATAAAATAAAATAATTTATAAAAAGAGGAGGGAGACATGCAACATCCAAAATCAAATGTAAAAAAACCCCATTTTGCTTTGCTTCAAATATGTAGATGGTTGAAAACCTCTGAAAATTGCAACTATTTCAAAAAACAGCCAGTTGTGTTGAAGAGAATGTGGGCATTGAAGTCAGGTGAAATTGGATTCAGTAGCCCCTCTGATTTAAATATGTGACCTTTGACAAGATGTTTCACCTTGTGGAAACTCAATTTCCTCATTTGTAAAGTTGGCATAAAAACTACTTCACTGGGTTACTAGAGTGAAATTAGCATAGTGCATTGTACTAAATAGATGATTAGACAAATAACTGATAGAGGATGAACTTGGCTTCTTCCTAATTAAGTTTCAATTGAACTTCAGAAACAGATTAAAGAGAAAAATATTGTATGAGTTAACTATGTGAAATATCCAGACTACCAAATTCATAAAAACACAAAGTAGAATGGTGGTTGCCAGTGAGTTAGGGGGAGGGAGAAAATAGGAAATGTTTAATGGTGTAGAGTTTCAGTTTCGCAATTTGAAGACATTCTGGAGATTGGTCACACAGCATCGCAAATATACCTAACGCTATTAAACTGTACACTTATAAATGGTTAAGATGGTAAATTTTGTATTATATATATTTTCACTACAATTTTTAATAAGACAGAGAATTAAGGTGTCACTGACTCCTTAAATAATGTTCAAGTCTATTTTCAGTGGATCTAACTTCAGGATTGATATCGGATCACCTATGTTTATGCCTAGTTTTTACATAACAATAATGAATAGTGATTATGATGTATTTCTGGTATATTCTTAAAGTTGTCTTGACCTTTGTGGTGATCCTTTTTATACCATCCTTAATTTAATTATGTGATTACCTCTAATTCATAACAGTTATTTTTAATATGATTTCATGGATACTGACAGATATAGCAATTATGAAATCATAATTATTAGTTACAACTTACTTGAAAACTTTACATACAACCAAAAGTATTACTTATTGCAGCTTTCTCACATTGCCTGTAGCTTGTTTATAAACAGATTATTTTTGTGTCTGTGCCCCCAAGATAATAAAGACTATTAAGACAGTGAAACACCATTTTATTTTAAACTGTACTAGCTAATTTGGAGTACAAAAGACAATTTAAGGTTTTATTTATTTTAAACATTAAAGCATGTCATTATTGACTTTTTGGAAAATCTTTTCTTGAAAAACAACTCAAATGCCTAACTGTCCATTAAAACTAATTAACCGCTATGGTATTTGGTGACAACAACCAGTATCTGTGATGAGTGTGCAACATTTTGCATGTGATATATTTAAATGAAAATTATCTGATGAGCTATATAAGCAAGTCCAGGGTAGTATTAGAATGAAAACAAAGGAGAAAGAAAGTTTCAAAAGCACTTGATAAATACAGTTTAGTGTTTGAGAGGGCAGTATTGGTTTTGCTGTTGAATACCTTTATGGTCTACTCTCTCTAGGAAATGTCATTTATTAATTTAACAATTACTTTGAACAACCCTAAAATGTTCTTCCACTGGACTTGGGGTTAAAGAGTGACTGAGGCATGGCCCTCATGGGAATCCTGGTACAATAGAGGAGATATGTTCTCATAAAAACTTAAATAATCCATCAATAGAGGAGATATGTTCTCATAAAAACTTGCTAATCCATCAATCACTCATGCCATTCCTGGCATCACTGTTGGTTAATTCCCACTCCTTAGAAGATATGGTGCTCAGTATAATGTGATTAAAAAGAAGCCTCCATAAATATTTGCTTGAATTGTAATCATTGGAGACCAGGAAAAAATAAGTTGGAAAACTTATATATGAGTCTCTCAAAAGAAGAGTGGAGTGACTTCCCAAAACACCCAAGGAATGTACACCCAGCATGCCAGTGCATAATTCAGTAATGGGAAATGTCAAGTAAATACTATATTTGTACTGGGGGAATTTAATGTCTGTAGCAAGGTTGGAAAATGATCCCTATACGTGATCAAACTTTATTGAGCCTTGGAGATAAGAGAAAGGAAGTTAGAGAGGCAAAAAATGAAGGGAGTAGCTTTCTAGAAAATATGGGAAATTGAAAAGTACATGATATATTTAGTAAAGTTAACGTATCCAATCATCAACTCAACAAATAATTTCTTAACATCTGTGTGTGAGCTAAAGTGTGGGATATAATATGAACAAGAAAGACACCATCTCTCCCCATAGATGGACGTACTTGAACATGTAGAATTTAGGAAATGGGGCCAAAAATATTAATGGGAAAAAAAGCTCGTCTGTAATTATGAAGGATTTTGAAATATCAGCTTAAGGAGTGCGCACTTATTCTGAAGTCACTGAGGAATCAGTGCGAGTCACTGTGAGGTGAGTGGCAATATTCATTTACTTATTCAGTAAACATTTATTCTACCTGTGCTTTGCTTAGTGCAGGGGATATAGGAATGGAGGAGCTCCTATTACAGAGGAAGTGAAAAAAATGTATAAAAAAATTGATAATGCCATGTGATAAACAATACAGTGGTTGCACAAGACACAGATGCCTAACCCAGGCTGGAGAACTGTGGTGAGAAGAGGGATGACCATGGTGAGAGATATTCCAAGATGTTTTTTTTGGGTTAGAGAAAATGTCTTGAAGAAATTTGACAACTGAGTTTAGTCTTTTATAAAATAGCAACTATGTGCTCTTTTATTTTGAGTTTAAAATGTGGCATGTTCACTCTAGAAAACTTGAGAACCACAGTCAGAATTATGGAGGATATACATCTTTGATATACAAGGAGAGACCTTGTGTATATATCCTCATAGTCTTTTTATGGCTCTAATAGATATTAATGATGAATAACTTACAAAAAATGTTATGGGATAATTTTAATTCACTTGACAATATACTATACATTTCCATATCATTATATAGTCTTCTGTAACATAATTTTAAGTTGCTCATTATATATGATATTATAATTTAACCAATACTCTACTGTTCATCTTTTTCTGTAGCCAGTGTTTGCTGTTGTGAATAGTGCCACATTGAACATTGTTATACAAACATATTAGACATGTTTGATTGCTTTTAGAGGTAAATTTCTAGAATATGAATTAAATGTCATATCACCCACTAAAACTTCTGACCATATCATACAAGAGATATAAAGCTCTTATGGGATGTTCATAAGAGACTGAACTGATGAAACCTACATTTTAGTAATATCACCCTTAAAATACTGTGAAGGGAGAATAGAAAAGATGGAGGCAGAAAACTAGGTAGGATTTATCATAGAAATCTAGGTGAGAAAAAAATAGGCCCTGCAGAAATGAAGTCACATTATTGATAGAATGTTATAAAAGATTTTAGAGAAATTAATTTTGCAGAAATTGATAGATTGGAGACAATGACTCAGGGGCAAGAAAGGGGTAAAATTGACTGTGGATTACCTCCCAGTTTCTGACGTAGATAACTAACTGGGTGGATGGTAGTGTCCTTGTTCCCTTAGAGAGGGAAGATAGGAGAAACAGGTTCAGTTGAGACTAGTAGTCTTTGACGTGCCTGTGACCATCCACATGGAGAAATTGTTTAAGCAGCTGGACAGGTCCAGGAGTCAGGAGTACATATAGGTTAGAAATAGATGGTTGTGGGAGTCAGTGATACCCAAGCATAGCTGGTCATGGGTGTGGAGGGGTTCTCCCAGAGGTATTAAGGACTGCTTCAGGAGAAGAGAAGAGAGCTCATGATGGTGCCTCCTGACATAATAGTATTAAAGTTTAATCAGAGGGAGAAATAGCCATACTAGAGACTGACAAGGAGAGGCCAGAGAAATAGGAGGAAATCCAATAAAGTATAGAGTGAGGGAAGGCAGTAACTTTCCAAGATGGGAGAAATTAACAGTGTCACATGTCACAGAGAGGCCTAAGAATGAAAGGTGTCATTTACATTTCACTGGCACTTTTGCCTGGAAAAGCGTCACTGGAGTGTCAGGGACAGACACTTGAATGTCATGATTAGAGCTGTGTTTCAGTATGATGACTTCAGAGGCAGTGGGTAAATAGGCTTAGGGAAGGAAGAGTTGAGAAAATGGGAAGCCAGTGCAACAGAGAGATCACTGGGGCTCCAGAAATGATGTAATAAGGGCGAATGCAGGACACTGCCATGGCAAAATGAGACTGACTGTGGTAGTAGGATTTTTCAAGCACAAGGATATAATGTATGAGGGAGAGGATGAAGTTTAAGAGAGCTCCAAAATTTTCATCTGATATGCCTGATAAAACCATCAACAAAGGCAGATTTAAGGAAAAGAAATAGGCATTTTTGTTAGTAGAGAAAAGGAAGAGCAGATGAGTTCTACCTTGGAGATGCTGAATTGAGATGCATAGGATATGACAACATTCACATGGAGACATTCTGATGATGGCTTTATGGTTTTGAGGCTCAGGGCAGAGATCTAGGTTAGAGACCAAGATCACTGAGCTTTTCCCATAAAAAAAAGGAAGGGGGGTGTGGAATCATAGGAAAGGCTGCAATAACTCGAAGGGATCACTGAAAGTGAAAAGAACAAGAAAACCCTAGGGAATGTTTAAATAAACAGGTAACATCGGTGGAAATACTGAAGAAAACAGGGAAGAAATTATCAAAGCAATAGTAGGCAAACCACTAGGACAATGGAGTTGAGGAAGGGCAGTTTTAGGTTGCCTGGGTCATGATCAAATCAGCCACAGACAAGACAAGCAGGGAGATGACAAGGAAGACCTTTGGGATCTGGGCTAATTTCAACTCTTGCTTTGTCCTGAAAAATACACTTTTAGAATATTTATTGAAATACTGTAATTTATGCTGTCTTGTAAGTTTTTGCTTTCACAATTTCTTTTTTCTTTTGTATGGAACTAAGTACCTAACTTTTTAAAATTCCAAAACATAGCTTTACATTTCTATTCCTGACTAGATGACCGGAAATATTTTATGACCAAAGTTCTCACACTTCTAGAAAGTAGCCCAGTTTTGAACTCATGAAAATTTATCAGAGGTACAACTCTATGTGGATTCTCCTTCTCCTTCTCCTTCTCCTTCTTCTTCTCCTTCTCCTTCTCCTTCTCCTTCTCCTTCTCCTTCTCCTTCTCCTTCTCCTTCTTCTTCTCCTTCTCCTTCTCCTCCTCCTCCTCCTTCCTATTCTAAAGAAAATAAATTGTGTTGATTCACATATTAAACATTTTTTATTTGCTGAATTTTTCTCCTTGAAAAATTTAGATCTAGAACTTCAGACTAAGGTGCTAGAAGTAGCCTCTTTATCCTTTGCTAATTGAAAAATTGCCAAGTGAGCAGGCCCTTCTCACTGGGCTATTCTCTTTGTGGATGATTTTGATAAACTGAAAATTCAATAAAAATATAATTTGCTTTTTTTAAAAATTTTGTTTTATTGCTTCAAGTATTACAAAGAGTATTACATATGTCTCCCATTTTTTTCTTCCCTTGACCTTCCCCCGGCCTCCCCTACCCCCCAGTGTCTTGTGTCCATTGGTTATACTTATATGCATGCATACAAGTCCTTTGGTTGATCTCTTACCCCCGCCAACCCTCCCCGCCTTCCCGCTGTCGTTTGACAGTCTGTTCAATGTTGCTCTGCCTCTGTATCTATTTTTGTTACTTGCTTTTTAATATCAAGAATCAGGCATCATTTTCCAGATGGAAAAGGTATGAATGTGGTTTTATGTTTTGTCTGTAATCTGGGCAAAGACCTGTTTGATACAGGTCACCTATTTACTGAAAAATCAGATATATTTATTGTCTTTGATGTTTCATGCAAGTTTCCAAAGGTTCATGTTATAGATTTTATAAATGAGCTAGACAATGATTTGAAAAGTGCACTTCACGTGGACTGGAGTTTAGACACAGCTGTATCAGTATGTCTGGGCTGGAAAAAAAAGTTGTGCCCAATAAAGAGACAGCATAGTATGTTTAAAAATTGAACTATGACTGGAGGCCTTAATATGTATCTAAATATATTTACAAAGATATTAAATAAAAAGTTAAAGTAATTCTTACATATAATAAAAAATCCAAATAATATAAAAGCATATCCTATATAATAAAAGCCTAATATGCAAATAGACCAAATGGCAGAATGACTGGTTGCTATGATGCACACTGACCACCAGGGGCAGAAGCTCAATGCAGAAGCTGCCCCCTGGTGATAAGTGCACTCCCACAGAGGGAGTGCCACTCAGCCAGAAACCAGGCTCATGGCTGGCGAGCGCAGTGGCAGTGGCAGGAGCCTCTCCTGCCTCAGCCGCAGGCAGACAGTAAGGAGCAAAGGGTCCCGGAATGCGAGAGCCCCGGGTTGCGAGAGGGATGTCTGACTGCCCCTTGGGGATCAGGCCTAAGCTGGCAGGTGGACATCCCACAAGGGGTCCCGTACTGTGAGAGGGCACTGTCCAGGCTGAGGGACCCTCCTCTGTTCCACGCCCCCCACCCCCAGTGCACGAATCTCATGCACCGGGCCTCTAATAGTATATAAAGTAAGCTGAAATGCCTGGTTTCAGACTCCCATCTGAGTCCTCTCCTCAGGACAGCATGACAGCTTTCAGTTTCTTTGGAAAGCTTCCAGTAATAAACATTCTAAGCATATGGAATGTCTTTTAGTTTCCTGTTATGGTGATTGACTCATATCATTGCATATGAAGAGACCACATTGTTCTTTACCACATGGTTATGGATATGCCCGAGTTTATTTATTGGTTTCATATTGATGAATTTTATTTTTTTAAATATATTTTTATTGATTTCAGAAGGAGGAAGGGAGAGAGAGAGAGAGAGAGAGAGAGAGAGAGAGAGAGAAACATGAATGATGAGAATCATTGATTGGCTGTCTCCTGCACGTCCCCTACTGGGGTTGAGCCTGCAACCCAGGCAGTGTCCTGACAGGGAATCAAACTGTGACCTTCTGATTCATGGATTGATGCTCAACCACTGAGCATCATATTGATGATTTTTTAATGTAATTTCTAGTCTTTAGCTGATATTAACACGGCTGCAGCGATCAAAGATGTTAAATTGGAAAATTTGACCTAGATTCTAAGACAAAAGATGTCAGATACCAAAAAGATATATGTGACTAAAATCCCAAATGGAGCCAAAACCGGTGTGGCTCAGTGGATAGAGCGTCGGCCTGTGGACTGAAAGGTCCCAGGTTTGATTCCGGTCAAGGGCATGTACCTGGGTTGCGGGCACATCCCCAGTGGGAGATGTGCGGGAGGCAGCTGATCGGTGTTTCTCTCTCATCGATGTTTCTGACTCTCTGTCTCTCTCCCTTCCTCTCTGTAAAAATTAAAAAAAAATCAATATTTTTAATCAATAATAAGTTAATACATATTAATATATATCTAAATATACTTAGATACATATTAAAAAAATAAAATAAAATAAAAAATAAAATCCCAAGAGGAGGTATTTTCACAACTCCTGATATGCTCATCCACTCCCTGGTTTTAAAGAAAAATAAAGAGATAAAAACACTGAGAGGATTTTGTGAGAATGCTTTTTGGATAGCTAACCCAATGTAGAGAGGTAGAAATGAAGGAGGTTGCTTTTTATACCTGAAGCTTAGAGAAACTGTATCCTGCAAAGCTGGTATTTTTCTGTTAGAAAATGAGAGTTGAGGGAGGCCAGCTGACAGAAGAATTAGATGCATTGCTCAATGTACAGGTAGTTGTAAGCTTGTGAGGATACCCCAAAACTCTCTCTCTCTCTCTCTCACACACACACACACACACACACACACACACACACACACACACACAGTATCAGCAATAAATATTGCAGAGGCAAAGCCAGCTTACAATTAGAGCAGTAGATTTAAAATGTTCTGTTTTATTTCTCCCTTTTCTTCCTCATTCTCCAACTTTAGATGCTTCAATAACAGGGGCTTGCAAGTTGGGTGATGGAGGAGGTGAGGAAGAAAAAGAGACTTGCGCTGTACCCTCCTCAGAAGGCTGTAGACTCACAGGGTGGGGGTGCAGGGAGATCTGTCTTACACTTGAAAATTGCTATGCTGATGGAAATATTGGATGGGGCATTCTAATTTATGAATCAAAACTGCATTTTGCAACTTAAAGTAACCACAGGATTTTCTTTAAATCTAAGAGTAACATAAGATACTTGGGGCCAACTGGGGAATTTTCATCAGTGGTATTAGAAAAAAACTCCCTGCAGTGAATGCATTTTTAAAAGGAAAGTGGTGGCCAAAAATATAATTTCATTCTGATTTGTCTCACAAATTGTGTTAAAAATGGTTATATACCTATCTGTGCCTACATATAAGGGAAATTCATTTTTTTTTAAAAAAAAATCTTTTTAAATATATTTTTTTTTATTTCAGAGAGAAAGGAAGAGGGAGAGAGAGAGAAACATCAATGATGAGAGAGAATCATAGAATTGATTGGCTGCCTCTTGCCCCACACTGGGGATTGAGCCAGCAACTTGGGCATGTGCCCTGACTAGGAATGTACCCTGAGCTCCTGATTCATAGGTCAGTGCTCAACCACTGAGCCATGCTGCCAGGCAGAGAAACTCATTCTTAAACAAGGACAATATACTAATCAAAGGATTTCCAGAGCAGCATAGAGGTAATTAACTTGACGTAGGAACAAATTAAACACAAACCACTAGCTACCTGTCTTTTAAATTAATTTAAATTACCTAATACAAAATTCAGTTCCTCATTTGCACTATCCATGTTTCAAATGTTCAATAGCTACATGTAGCTACTGATTACATGATTTGACCAAACAGATATAGAACATTCCCCAAACCACAGAACTTTTGGTCCTTATCACAGGCATTACACCATTTATTTCTCACAAAACATGCTAGAAAAGGGATAGTTATTATTCCCACTTAATAGATGTAAAAATCAAAGTTCAGAGAGGTTTAGAAACGTGATCAAGTTCTTTCCTTCCAGGTCCCATGTTCTTTCTTCTAAGCCACATCGGTCAACCCTCAAGGCAAGTATAAAATATAGAATTGACTTCAGTATACTTTCAAAATGCATGTAGTAATATTCTGAAATCTAGGAATCCCTAAGGAAGCTTTGCTCTTCTCCATATCATAACTGGATTTGTGGGAAGCACAATCTTGTAACTAGTGTCTAATACCTCCTATTTTACAACACATAAAATTTATTCACTGACATAGATTCGATTAAGAGACTTTTAGTGAATGCTAAAGGTTTTAGGAGCGACAGCAAAGTACTAAATAACAACATTTACCTATATTATCCTTTCACATTGGTATATGGCTCTCTAAGAAAGTAATCACTGACTTGGTTATGCACAGATTGCTTTGAGACCAGATTTACTTTCTGGTCTTTTACAAATGAAGAGAAATGAAATTCATAATAAAACTATCACTTCACACTAAACATCTAGCAGTGTATGGGGGTAACTGTTTTATTGGAGAGAGAAAATACAGGAGCAATTAAAAAAAAAACTAAAGATGATTAGCAGTCAGTGAGTTATGAACACCACCCCTCTTCCTTAATAGGAGGTCTGAGAGGTTCAACAGGCACATAGACTAAGAGTGTGACCTCCAAGTTGTGTGTCCCTAGAGGCTGAAGCTCAAAAATGAAATGTAAGTAGGTCTTGAGTATAAGACCTCAAGGGATGACTTGTAATCTTTAGGGAGCTCAGGAGTAGAAGATGAAGAATGAGTTGGGCCCTGTCCACTTCTCTCCATTCTCACCCCTACTTTCCTAATTCAGGTGGCTGCCACCTCTCCTTGCCTCTAGTTCTGCTCCACCTTTTGCTTTCCATTTTTCTAAAATGTAAATCATAGACAGGATCATGTTACTCCCTTAATTTAACTCCTCTGTGTCTTCTTTCTTATTGGCTAAAGTTCAGGCTCCTGGGGATGTCTCATAAGACCATTCAGGACCAGTCCCTGTTGGCCTCTGCATCCTTTCCTCCTGCTACTTCCCCAGACCTCCTACCTCTGTTCCTACCCCACTGCTATGGCCCAGCCTTCCTCCACTACTTCCTATTTCCCGAATGTTCACTCTTATGTTCATGTCCTGTGTATCACATTCCTTTTACTTGAAGCACTCTTTACCCTTCTTCTCCCTACAAACCCCATTGTGGACTGACATTTGAAGCCAAACAGCTCAACCTTCACAACCCATTTCATAAACCCTACATGACACCATGGGGCAGAAAAGCCTCGCCTGTCCTCTTGTATATCATGATCCATCTGCTACTTTCATTCCTCTCTTTTTCATACTGACAGATTGTGTCCACCTTCCTCTGGGTATGACCAGTACCCATTAAGATCATCTTTATATTTGATTTATCAATTC
Organism: Myotis davidii; assembly: GCF_000327345.1. Taxonomy (NCBI): domain Eukaryota; kingdom Metazoa; phylum Chordata; class Mammalia; order Chiroptera; family Vespertilionidae; genus Myotis; species Myotis davidii. The sequence goes on from NW_006383016.1 coordinate 6,937,439, forward strand.
AGATGGCATTGTGCCACATCTCTCCCTTTAGAATATATATTTTTAAAAAGGAAACATAAAAATAGAAATCCATCATTACAAATAATACCCAGTCATCTTTGAAGACTGTAAAAAGGAGAGCTAAACAACTTAGGTTGACACTTTCCTAGATGCAGAGTGAAATTACAAATATTCAAAAAAGGATATAGCACATCCACCTACTTATCAGAGTGGATGTTAGCCAGTATATGGTACCCAGGTATTCTCACTGAATATCCACTCTGCCTGGAAGCAGATAATAGGCATGCAAACATTGGATAGACCCATGTTTCTAGGCTAGCATGGCAAGGGATGTCTTTTAGCTATGAAGCAATGGGAATTTCTCCTGACTCAAGCAAAATAGGAAATTGGGTACAGATTGTTGAGTGCATTGTTTTGGCTCCCCTCTTATATAATTGCTTTCTCTCTCATGTCTTGAATTGAGTTAAGCCATTCCCTAAAGTTGAAATTCCCTATAATTAACCTGTGCACTTTTGCCTGTTGCAATTTGACAATAATTTACTTTTTCTTCCAGGATTTGTTGTTATGAGTAAATTGATTGAGAATGTTGATACTAGAGGTCTCTCAGTAACTTCTTTTTTTCTTGGATGTTATCATATTTTTCTTCAGTTTTTATCATTATTTTGAAATATAACTTAGTGTTTGTTAATGAAAGATATTTTTATGTTTATCTGTAGCTCTCCATTTCTAGTAATATTTTAAATGAGTATATGAGTGTAAATGCATGTGTGTGTGTGTGCATGCAAAATGGTATAGTAATTTTTTTTCCTTCATCATCTTGCTAATAAATGTATAGGATGTGTTTAAATCAAAACTGCTTTATAAAACCCTTTTCTAAAGGCCTTTTTCATATATATATATATATAGTTTCATAATTTACAGCTTTCTTATTGATTCATTTTATAGAATACCTAGTGTTATTTATTTCTAAATTTATTTTAAACATTTTCTTAATAAATAAGAATTATTTATTTAAAAATACAGTCTATTTTATTATTAAAAGAATAATAATGGTAAGGACTGAAGTGGATTCTGTAGTATTATCTTTGAATGACATTTTTGTGCTCTTGACTCACCTCTGTAAGTTCTTCATTCATTGTGTTGTTTATTTCTCATGTTAATAAATGCTCTGTTGCTGCTGGGTGTTTCCCGTTTAACTTGAGCCATTTCGTTTTACTAGTAGAGCATGGTTCTGAAGTGGATTGCTTCCTGATGATTAGGTGATGATCTCCTTAGTGTTGTTGGAGGGTGTGGTGGGAGAGCAACAGGTTGTCTTCAGGCCAAGAAGGTGCCAGAATGGCCATTATGCCAAGGCTTTCGCCTGTATACTTCACTGCTGTCCCCTGCATGAAATGGCTGCTCTGACACTCCACACTCGCAGATCTCTTCATGGTGTAATCCCCTTATGCCTCAGATATCTCCAGCTGGGATGATACCTACTTTCTTCATGCATCTGAGCAGGAGAAGGTCAAGTCTGCCAACTCTTTATCTGTGGGCCACATTCCCACCTTCATAGCTAACGATTTTTCCTTCTACTCCCAGTTTCCTTGCGCAAGCTTTGTATAAGCCACATAATCTGTCTGTGTCTCAATTTCTTATCTGCAAAAGGAGCTAATAGCATTGGCTACTTTTCTTATAAGATAGTCCTGAAGATTGATAAGCCGGCATTCTAGAGCACAAGTATCTAAGGTGATAGGCCCTCCATAAATTCAGATTACTATTTTTACCATCCTCCCTTTTTACTGCCAGAAAAATAACTCACATAGGATCTGGTATCTACAGAGGGCTTGGCATTTTTAACGTATTTTATAATGCTCAATAATTTAGAAAAGCCTCTCTCTGCATAGTCTCATCATCATACTTCTATGTACAAAGGATTCACTCAGTGTCCTCTGTAGATCTCTCTTTCTCATGAACTCTTCCTTGTTTTGCCAATTCAGATTATCGTTTAGTCCTATTTGGTCTCGCATTTGAAAGATTTGTTCTATATCAAGACTGCTTGAGGTGTATGGGATGACTTGGATTTATTCTTCTGATTGAATTAATTGGATAATCTATATGTCATTTGACTTATCAATTGGTGATCCTTATAAAAATCTTACTTCATTAAAGGTACCTGGAGAGATTAAAGATGAGATTGATATCAGAATGGAGAACTCCATGATAAAGGCTAGGACCGGGGCAGACTTCAGGAGCTTATCAAGACATGACTACATAACCAAAGGGTGGAGCCTGGACTAAATATTTACTTGTCTGGAGAAGCCTCAGTGTTTACATTGGCCGATTGATCCCTTTTCATCCCCTCCCGGCCTCTAGGAGACCAACATCCAAAAAACTTGAATCCTTGGCAGTCCTGCTTTGTTCATTGTTTATATCCTGAACTAGTCTGATACATTTGAGTTCTTTATTCCTCTTGATCTCCCATCCAACGCCTCATTCTAGTTCACAAAAGCCCCTGGGACTTCACTCAGGCACTAGATTAATTAGTGCCAGGTTTTTCCCAGCACTCATGAAAGGGGATCAGACATTGCTTTGATCAATATCTTTTTGGCAATGGTTTGCTTTCCCCCCCACCACCACTCTCCTCCATGTCCCTGGTATCCTGTGCTCTCGGGAACGTCCAGGTATACGTAGTCTTCTTGAGGTTTCTTTGCTAATATCCAAACTTCAGGCCTTCCCGTTCTTTCCTCTACCTGGATGAGTCAGTGTGGTAACTGGAAGACATTCTGCCCTAATGACTTTGCTACTTCAGGGTTTCACCGCTAAAGAGTGGTGGAATCTTCGTATGATCCTTGAAATTTTAATGTTGAAATGGTTTTTATTAAACAAATATTTCTATCAATGACATCTCCTATATGTTCTAGTGGACAAAATAAGCCTGTGTATGTAACAAAAAAATGAAAACAAACAATAAATTGTAGCTTTGGAAACATTTCTCATAAAAGCCAACATGTTCAAGTCTATAAAAATTGATTCTAACTTTTCTGTGCTTTCCTGTTCCATCTGAAAAATTGAGTATGAAAACTTGTGACTTTGAAATTTGTAGTTCAAATGTGGCTTTAAAAATCTTTATATGATGTATCTGCAGTTTGTCTGAAATCTTTGTATATCATATAATAACATTATATTTCTTAGTGTTTGTCTGGAAACTTTTGTAAAATAAACCATGCTCTCAGGCTTATTCATTCCTCAGTTTATTGATTGTTGGTACACAGAGACATGTGCAGCTTTTACTAACAGACAATAGAATTGGGTATGTATAATGTTAAAAATCAAAGTCAGGTCACCATTTTAAAATGGTCAAGAAAGAAAAACAAGTTATCACTAAGATTCCACAGAATCTTTATCTTGTCTGTGCTCATTAAATATAAAAAATGCAGAGCCATCCAATTCTTTTCTCAGAGGAAAAAAGAAAGAGAGAGAGAGAGAGAGAGAGAGAGAGAGAGAGAGAGAGAGAGAGAGATTGATTTTAGGGGACAAAACCAGTGGAAAACAAATCTGAAAAGAATAAAGGACAGCACCTCCCTGGATAGGCCTGGGAGAAGTAGGAAAGAGAAAATAATGTTTGCATCATTGTTGAGTTTTAAAAAATCTTTGGCTGTCTTTAATTTTTAACAAAACACCAAATCATTGACCCCATTTTCAAGAGAAATACCGTAGTTTTAAACCAACAGTGGGGTTGATTTCTCAACTGTGACAAAAATAAACATCTGGCAATCAGGAAAGTGTTTTTAAAAGATCCATTGTCCCATTTCTCTATATTTATAAAAGGAGAAACTGAAGTTGATCAATAATGTTCAAATGTGTACCATGGAAAACTATGCGCTCTGTGGAGTGACAGCAGAGCTCTTCATGAGGGGGAAGTGGTGGTAACAAGGTGAGGGGTGGAGGTTATGCTCCCCTTCCCTTTCCACCAGATGAACTTTGCTCTTATATATTAATTATCCAACTGTATTTAAGTTTTGAAGAAATTTGTTCATGTATGAGAGAATTATGTTTGCAACCATTCACTTAAGTTATTGCTAAGGTCTTTTCAGTTCTAAATTACTGCTAAATCTTTTCAGTTTTCTATGACCATTAATGATAATATATATTGCATATAATACACACATATACATACATCAACACACTTTGTTATATACAACCTTTCCCCAATATAACTTGAAGTACCCAATCATATAAGTACGTATACATTAAAATTGAAAACCATTAACAATAAAGCTAAGCCTCATATAATAATGTCAAGGTATGGTGATTAGGGAGGAAATTAAATATTCAACAAATAAACAACTGGGATAGAGAAAGTTACTGGAAAATGCATAAAAACCTGGCCTAAGTTTCCTTAGTAGCCAAGGTAAAACCCAATGCATGAGAGGGTACTAGTCTTTTATAAGAGAAAACATTAACATTAGGAGGAAGAAACTTTTCCTATCCTAAACTCTGAGAAAAATTTGCCATACATCGCTTTATATGATGACACAATGGGCAAATTCCCTGACTAAACTTTTACAAAAATAATAGAGAAATTTTATATATAGTGGCATCTCATCTTTATCATGAGTAAAAACCAAGGAGGTAGTGCTAAGCCATCATTCTGTAAAGGCCACTTTGATAGGCGGCTGGAGTAATACGCTTTACTTTTGATTGGAATTGATTTGGGGATGAGACTACAAGAACTGTATGCTGTGAGTGGTTCGCTGGACCGTGGCCAGAGATGGCATAGGCTCTCAGTAGCACCTGAGTGATTCAGGTTTTAGCTTTTGGGTGCAGTGATAGGAGTGAGGCCTACTTAAGAGGCTCTTTACACCCCTTCCATAAAGCCAAATAAAACTGTTCTTCCTGTTTCTCTCTAATAAAAAGTAAGGAGAAAGAAAATGAGAAGGGGCCATGACTTTGTTGTACTTTTTTTCTCAGTTTGAAGAAAAAGAGAAAAGCTGGTTTCCCTGCCTCTGTCATTACTGAGCAGTGTGTCAGAACCTGGTAATTATTTTCCATTTCACTAGTGATATATATGCATACTTTATCCCTGAAGTTCATTAGTACTGTGGTTTGCGATTTAATTATTTTTAGCTCATATAGCTAGCATAACCAGGTTACCTTTTGCAGGGATAATTTGTGTTAGTGTGCGTTCCTTTGCTCCTTAAAAGGAGCATATTCTGTTATTTCTTGCTACTTAAGCAGACTACCCCCAAACAGCAGCTCAGAACAAGCATTTTATTATATCTCACAAATAGGTAGCTAAGAGATTTAGGTCAGGATTGGCTGGGTGGTTTTATGCTCAGTATAGTATGGACTGTGGCTCTGGGCTCGCAGGTGGGTTGGACTGGAGGATTCAAGATGGCTTCACCTTCACCTCTGGCACTTTGCAGGGATGACTAGAAGTCGGGGCTCAGTTGGGACTGTCCGCCAGAGCATTTATATGTAGACTCTTCAACATGGTAGCCTCAGGGCAGTCGGAATTCTTAAATAGCAGCTGGTTTCACCTAGAGCAGCGGTTCTCAACCTGTGGGTCACTACTCCTTTGGCGGTCAAACGACTCTTTCACAGGGGTCGCCTAAGACAGTGGTTGGCAAAGCGTGGCTCACAAGCCACATGCGGCTCTTTGGCCCCTTGAGTGTGGCTCTTCCACAAAATACCATGTGCGGGTGCGCATGTATTAGTGTGATTGAAACTTTATTAATTTTAGGAAACGTTGTGGAGTGAAAGAAGATGTAGTGTCGAGGATTGAGAAAGGTATGTTGAGATGGTTTGGACATATAGAGAGGATGAAAGAAAGGAGATAGACGAAACAAGTATACAAGACGAGTGTGGATGGGAGAGTTGGACATTATGATTCATAACAGTAGCACCATTACAGTTATGAAGTAGCAACGAAAATAATGTTATGGTTGGGTCACAACATGAGGAACTGTATTTAAAAGGCCAGAAGGTTGAGAACCACTGACCTAGAGCAAGTTTTCCAAGAGACCTAGTCAGAGGCTCCAAGGTTTTGCATGATAGACATGGAAATCCCAACACATTGCTTTTCTTGCATCCTATTAGTCCAGCAAACCACTAAGGCCAGTCTAGATTCATGGGGAATCTCAATAAGAGGATAGCTAAGAATTGAATTAGAAGTCATATTTAATATACCACAGGCTAATAAATTTTTTCTTGTATACTTCTTGTATAAATGATCTGCTCAACAACATCATCTATTGGTTTGAGTAGAACATTAACATGGCTTTATGACAGTAAGAAAAGATAGATATAATTTAGTAACTTGCATAAAATTACTAAATGTTCCTTAGTAAACTTCAAAAATTATAATTTCTTCAATAGTAGTATTAAATAAAAACATTAGTTTATAGAATATATATATATTATGTATTATATATATATTATATCCTCATCTTCTATTTTTATTATTTTACTATTTTAGTTAAATGATAAAAATGAGATTCCAGTTATATTAGCAGAAGTCATAGGAATAGGTCTATTGGTCATTCTGTTATTAGAAGTTCACAGACAGGCATTCAAAAAAGAAAAAGTGCTTATTATTAGGAAAAGCGCTTATGATGAAAATCCTTTCATGCTTCTTGGTTTGACAAAAACCTAACAGATTTTGGCTTCGTTGCTGTTTTGAAGCCGTGACCTTCGCCAGAGTTTTCATGCTTTAGAATTTTCTGTGCAGGCTGTGGGGTGGGAAAAGGCACAGGCAATTCCTTTTTGAACCAAAGAATCAACCAAGAGGAATGTTTATTTGTTATACCTTGACTCTTATATTCACTTGTCAGCTTTGCAAATTTGTACCAAGAAAAAAGCTTTTATTTAATGTTAAGATGCAGTAATAATTTGTTAGTTAATTTTTGGCTTTAAATATACTATGCTAAACAATAATTAAAATATTAGGATAAAAATGTTTTGGGTAAAGGAAGTTAAGTGGAAAACGTTAAAATTAAACATTTAATTTGGCATCATTGTAATTATATTTGATGTTCACTAGAAAAAAATGATTTGGAATACATATATTTGAGCAAACATAAAATGGCCCTGGTTTATTTTTTTAGCACTGTAAACCTGGTCAGTTAGATAATTATCTTTTTATTTTAGAGTAACACTTATTTATTGTTAGTCCATATCCTAGATGTCCTTCTTTTATTATTAAGTCACTTTGGGATACAAAAAACAGGCCTCCATCAAACTAAGAGCTTATTTATTAAAGCTAGTGGGGGCTTATTTAGAATATCACTTCATGCGACTGTCTCTGGGAGCTTGTAAAACAAATAAATGGTTGAAATTAATAACCAAACTAGATCAGGAGTGAGCTATTCAAATATTCACAGAATGAGAACTTGGGATGTATGTAGACTAAAGAATGTAGACATTTGCTAGCTCTCAAAGTATGATTCTGAAGATAATTTAGGAAAGTGAAAATATTTTGTGATTGTTCTACTCATTTACAATGAGCCACTTTAACCCTCTAATATAGCATTGATTATAATGCAGATTAGAAGGATAGTCATCAGAGTCTCGTATACTTCCCTGGATCTCTGTCTGCCTGTCTACTTGTCTCTGTTTCTTCCCCCGTCTTATGTTTGCAGGCAGTCTCCTTCACTTTGGTCTAGAGCTGACGATGTAATTTAACTGTCACTTCTGGATTATCTTTCCAGAGCTTTTGCACTGTGATTGGCATTTAAAACTGATTTCAGAAAGGAAGGGAGAGGGGAAGAGAAAAACATCAATGGTGAGAGAGAATCATTGATTGGCCGCCTCCTGCACACCCCACACTGGGGATCAAGCCCACAACCCAGGCATGTGCCCTGACTAGGAATTGAACCATGACCTCCTGGTGCTTAGGTCAACTACTAAGCCACACCTGGGCGGTTAGCATTTTTTAAACAAAAGTCAACCATTCGTGTAAACTACCTGTATGGCAAATTTGCAGTAGATTCACAAACTACCTAGAAAACCTTCACAGACTTCTGTTGATTTGTTGCACATTAATTTTGGTCTGTTAATCCAGTTATTTCTTTCTCAATTTTCAAGGGGAAATAAAAATTTATTCAACATTTACTGTATAATTATTTATTGAACAGCTGCCATGTACTAGAAACTGTTCTAGGTTCTGGGGATACAAGAGTGAACAAAATAGGCAAAGAAATAAATCTTCACCCTTAAGAAGATTGCATTCTGGTATGGGGAAAATGGGACATAACAAAATAAATTAGCCACTTATATAGCATATTTAACTGTTGTAAGTGGTATGGAAAAAATAAGGAAGAAAAATGCAACAATGAATATGTATTGAGTTATTAATTTAAAATAAGAGGCCAGGGAACTCCTCATTAATGAGGTGCTATTTTAGAAAATATCTGAGATGTTGATGAAATATCTAGTGAAAGGGAAAACAGTAAGTGCAAAAGCCCTGAGGCAGGAATGTGCCCTGTGCCGTCAAGGAACAGCAAGTAACCAGAGTAGCTGGAGTCATATGAGGAAGGAGAAAGACCCCAGACAGGCAACAGGGCCAGATGCAGCTGAGTAGGGCCACATAGGCCGTATGACTTTGGCTTTTACTTGGCTGAGAAGTCATTGCAAGGTCTTGAACATGGATGGATAGTATGACCTGAGTGGTATGATCTGACTGTTTGAAGGAGAAGAGGGTGGTAAGTTGTACTGTGTTTGCTGATAGGTCAAGTAAAATTAGAAATAATAATTTACTGTTGAATTTGGCAATAGAAAGTCATAGGTGACCTCAACAAGAACATTTCTGGCGGAGTAGGGGGTGGGCAAAAATAATCTCATGGTATAAAAAGAAAGGAAGAAAGTATTTGTAGATAAGGAGAGACGTGTGTGTGTGTGTGTGTGATATCTCACCCATGGTCAGTAAAATTTGCCTACAAATTTGTAGTAGCTATGATGCAAAGGGAAAGGTAAAGTGAGTTGAACCAAAATCAAGACAGGTTTGGCTGAATTTTTGTTTAAGGTGTCAGAAGTATCAGCATGTTTTTATGCTTATGGGAAAGATGTAATAGAGGGGAATAAACTTGTAATGTAGGAAAGATGGAAGAGTGTTTTTGATGCATTTTCTCTGAGTA
>NW_006383016.1:6946681-6948854 GCF_000327345.1 Myotis davidii
CATCCTTCTGGACGAAGCCGGGACTGCAAGGGAAGCTTTGGTTCCGGGTGCCGGAGGAAGGAAGGCCTACTCCTGCACGAATTTCGTGCATCAGGCCTCCAGTAGGAAAGAAATCTAAATACATGGCTCCAAATACTTCAAGGCATGTGTTGCGAACAGGTGGAAGATCTCTCTCATGGCTTCTTTTTGAAAATTGTTAATAAAATATGAAGCAAGATCAACAGCTTTCTGTATTAGGACAAGTAGGTGGAATGTTAGATTTCACCAATGTATGGTTTCATTAGTTAGTAGGAGAAAGTTGGATAGTATTTAGAAAGTTAAGAAGGCATGCAAGAAGGCAATTTGACTTCCTGTCATTTATGCTGTGAATATAGGAAGAGAAAGTTAGCAGGGAGGCAGGTCAGGTGAGGGGCAGTGAAGAGGTCATAGGATTAGTAGGTTGCTGGACCTATAAGGTGAAAGGATTGCCATGAAATATTAATTCACACTAGAGTTCATCTTCATTTTAAGAATTTTCCTTTGTTCCCATTGTGGTTTCTTATTTATCCTGGTTTTCTATAAATGTCTCCCTCTTTAAAAACTACCTATGATTTAATTATGATTACTTTCTCTGTGTAAAATAATATTTTTATAATCAAATATATCTGCTCAGTAAAATATGGAAAATATAAAAAAAGAATATGAAAATAAGTATAAACATTCTTATCACTTAAACACAGTACTAGAAATTTTTGAATATGTCATCCCAATCTTGGTTCTTTCTCTGATTTGATTAAAATACAATAGTAATCATTCTATGCATTTAATTTTGTACCATGTTTAATTTTTCTCATCTTACCTTAGTCTCATAAGTATGATTCATGCTGTTACATACTTTTATCAAGATTATCTTTACCGACTGCATAATATTCCAATTGAGGTATGTTTAATAGTTTACTCAGTTTTGTCCACATTACAGTATATTTAAATTATAGGATATTTTACTTGGCTTATTGTATTTCTTTATGCATAATTTTAAAAATTATTACTTGGATTCCCTAAGGAATCTTTATGTTTATTCTTTCCTACTTCAAACAGGAAAATTCAAATTCTGCAAACCAATTTTCAGACATCTTTGTTTTCTTTATGTGAATCCTTTCAAAATTTCCACATAGTATTTTAATTATTTTCACAATGGATATAAGCACAGCAGACTAATTTTATGTTTTCAGTATTTGAGCTCCTGTTTATATTATTTTATTCATTTTTCAATATGATGCTACATTTTTTATGGTGCTCCACCATGACCACAGCCATAAATTCACTCATTGAACCTATCGTGTTGTTAAGATAGTAATTTATTTTCATTTTAAGTACTTAGTTCAGTGAGTAAATATTTTATATTTATGGACCAATATTTTCTTCTGAAAGTTTCCAGGACCATTTAGAATATTGTTGTTAAATGACTCATTTATATTGAAAAACTCACAAAACATCCAAGTTAGCAGGTCGCTGTGAGCTTAAAAAGATAAAAGTGCTTTAAGATTCCAGGGGGTTTGGAGCGACAACATGAGGAAGTCAGGGAGAAACGCAACCTGTGCGGCCAAGGGGCAAGACTTTAAGGAATTGGACCCCCATTATGGATGTAACAGGAGCTCTGGTCACATGGTGGTAATTCTCGTAGTTGTTCCCTCAGAAGATCTTCAAGGCCTTTCACATTGGTGTCTTCAGGGACACTGATTACTCTGCCTGTGGTCACTGACAGTATGGATATCAGGGCAAGATTCTCGGGCTTTGGCTTCTGGCTGTTACTTCCAGATGGATGATATTGGGTAAATTCATTAATCTCTATGTATCTCAGTTTTCTTAACTGCCAAGTGGAGACAATAATATCTTTTACCCCACAGCACTATTGTGCTGGTGAGAAGAGATAACAGGTATAAAGTACTTATAACCCTGTCTGTGCCCAGTAATTGTTAGCTACTATTTTTTTAATATATTTTTTATTGATTAAGATATTACATATGTGTCCCTGTCCCCACATCACCCTCCACCACCACCCCCCCCGTTGTCCGTGTCCATTGGTTGGGCCTCTATGCCTGCATATAAGTCCTTTGGTTGCTCTTTCCCCCTTACCCCCACCCTTCCCTACCCTCCCTCCAAAGCCCGACAGTCCAATCAATGCCTCTCCCAC
>NW_006383016.1:6950179-6952019 GCF_000327345.1 Myotis davidii
TCAGCACTGCGCCTCCTCTGAGTCTGGATATGATATTCTCTTTACTCCTAGTTGTAGAATTTCCACTCAGCCAGCCCTCCTGTGGTTCTGGATGTTGTCCATTCCCTTTTTCAGGCTTAATTTGAATTGGTTGTTTAAGGCAGCAATCTCCGGCGTTAACCTATGCCGCCATCTTTGGTTCTCCCTGTTAGCTACTATTAATTACTGCAAATCTAAGTTAATCTACAGGAAGCAATCATAAAAATGTCTTTCTGCCTTTCTCTTTTACGCCATGGGATCATTTTTCCTATCCCCCATTCCACCAGAAATGCTCTTATAGAGGTCACCTATGACTTCCCATTGCCAAATTCAACAGTAAATTATTATTTCCAATTTTACTTGACCTATCAACAAATGCAATACAGCTTATCACTCTCTTCTCCTTCAAATAGTCAGATCATACCACTCAGGTCATACCAATCATAAATGCAATCATAAAAATGAAGTTGGAATGGCAATACAACATATAATTTAGATTAGAAAACATTTGTGGGAATAAAGAGAATTATTACAGAAAATAAAGAGAAAACTCAATAAGAAAACATAACCTTTACATATTTATATGGTTTTAGCAGCAAAGCTCTGAGCCTATGAAGCAAAAATAGAGCAAATTACAAGAAAAGTTGATTTTACAATTTTAAAATCATGGTTGGAAATTTTATCACACTCAGAGCAGAAACTTATAACCAAATGTGTAAAATAATTATAGAGTATACGTGAACAATAGAATTTTAAAACTTCATCTAACAGATACAAAGGGACTCAGAAATGTCATGCATTAAGTTAGTAATTTGTTCTTTAATTTCAGATTCTCAATTTTTTTTAAGTGAGAAAAAGAAATTGCACTATATATATATATATAGCTTCAAAATTCATATTTCCTTTATCTATACTATTGTGATTTTGACATGACTAATTATAATTCTAATGTTCTACTTGTTGGATTTGGAAACTTTCAGTTTTTTAAAATATTGTTTAGCTAAAAATGTTCCTTTAAGTTTACAGGAAATATATATATATATATATATATCCTAGAAATTCATTGGCCAATAGATTCAAAAGAGAGATACTTATACCATATAAAGTTTATGTATTTAAAACCCAGATGCTTTTACTAGGAAAATGCTAACTAGGGAGATATGCTTTGGTATATACGTGTGTGTGTGTGTGTGTGTGTGTGTGTGTGTATTTATTTATTTATTTAGTGAGCTAGAAAATTGCCACCTGGAGCATAAGAAAACTCTTTTTGCCTAAGCTACACTCAGAACCAAGGCTTATGCTAAAAGCGGGTCTTTACATTGTCTTAATGTCCAAAGTGCCTTCATCTAGATCTTATAATTCTAAAAGAAAGAAGAATCAAGGAGAAAATGAAGCCAACAAAGTATAGGGAGGTAGATAGTATTTGTCCCTAAACCGTAAGAGCAGAGCTGGTCTTAGATGTAATCCCTAGCTATACCAGGAAAAGGTTTTTCATTGATCATCCTGAAATCCCAAGTCTAGGGCAGTGTCTTCACCCCTGGAAGGATTGACTTGTAGAGATGGGCATCTTGAGCTGCCATGTATTTTATTATGTCCAGTAATATGCTTGTCTAAAATAAAACAAAACAAATATATTCCTGTCACTTTATAATTATGATTTGATAACTCTCTGTCTTCCCTATGCATCAGAATCTCCTGGTAATATTTATAAAAATGATATTGGCACAATTCACCATAGGTAAGATTTGGAAACAGCCTAAGTGCCCATCAGCAGATGAGTGGATTAGAAAACTGTGGTACATCTACACAATGGAATACTATG
>NW_006383016.1:6952054-6959724 GCF_000327345.1 Myotis davidii
AGGACTTATATGCAAGCATATAGGCCTAACCAATGGACACAGACAACAGGGGGTGAGGGCATGAGTGGGGAGGGGTTTAGGGGGTAATATGGGGATAAGGACACATATGTAATAATCAATAAAAAATAAAAAAATTAAAAAATGATATCTGGGTTCCACACTGTGGTCTTGGGATAAAACTGTACATCTGTATTTTTTTTTAAGTTCCGCAGTTGATTTTGATGCAGAGGACTAGTTGAGGACCACTACTTTACACTAAACTCCTTAGGGCAACCGGTTAGAGGGCTGGAAGCAAGACCATCACAAGTTCTGGAATAGCAGCAGCCCAAGAGGTCCCGACCTGGCACCAAGTGGTGCTGTGGACACAACTCAGGCTCCTTCAGGTTTCTCCAGCTGAACACAAGGAACCCACCAGCTCCCATGAAGCAGTGTGGGTTTCAGCAGAGGGACACACTACTCCCAACTCGGTATTTCACCGTTTTAAATAAAAAGGGGAAATGGAGAGGAAGGGAAAGGCAGCGCTACTTCTGAAAGGTGGGAAGTTCTTTGGGCTGCAAGGTGAGGGGCTCAATCTTTCAGATTTAATAAAATAAAGGAGACAGTGATAGACAGTTTTATTTATTTCATTCCAAATGGTTTCCTTTGTATTTAACTTGCTGTTTTATTAGAATTTAACACCTGAAATCAAATGAAAAAAATGTAATTTAAACATTAAAATTAGTTATTTCTTTACAACTCAAATATATCTGTCTGTATTTTCTACATAGTGGTTTTAAATATTTAAAAAAGTTGTTCAAGTGGCAGGAATTTACATTGACTATTTTACATCCTCAATGTGGGGCCATGTATTTATACCCTATCTGTGTAATCACAGTGACCAATTACCCTGGTTTTCCCTGGGCTGAGAGAGTTTAGTTTCAAAATGGGGCCATCCTGGGCAAACCCAGCTTGATGGATGATCCCCCTTGATTATGTATTCATTCCTTTGAGCAGCTGTGTTTTCCTGTTATTCATGCCTTTGAGTAGGCCTCAACAACTCTTATTCACTATAATTTTTTTTTTTGCATCAGTAAGTAATATGAATATTTCTGAATGGACCAAGTAGATGGTAGGGTTGACAAAGTATACCTCTCAGTGTTCCACTGAGAGTATTCCCCTTGGTTATATCTTATTACCCATCTCCCTTTTAGGCTGCAATCACCCACAGTTGGAACCTCCAAGCCCCTCAGTCAGTTTCCTTTCTTACACAGGAAAATTTTGGTCTCTCTTAGTTTCCTTCTTCAGACTTCTTTTGCACTTCATCAATCCGTGATACTGTCTTCAAATAAGTGAAATTTTGAAGACTTAATTATCTCTCAGAAAGGAAATAATATATTACTTCCCAATTTCCAGAACAGTGAGGCATTACTAATAATAAACTATTCTTGTTTAGCTAAGTTATATATGTACATACATTTATACCTACATCTGCCTATCTTACTATATATTCAGATATGAACACATTAGTATTTTTCAAGTTTTTCCTTTGATAAACAGTTCATACTTTGTACACAATTCTCAGTTTATGAAATTGACCACAAAAACCCACTATGATTCCCTGAAACATTAAAAATTAGATGTAATAAACCATTGAGAATTTAAGGGAAACTCCTGCTTTACACATTGGATGATGTGGCATAATGTGTGTTCCTTTCCTTAATCTTATCAGTTCCACCAACCTTTTCCTGTGCTCCTTCCCACAGTAATTATTGGTGCATGAACATTTTGTTCTCATTTAATAGCGACTCACCATTCATATTTACCCTCTGTCAAGAGGTCCGTTTGCCAGATGATATATAAATGATTCATTCACACCAGTGTTCTAAGTTCAAACCAAGGAAGACTGTGGGTGTACACAAAATGTTTGTCAGAGGGTTGCTTTTTTTCCTCTTGGCAAAGACTATTGGGAATCTTATAATTATTTCTATCCATAGCAATGGGGAAAGTGTTGACTGAAAAGATTGGTTATCATATAACACAGTAATTTTTCAATTACTCTCTTTAGAGAAGTGAAAAGAACATTATCAGGTTGAACAATCAATTAAGCTAAAATAGCAATTAAAATTTCACAGTGATTTTTCTTCTTCCTCTTTTACAATATTCCTTAAGCATCTTTGTCAGTAGCCACTCATTATTCTTGCTAAAACCAACAGAACTGGCACAGATGTGAAAAATAAAATAGATAAGAATTATCATTTTAAGCAGCTATTTGGTGTTAGCTGGGGATTTATGGTATTTAATTTAATCTTTAGAGTAATTTTTGTTAAAAAAAAAAAGCTTCATTGAGATATAATTCACAAACGATTACAACAGCTGTTTAAAGTAGATATTTTATATTCTGTTGGTGAGAAAAGTGATACTCAGACCAGTGAATTCATTTGTCAGCTTTGCTTTGAACCCATATCTGTCTAATTTCAAAGCCTGCATTCTTCCTACTGTATCTCGGGGCCTCCTTTGTTACTCTTGTCACAAGAAATAATGTCAATAGCTGCTAAAATGCCCTCTGAAGAGTGAGGAAGAGGGGGTAGTCCTTGTTTGGTAGGATATATAATTCTAGGGGAGCATGAGGCTGGAGACCACTTTATTTCACTCTCAGTGAGTTAAATGTTTCATTATTTTTGCTTCAAAGTCTTATAATCTAAGCTATTATTACTTGTGACATGAAATAGCATCAGAGTTTTAAAATAACTCATATTTTATTCTTATAGAATTTGTGGAATGGGTAGAACTAGTTATTCTCATATCCTCCTTCTTAAGAAGTTCTGCTCAGGAGATGACAGTTTGATTTCTGAACCTGCTACCTTAGACGATTCATTTAGTCTTTCTGAAGCTCACTTTTGTCATCTGTAAAGTGAGTCTCCATCTTTCTAATAATGCTTTTTGCTTTTCTCCATGAGCACTTATACTTGTAGTCATTTCCCTTGGGTCTGAAGGCTAAGGTTTCCCAACTTCATCAACCAGGACTGGCTACATAATTTGCAGTGCTCAGTGCAAAATGAAAATATGGGACTTCTTGTTAACCACAATATTAAGTATTTCAAGATGGCAACAGCAGACCATTACACCAAGCATAAAGCCTCTGTGAGAATGCGACTCTGACTGCACAGTTCACATGTTCATGTTGTGGGCCGTGCTGTGAACTTGGTGAAGGTCTCCTGGGATCATGAATGAGGCTTGATGTTCCCCGGCAATAAGCCCAAGGCATAGTCCCAAATCTTACTTCCTTTGGAAAGAAGGTCTGACCTATGCGTAGGAAGCGCAGTGTAGGTTTCAAAAGCTTGTTCTCTAGAGTCTGGTATCTCTAAATTGAAACCATGGCCCTGTTGCTTAACACCTATACAATCCTGGGCAAATAAATCCCTTAAACCTGATTTCTTTATCTTTAAAAGGGGAATAATGATAGAACAAACTTTTTAGAATTATTGCAAATTATAAATGAGAAAATTCATGCATGGTATTGGGAATATAGGAAGCACTCAATAAAAGCCCTTATGATGGATTTTTTTTTGTTATTTTACAGCCCTGAAATATTCCTTTGTGAATCTGGTGAGAGTCCTTACATGTTCCCTTCCAGAATGAGGTTTCTGAGAAGGTTCTTTGGCTACATCATTAA
Source organism: Myotis davidii (assembly GCF_000327345.1). Classification (NCBI taxonomy): domain Eukaryota; kingdom Metazoa; phylum Chordata; class Mammalia; order Chiroptera; family Vespertilionidae; genus Myotis; species Myotis davidii. Next base: position 6,955,707 of record NW_006383016.1, read on the forward strand.
GCTGGACATAAAATAATTTCTGATCTACTGTTTCTCTGTTTCTGACTTGTGCTCACTAATACGATGTTATCCTGCACAAATATTATAATTTTCCAAAATTTCAGTTCTGCCAGTGCTGGAAAGATCCTGAGTACGAAGGAAGTGATAGTTTGACATGCTGATATTAACAAGATAACATATTGACAGGATGTTTTGAGTTACCAAGATTGGAGGCATCATCAAAATTATTGTGCATTGCTAATACAGCTTAATGCACCAGGGTCCCTGGAGAATCTTATAAAGCCTTTTTTAAAAAAGGCAAGTGACTTCTGTAATTTTTTCCTGTTAGGTATTTTAAATCTTTAGTAATAATGACCAGTGAAAAACTGGTGGTGGGTATATACACTACCAATCAGAAGATGCCCATCAGAAGATGCCCTAGCAGTGGTCGGCAAACTCATTAGTCAACAGAGCCAAATATCAACAGTACAACGATTGAAATTTCTTTTGAGAGCCAAATTTTTTAAACTTAAACTATATAGGTAGGTACATTGTTATTAACTTAGTTAGGGTATTCCTAAGGCTTAGGAAGAGCCACACTCAAGCGGCCAAAGAGCCACATGTGGCTCGAGAGGCGTAGTTTGCTAACCACGGCCTAGGGCAGGGGTCCTCAAACTTTTTAAACGAGGGCCAGTTCGCTGTCCCTCAAACCATTGGAGGGCTGGACTACAGTTTAAAAAAAGACTAGTCAGCTGCTAAGCAACAGGCAGCTGTGGCAGAAACACCCGGCGGGCTGGATAAATGTTTTCAGCGGGCCGCATGTGGCCCATGGGCTGTAGTTTGAGGACCCCTGGCCTAGGGTAACATCCTATGAGACCATACACACCATGATCCAGTAAAAGCGTCATACACACCAGGGAAGCATCATCAGTTAGTTATAATTCCTTTGTGATCCACTCAGGCAGTGATATATACAAGGGAATGCCAACCTATTTGGTTAGGTTTGGCCTTAAGGAAATGAAGGAATCCACCTCTCCAATAATTGCTCTTCTGACATTTTAGCATTTGCTATCACCTGTAAGAGTTATAGCCTGTGCTAGGCCGGTGTGTGTGGCTCAGTGGTTGAGCATCAACCTATGAACCAGGAAGTTACAGTTCGATTCTTGATCAGGGCACATGCCTGGGTTGCAGGCTCGATCCCCAGTGGGGGGCATGCAGGAGGCAGCAGATCAATGATTCTCTCTCACCATTGATGTTTCTATCTCTCTCCCTCTCACTTCCTCTCTGAAATCAATAAACATATTTTAAAAAAGAGTTATACCTGCATAGAAGTACTTTTAATATTACATAGGTCAAGAGTTAAAAACAGTACAGATCATAGAAACATAAAGGAGATCTGAGGTATTCAAGGACTATTTGGAAATTACTTTGAACCTACTGGATAGCTAAAAATAGCAATTTTCACTATGTACTAACCACCATAAACATGACTTCAAAAGAATACATTTTAAAGAAATAATTATATTAAACAGTATTGCTTCCCTGGTTATTATTTTGTAAACTCATGCCCTTCCCCCCCCCCCCAAAAAAAAAAATCTGAGATATTTTGCTAATTTGTACACTTAGTGAATATTCTCAGTTATTTAAAGCCTGGTTTAAACAGTAAACTAAATGAAAAGCAAAATTTTATTCATCTTTTTATGGAAAAAATAATGAATCATGTAGAATCAGAATAAGTTTGTTGTAAAAGGCATGTTGTCAAGAATGTTGTCCCCAATTAAGTGAGTAGTAGACTGCTCCTTTACCACTTACTCATTCCAATAAAGACTGACTCATGCTTCTTTAGACAAAGTTTTAAACATTTCTATCTAGGACAACAGTTGCCACTGAGTATAAAGTTAATTGGAAGAAAACACAGGGAAATGGTAAATGTGGTTGGCTATTTGTACCTGTGTAAACAAGCTTTACCCTTCACAGGTGGGCCTTCTGGTCAAGGGCTTTCCTCTTATACCAGCTCTCCCTATATTCATAGGAAAAAACCCAGATTTAGGATGATGTCCTATGAGGTGTGTGTGTGTGTGTGTGTGTGTGTGTGTGTGTACATAAAAAGATTGGGAAAAGAAGACTAGTGGGAGCAGCCAGAGAACAGGGAGAAATCCAACTTAGCCAGGAAAAGAAATTAACATGGGGGTTTTCAAAATGTGGTGCTCAAAACATGGCCCCCAGAACTACAGCATCACACCACTGGGTCACTTTTTACAAATGCAAATTCTTGGGTGCAAGATGAGAAACGCTGGGATGGGTCCAGCAAACGGCGTTGATCAAGCGCTCCAGGTGATTTTGGTCCAGCTGAGATTTAGGACCACTGGCCTAAAGGACAGTGAAGGTCTGCTTGGGTGACCAGAAAGAATTTTAGCTAATCATCAACTTGTGCCTTCGTTTCTGAGATGTTACGATTCTCCAGGTTCATAGCTGCATAAGGCACCATTCCTGGTGCTTATGTGGGTAAGGATTCCTAACTATTTTGACGGGGTTATAACTATTTTTTACATCAAGGGTTGTTTGTCTCAAAGGAATCCTAGGTATAAATTTTCTTTCCACTCGTTTCACCACAAGAAATTAGAGTTTAGGTAGATCCATCTAAATTGGTTTTCAATTGAAAATGTACTTTCTCTTTTTGAAATATACTTTTGCATCTAAATTTTTTCATATTTTATGTTTATTTGCTTAATTTTGTTGAAGGATGTGAACTTAGTTTTCCTATCTCAACGTTTTAGCTACCTGAGGCGTCCTAAGGACTCTTAGATTTTGACATTATAGTTGGTAAAATCAACCACAAAATTTTGAAGATCTGCCAGGAAACTTGAGGTTTCAGTGCAAGTTGCATATTGCATAATTCGGCTTTTCGCCCAATCTTTCCGTGTAGTTTCAACTATCAAAGGAAAAAAAACTGCTATTGCCCCATTTGATGTTTTAAAGTATGGCACCTTCTGAGATAAGTTTTGCATTTGCTTATTCATCATGTTTGGAAAATATGCCTTTCCTCTCCTTTTCTTTCCTCCCTTTTTCGTCTTCTCTTCATTTAATTTGCTCTTTATACCAGAAAAGGCTGGATTTCTTTTAAAAATGAAATAAACTTCTTGGAAGTAAAATGTCAAATACTTGAAAGATGACTATGACAAAAAAGAAGAGTCAAAGTTAAAAGATATGTGGTTAACACATGAAGGAGAACAAGAAGTGAGGAAATTAGCATGAATGTAAATTTGAACTAGAAGGTGGTAGTCTCAAAATATACTTGAGTCTGACAAGGGGTTACAATGTCCAGAGTTATAGCTCTATGGGGTAGCTGTACTGTGTATGAGTAATTATTTCTGAGTTAATCACTCACCAGCTGTTTGACCTTGTAGGTTACTTATGTCTCATTGCTGCTATTCATTTTTGCACTCTGTAAAATCTGCTTTAAAAAAACTTTTTAGCAGGATATAAAATTAATATTCAGAAATTTGTTGCATTCCTATCCTATATAATAAAAGCCTAATATGCAAATCGACTAAACTGCGGAATGACCAGTGGGCAGGGGGCAGGGCCGGCAAGCGGGTGGCAGGCCAGCCAAGGAGGGTGCCAGCAGGCAGAGGGAGGGGATGGAGATTGGGGAGCAGCAGCAACCAGCAGTGGTGGATGGGCGATGGGGGCGGGGCTGGAGCTGCCCCCTGGTGGTCAGTGCACTCCCACAGGGGGAGCGCCACTCAGCTACAAGCCAGGCTGACAGCTGGCGAGCGCAGCGGCAGTGGCGGGAGCCTCTCCCACCTCCACAGCAGCGCTAAGTATGTCCTACTGGCAGCTTAGGCGTGCTCCCCTAAGCTGTCAGTTGGACATCCCCCAAGGCCTCCCAGACTCGGAGAGGCTCCCACGACCGCTACTGTGCTCGCCAACCGTGAGCCCGGCTTCTGGCTGAGAGGCATTACCCCTGTGGGAGCACACTGACCACCAGGGGGCAGCTCCTGCATTGAGCATCTGCCCCCTGGTGATCAGTGCACAT
>NW_006383016.1:6960499-6967392 GCF_000327345.1 Myotis davidii
GTGATCTATATATCGCATTGAGTGCCCACCACCCAGAGTCAAATAATCTTCTGTCACCATATATTTGGCCCCTTTACCCTTTTGTACTCCCCCATTCCCCTTCACTCTGGAAACCCCCTTCTTCTGTGCCTATGAGTTTCAGTTTTATATTCCACATGGGTAGGGTCCTAGGCCTGGCTGGCAATCAGCTATGTGATCTGTATATCGCATTGAGTGCCCACCGCCCAGAGTCAAATAATCTTCTGTCACTATATATTTGACCCCTTTACCCTTTTGTACTCCCCCATTCCCCTTCACTCTGGTAACCCCCTTCTTCTGTGCCTATGAGTTTCACTTTTATATTCCACATGGGTAGGATCCTAGACCTGGCTGGCAATCAGGGCCATTGGGGCTTTCCTTACCCTGAATGCCAGCTGCCGGCTGGGGACCTCCCTTCATTCTGTGCTGTTCCCTGGTGGTCAGTATACATCATAGTGAGCAATTGAACTCCAGGTCTCCTGGTTGAACTCCTGAGGGAAGAATTTGCATATTAGGATTTTATATATATAGATAAGAGTGGTGAGGAAGAAATAATACGGATGCTAGGCTCTTTTGTAGGCTTGGATTCTCTTTTACAAGCTAACATACACCAAACTTGTGGGCTTATCAAAAAATAATAGGGTAAATCAGTATATACTGACATATAGATGTACCCACAAAATCGTTTTTTAATGAGAACAGCAAGACGTAGAACAACACATAAAGTATGATCTTATTTGTGTTAAACAGACCACCACTCTGAATGTATAAGAGTGAAAGAACAGACAGCTAACTTATTTTAATGGTTATATCTTTAATTTTCTATTTTTGTATAATTAACATTTATTACAATGAGCATGTTATTTTGTAATTAAAGATATATTAATAAATGTATGTTAGCCTTTTAATTTGAATAGTGCAAATTTACATATGCTTATATGTTATATTTATTTTATGTTCAGTGTTTATCATGACAGTATACTGAATTAGAGATTATCTTTTACACAGAGAGAAAATAAGGCAAATTTACATAGATAACCTGGGTGAGGGACTGAGGGCTGTTTTCAGGCTGGCCAAGTCCCTCCGGCGATGGAAGCTCCCAGCCTTTCCTTTTTTTCTTTTTCTTTTTTATTCTGGGATTTATTTACCTTTTATAATTGAAACTTCATAGCCTTGAGAGGAGCTCAGAGCCGGCCAGGTGGGTAGGAGGGAAGCTTGGCTTCCTCCATCTCCAAAGGCAACCCTCGTCTCCTGATCACTCCACCTCCATGGCACAGCCAGCTGAACGCAGGTATCTGGGGTTTATTTAGCTTCCATAATTAAAACTTTGTTGCCTTTAATGAGCTACCAAGCCTCCTGCTAGCTCCAGCTCCATGGCTGCTGGCCGCCATCTTGGTTGGGTTAATTTGCATATAGTCACTCTGATTGGCTGGTGGGCATGGTTTAAGGCATAGTGAAGGTACGGTCAGTTTGCATGTTTGTCTTTTATTAGATTAGATAACATTGTGATATTTTTTTTAGAACTGAATTGATGTGTAGAAGGATTTGGGGAAGAATTCCAGTTTTGTGATTTTTTAGTCTTAGTCATCAAACAGGAAATGTCTATTTATTGAAATTTGCACTTCGCTTTTAAAAAAATTATCCTTGGGATTTTCATTATTACTTTTTTATAGGATTACAAATGCATTTCTAGGTCTTCTTTTCTGCATTAATCCAGGATCTGAGTATTTTTCAATGAAGTGCTGATACTTATCTACTCTAGCATCCTACCAGAAAGAGAGGACCTACGGAGAGTATTTTTATATGTAATTTTCTACTTAAATATGTGTGATTTCCTTGAGTTTGGTTTCTCTGCCAACATGTATATGCTTACCTGTTGTCTATTTTTCACTTTGTAGGTGGAAAAATGTTAACCAGTGAAAGAGCCCATGTTTGGTTAGGAGGAATTTCACGGAGCATATCTGAAGGAAATTTGATTGACATGGAAGCCCAAAAATCATCAAAAAATTGCAATATCACAGGTATTGGAATGTGTAATTGTTGTGATGTTTTCATCCAGTACTAGCAGCTATTGGAAGTCTATCTCTGAAAAGTGCTACAAAAGATGAAAAGAATTAGAAAATCCCTAATTATCATGGAAATATTTACACTATTATTAAAAAGTACAAAATAGTGGAGGCAACAGATTATAATAAATATTATGAGGAGGCAAAATTCATTATTAAATGAGTGGTATATATAATACCAGTAAATATATAATGAATTTGGGGGTTGAAGACATCTCTAGAGGTTGGAGTGAGCTATGAAATCTTTATAAAGCATAAAAGAACTAAATTTATCCTTAGAGGAAAAGTAGTTTGATGAAAGTATAGAAATAGGAGAAATACAACTTTTTTTTTCAAAATGCATCTTCTAAATTTTAATATATGCCACTAATAACTTATTTCAATAAGTTAAGATAATAGTTCTATAAATATTAAAGTAAAAAAGTCTGACAGTTACATATATATGTATATTTAATATATATATGTATATATATGTATATATATATATAGTTAATAAAAGAAGGTCTGACAGTTTACTTGTACTCACTTTTCTCTTTTGGTTGGCCTCTTGGCTTTCATTTTTCACCAAAGCAGTACTAGCCACACAAAGTCCACAGAATCATTACCACTGTTTATTGAGAAATGACCAAGTCTGAGTAGCTCTCAACATAAAAAAGACTTCAATATTTGTGAGATATGTAGAAATTCTTTACAGTTGATATTTGACTATTTTAATGTGTTGCTGATTCTTAAAATACTCTTTTCAAAGCAATGTTTTTATTTCATAGTGGTAAACCTGTTCTTTGTCATGTTAAACTTGAAAATCAAAGCTGAATGAATTCCTAATCTGATGTTTATTGTATATGAAAATTTTTTAAAATATATGTTTATTGATTTCAGAGAGGGAGAGTGAGATAGAAACATCAATGATGAGAGAGAATCATTGATCAGCTGCCTCCTGCACACTCTACTTTGGAGACTGAGCCTGAAACCTGGGCATGTGCCCCGACTGGGAATGGAACTGACACCTTCTGGTTCACAGGTCGACGCTCAACCACTGAGTCATGCTGGCCAGGCTTTGATGTAATTAAAATCTACCAACAAAGTTGTCAGGAAATAATATGAAAAATGCATTGTCTACTTGGCTTATTATTGTTAAGTTATTTTAATTATTAACTGATAATATTTGATATTTTTCACATATTGAGTATTATCAGAAAAGAAAAAAATTAATGAGTAATCTAGATATATTGAGACCAACTATTTAATGTTTAAACAAAAATCTGGGTAATTGACTAAATTATTCTGTTTGTTCAGAGGGTTCTTTTTGTGAAAGTCAAACACAAAACAATAAGGCATAAGTATATCTAGTCTGCGTCCTTTTGAAGGAAGTGTGTTATCTTGATATCTAAATTGTTAAACATTTATTTATTTATAAATCATTATGTCTTAAGATAAAATAGCATGACGTATGGTCAAAATGAACTGGTGGAACTAGTTCCATTTTCTCACAGCATGAAAAATTATCCAAATTTAACATTAATTTTGCAGTTCCTATTATACTGTCAATTAAAAAGTCTTGAATTTTTAATAAAAATTAATCTTGGTTGTATCTCACAATGACACCCACTTCTGTTTTTTCCTTGTTTTTGCTAAAATGCCACAAATGTCCAGACTCAAGTTTGCTTCTCAATTGGCCAGATGCTTTCACACTTCACAGCAATAATGTTTCCAAAGCTACAAATCCATTCTGGAATGAACTGTCTGCTTCTAACCCATTTTTGGATGATATAACTCAGCTAAGAAATAACCAGAAGAAAAATAATATTTCCATCTTGAAGGAAGATCCTTTTCTTTTTTTAAGAGAAATTGAAACTGGAAATTCTTTGGATTCCTCTGGTGATGAACTTGATGTGCATCAATTGTGTAGGCAGTCTCCCTCAAGGAAATCAGTGAGATCTAAAAGTGTTTCAGAACTTTTGGACATATTAGATGACAAAGCACATGCCCATCAGAATATACGTAACTCTGATCAGATCCTGGAACATGACTTACAATGGCTTCAAAATGATCGAGAGGCTTATAAAATGGCTTGGTTAAGTCAACGCCAGCTGGCCCGCTCCTGCCTGGATTTGAATATAATTAATCAGAGTCCTGGATGGGCCCAAACACAAGTTGCGGAGACTGTGGTAGTTTGTAAATTAAACCACCAAGGAGGGTCAGTACAATTACCTGAATCAGATATCACTGTTCATGTGCCCCAAGGTCATGTAGCTGTGGGTGAATTCCAAGAGGTATCGCTAAGGGTTTTTCTTGATCCTCCACAAATGCTTAATCATGATCTTTCATGCACTGTAAGCCCACTGTTGGAAATCATGTTAGGCAACCTTAACACAATGGAAGCCATTTTGCTGGAGATGAAAATCGGGGCTGAAGTGAGAAAGGACCCTTTCAGCCAAGTCATGACAGAAATGGTGTGTTTACACAGCCCGAATAAAGAAGGCCCTTTCACAGTGTTAAACAACTGCTACATTTATAAAGACACCATCCAAGTCAAGTTAATAGATTTGAGTCAGGTGATGTATCTAGTGGTTGCTGCACAAGCTAAAGCTACTCAGTCACCAGCTGCCACCATCTGGGATTATATCCACAAAACCACCTCAATTGGAATTTATGGGCCCAAATATATCCACCCCAGTTTCACTGCTGTTTTCACAGTTTGTGGACACAGCTATATGCCGGGAAAGCTTACAATCTCTGATATTAAGAAGGGTGGAAAAAACACCTCTCCAGTTGTGTTTCAGCTCTGGGGGAAGCATTCATTCTTACTTGACAAGCCACAAGATTTAAGTATTTCTGTTTTTTCATGTGATCCTGGTTTTGAAGTAAAGATAGAAGGAGAAAGGAAAGAACTTAAACAAAAGCAGTTGCAAGCAAGTCAAGTAGTTCATCAACAATTTTTATTTTCTTTACTTGACTCCAGAAAAATGCACTTGTTTGTTTTCCAGGTTCAGTTGGGACCTCCCAATGGTAGACCAGTGACACAGTTTTTTATCACTACACCTGATCCAGCCCCAAACCTAAAAAGACACTTATATCTGCCAGGTAATTTGCAGAAAGAGAAGGAAATCAAGTCTGCCCCTTTATTACCAGCAGTGTATGTTAAATACCCTACATTTCAAGACAAAAAATTAAACTTTACCAAATATGGAGTGACTCTGAAGACAGTGCTAAGGCAAAACAAGATTGACTACTTACTTGAATATATCAAAGGGGACACAATAGCTCTTCTTGGAGAAAGTAAGGTAAAAGCCATTGGGCAGTCCAGAGTGAAAGAGTGGTATGTGGGAGTCCTGCGAGGTAAGATTGGACTTGTACACTGCAAAAATGTCAAGGTGATTGCAAAAGAGCAAGTAATATCAGTGTCAGATCGTGTCTTCACAACCAGGAACCTTCTTGAACAAATTGTCCTGCCCTTTAAAAAACTGACTTATATCTACTCAGTTATATTGATTTTGGTGTCAGAAAAAGTTTATGATTGGAAAGTTTTAGCTGATGTCCTGGGTTACTCACATCTGGCACTGGAAGGTTTTGAACGAACACATGCAGACAAAGAATCAGAAAAAGTTTCTTATGTTTTAAAGAAGTTAAAGGAAGATTGCCACGGAGACAAGAATACCAGAAAGTTTCTTTATGAGCTTGTTGTGGTGAGTATGGCTTGATCACAGTAATTAATTTACCATAGAAAACTTTATTAACTTGGTGATATTTATAACCAAATATATGAGAGGAAATAAAAAATTCTTAGCATTCTCAAATAATTTGAAGTCAATTTACAGTATATACATATATAGCTTTTCCTGCAAGACCATATAATTAGTTTCTTAGGTCCAGAAACTAGTCCCATAGGATCATCTTTTAAAGGAAGATTAAAGTTTCTGTTTGTGCTAGAGCATAATAGTTAAGAGATTCTTTTTCTCTCCCAAATATTTGAATAACTCTTAAAATATCAGAAATTCCAATTACATGAAAGAGAGCAAACTGAAACAAAACTAATTAACTTGGCCTTTGCTATAGGTCTGCTTTTTAGTGGTTTTTAAAAAACATATAATCAATGTCCTTTACTTTAGCAATTTAATATTCTTCTTCTGTATGTGATTCATCATAATGCCAAAATAATATTGCTTATTCTCTTCTTAATCCTCATGTTTTAGTACAAGTCACAGGATCATTTTTATTCCTCATAATATTCAACCTAGTATAAGGCTCAGTGGAGAGTTATAAAGAAGATGATCAACTATTTTGCCTTAAAAAGAAAATTTGGTATTTTATAAAAATAATTCAAGAGCATACTTCTAAAAATTTCTAAAATGTGAATGTATAAATAATAATAAAAGCCTAATATGCTAGGTGTCTGGTCATCCGGTCATCTGTTCAACCAATCAAAGCATAATATGCTAATGATATGCTAAGGCCGCTCAACCACTCGCTATAACATGCACTGACTACCAGGGGCAGACACTCCAAACAGTAGGGACCCAGCTGACAGTACTAAACGAGACAGGCTGGACATGCCCTGGAGCCCTCCCACGGTCCCTGTCCAGCTGGCTAACCTCCCACATCCCTTCCTGACCCCAATCGTGCAACCAGTGGAGTCCCTCAGCCTGGCCTGTGCCCTCTCACAATCTGGGACCCCTCGGGGGATTTCGGAGAGGAGTTTATTCAATGACATGAACAATAATCTACACTAATAAGAGAGAAACATGGTAATTGGCGTACGACCGCTACCCTTCCCATTGGCTAATCAGTGAGATATGCAAATTAACTGAC
>NW_006383016.1:6968347-6981103 GCF_000327345.1 Myotis davidii
CCAGGGGCTGACCTAGGGATTGGGCCTGCCCTCTGCCACCCGGGAGCAGGCCTAAGCCAGCAGGGTGTTATCTCCCGAGGGGTCCCAGACTGCGAGAGGGCACAGGCCAGGCTGAGGGACCCTCCATTTCCCCCGAGTGCACAAATTTTTGTGCACCGGGCCTCTAGTGTATGTAATAAAGAAATAGGAATATTTAAAATATTTCTTCTCTTTCAATTATTTTGATGATTCTACAGTAATGCTGAAAGGGTAAAATTTTAAAAGCCCCCTATGCAGTTGAATGTATAATTTTATGGTGATGTGCTGCAGTATCACTTAATCTGGGCCATTTAGAGTCATTGGCTGATCTACAAGGTCAAAGCTGCACATATATTTTGCAGTAGCTCATTATCTCTCATAGTTCATGTACTGCATGAAGATTTGAATTGAAAATTGCTTTGTTGAACTTAGTGGCAAAAAATGTAATATTGACCAAATGGTCTGAAAATTTAAACCTGACTGTGTTGATGTATGATCATGAGTAGCTTTGGTGACAAACTAGACAGTGCTGGTGGAGGGCTTATTCAAGAATGTAGTTGCTAAAAGCTCCCAGGGTGTCCCAGGGGAGGCTTCAGGATTTCCAAATGGAAGGGGCTTAGGTGTGGTTGTCTGACCAGAGATGATGGAAAATATGGTATAGAGGCCACGTCTTGAAACTTAATTTGCAAATAAGTATACATTTTTCTTGGATTGTATCCTAATTTGGGGTAGCTGGATTGGAGCTGATATTGTGGGTTCTAAACTCTTTAGTCATCTCTAGACATTGAGACTGACTGTCCTTATATTCTTGCAACTTGATACTCTACAAAGTACTTGAGCATCTCATTCAACTTTCATAATGATTATAGGAAATTAGATGGGGGTGTTATTAATGGTGTATTTATTTTTAAAATCATTAAATAGAGATACTTTTGAGATTTACCTAAAGTCCTGTACTATGTGGAGCTGGTCTTTAAACTCGGGTTTTGCATTCTAAGTGCAGATTTTCCCCCTTGAAACAAGAAACTGAGATAAGCATTGCTAATCCCACTCCTCAGTTTAGTAAAAGAACCTTAGGGGCCTGTTGGCTCAGTACTACTTCTCCCTGTAGTTATGAATACTCACTATAAATTATGGACTATGTACTAGTATAAAGACCATGGGTAGTCCTTCTAATGGTTCCATGGGAAAGAACCGTCTGTGACCTTACTTGGTCATTCATTTTTACTTATTGTTTCATAATGATAGACAATGTTTTTAAGTGCAATTAAATAATGAGGAGCCACCCAACTTTTTTTTTTTGCTTATTTGAACAAAAAAGAAATGTAGATAGATTTAATCCCATATTTTAAAAATATATTCAAGGCAAAAAAGAAACTCATGGACTTGTTTGAAATGTGTAATGATTGACAAGGCTTAGATGCATAATTAAGGAAGAGTCTGATGATATTCCATTTTGCATTATAGAAGACTGAATGTTTTATCTTTAATATGGTTTATATTAGGCAAAATTACACTAGTGATGAAGGGAGAGGGATAATTTTTTTAAAGTTATTATTATCAATAGCTTTGTTCAAAGTTGTGGTAGTGTCTCATTTGCATGCAATGGCAGAATTCTGTGAATTTTAAATCACATTTTAATGAAGAATAGAATGTTTATTGGCACCAATGTGCTTGCTCCTCAGAGAAATACTGTAGTCAATCCTCTGATAAGGAAAGGGATTATTTTTTGAAGAATGAATTATCATTCCTGAATTGATCAACTATAGACCCTTAGAACCTCAGGATGTCTTTAGAAGTGTCTAGTTCAGTGATGGCGAACCTTTTGAGCTCAGCATGTCAGCATTTTGAAAAGCCCTAACTTAACCCTGGTGCCATGTCACATAGAGGAATTTTTTGATATTTGCAACCATAGTAAAACAAAGATTTATATTTTTGATATTTATTTTATATATTTAAATGCCATTTAACAAAGAAAAATCAACCAAAAAAATGAGTTCACGTGTCACTTCTGACACGTGTGTCATAGGTTCGCCATCACTGGTCTACTTCAACATCCTCCTTTTGCAGTTAAAGATATTAAGAAACATATTAGTTAAGTGGTCTACCCAAGGCCCTATATTTAGCCACTGAGTTAGTCCTAAATCTCCTCTAATTTTGGTCCAGCTGTGTCCTCTGTACTTTGCTAGTTGGATTTGCTTAAAAGTAAATCAACTTTTTAAAATTTAGGAAACTCAAATATATGTGCGGTGAAAAATAGGATGCCAGTTTTTAGATTATGTAATGAAAAATTGAATTTCTAGGGAAAAGCCCACATTAGTTGCTTTTAATTGTGACATGTAATTCTCGCTGCAGGCCCTGCTGAAGATGGATTGCCAAGGGATAGTAGCGCATATCCTCCAAGAGGCTGCGCTCCTGACTTCAGCTGTCAAGCTGGGAAAAGGCTGGAGGGAACTAGCTCAAAAGCTAGTACGATTCACAAAGCAGCAAGTGGAGGCATATGAAATTCCTCACCGAGGAAAAGCTGGAGCTGTTGCTGTGGAGGTAATATTTCAGTTTGTCTACTTCAATAGTGAAAAATTGCAGAGCAAGTAAACCAAATGTAATCAAACCTGAACCACTTACATGGATAAATTGGGGTTCTGTTCTAGAGGACCCCTAACTGAAGTCACAGTCCCTATAATCATTGATATTTTCTGAAATATGCACATATCACTCTTTAAAGGCCTTTAAAATATGCATTGAGAGCCTGTAAAATATATTGATGCTTATCTTATTGGATTGAATATTAACATGGCCTTTAATCAAATGAATTGACCAAATTGGATAGCTAGTCAGTTATTAGGCAGGCCTAGAAGAATTTGAGGCAGAGAACACTTTGAAGGGAGGAGATTGGACTCAGTCAGGGCAAGGGAAAATTATACAATAATAAGTATTTATCAACGTTAGGCAGAGACTTAGTAATTTGTGATAAATAATATTTGGTGACAATAAGCATTAAGAGGGTGGATGGTAATGATAAACAAAGATCTCTAAGAGTGCCGAAACCGGTTTGGCTCAGTGGATAGAGCGTCGGTCTGCGGACTGAAGGGTCCCAGGTTCGATTCTGGTCAAGGGCATGTACCTTGGTTGCAGGCATATCCCCAGTGGGGAGTGTGCAGGAGGCAGCTGGTCGATGTCTCTCTCTCATCGATGTTTCTAACTCTCTATCTCTCTCCTTTCCTCTCTGTAAAACTCAATAAAATATATTTAAAAAAAAAAAGATCTCTAAGAGCTTCATTGTCTCTTTGACAATTTTGTGTATAATAGAAACTATAGACATCAAATATAGAATGACAGCACATAACACAAAGTAATATTTATCTTGCAAATATTAAATTAAATAAAATTTAATTTTTATTAATATTAAATGTATACTGTTAGGCATAAGTTAGATACATATTTGCTCTATTTAGCAAATAAACTGTGACAATTTTTATTACTTAAATAAAAATATTCCAGTGATGAGCACCTATAAAATGTTCTGTATTTTTCTCTCACATGAGTGTAAGCATTTTCAAGATACGTATTTCAGTTAAGGGAAGATTATCTCTCTTATTAGTGATGACTTGGTAAGAGGCAGAAGCTGTGTTCTCCACTTCCTTTTGGGGTATAGAGCTGGAAATTAATAGAGCTGGAGAAAATTTTCTTACTTTGAAGCAACTATGCCAGCTGGGTGTGCAGGACAAAACAACCTTTCCATGAAGGGACAAGAGTCAAATCAAGTCAGTTGAATCCCAGCATGTGCAGTGGAGGTCTCAACAGGATGGCTTCTGGGAACCTAGGGCCTCCCTCTCTTTTAAACAAGACCTTTCAGCCAAGAGTAGCTGGAGGCTGACATATTTCCTCCTCTTAGACTACATTTGTCTCTGTACCCTAAGAAGTGCCTTACAACTTACAAATCACTTTTTACTGAATGAGCTAAAAGATGAGGAATTTATAAGAAACAAGAACAGCAACATTTAGGGGGATATGCTGCTCTGATATTTCAGTTAACTGATGAGAAAGTTGTCTAACTGAGATATCACTGCACACCTATTCTAACTGACAAATCCAGAATACTAATAGCACCAAATGCTGTTGAGGATATGGAGCAACAGGAATCCTCATTCGTTGCTGGTGAGAATGCAAAATGGTACAGCCACTTTGGAAGGGACTTTGTCTGTTTCTTACAAATGAAACATACTCTTACCATATCTTCTATTTGTGATCCTTGTATTAACCCAAAGGCATTGAAAACATGTCTACACGAAAACCTGCACATGAATGTTTATAACAACTTTATTTATAATTACCAAAACTTAGCCCTAGCTGATTTGGCTCAGTGGATAGAGCATTGGCCTGCAAACCAAAGGGTCTCAGGTTAGATTCTGGTCAAGGGCATATACCTCAGTTGCTGGCTCCTTCCCAGCCCAGGCCCTGCCTCAAGCCTTCACCACCCAGCAACTAAGATGCCTTCAGTAGGTGAATGGATAAAATGAACTTGGAATATTATTAAGCATTAAAATGAAACAAGTTATCCATAAAAAGACATGGAGGAACCTTGAATGCATATTACTAAGCAAAATAAGCCAACCTGAAAAGGCTACATGCCGTATGATTCCAAATATATGACATTCTAGAAAAGGCAAAACTATGAAGACAGTAAAAAGATCAGTGGTTGCCAGGGATTGGGAGGGAGGGATGCATAAGAAGAGGACATGATTTTTAGGGCAGTGATACTATAATGATGGATATATGTCACTATACAGTTGTCCAAACCCATAGAATGCACAATACCAAGAGTAAATCCTAATGTAACAGTTGCTGGCTCCTTCCCAGCCCAGGCCCTGGTCGGGGCGAGACATGCAGGAGACAACCAATTGATGTGTTTCTCTTGGTTGCCAGGGATTGGGAGGGAGGGATGCATAAGAAGAGGACATGATTTTTAGGGCAGTGATACTATAATGATGGATATATGTCACTATACAGTTGTCCAAACCCATAGAATGCACAATACCAAGAGTAAATCCTAATGTAAACTACGGACTTTGGGTGATTATGCTGTATCATTGTAGATTCATCAATTGTAACAAATATACCACCTTGGGGAGAGTTGTTGATAATAGGGAGGCTATGCCTATGAGGGGCAGGAAGTATATGGGAAATCTCTGCACCTTCCTCTCACTTTTTCTTTAAACCTAAAAGGTCTCTAAAAAATCTTTTTAAAAATTGTCTAATTGAAAGCAGGAATTTTTTTCTTAATAAGTCTCTGTTTTTTAAAAGGTTTTGTTGAAAGTTATTTATCGGAGTTATTTATTCTCTCAGCTTTGTTAAGCATCTGAATTCTCTCTAATTATGGTTGTTTATAGTTTGTCTTTCCCCAAATCTTGATGGAGGCCAAACAGCCTACTTTTCCATTATTTACATTTGCACAGCCCGAATCCCAAATAACTAAGCCTATTCCAAAGTTAATAAATTCTCAGAAGCAGAAAGGAAAGCACCTAGGTGTCTTTTGAGGGACTAATGTTTAATTTATTGTGATTAACACTAACCATCATCATTCTGATCCAGGTTATTACATTCTTAAAAAGAATCCATAGTATATTGGCCTAAACCACCCCAAATAATCTGTGGGAATCTTTACCTATTAGGCCACTTAAACTAAAGAGTAAATCTATGCTAATTTCTATCCCCCTGGAAAAAAACATGGCTGCATAATTTTTTCTCTCAGGAAGGAGATGATTCTTAAATATGATCAATTTACAAGTCAAGTAGTTGATTTGAAAACAAGCTGATAGTAGTTCTGGGTAGGGGACTCAGAGGAAGGGAAGTGGAATTGGGCTGGGGAGATAATAATGTCTCTTATTTCCTTTATCTCACCACTTCAGAGGGCGCACATTCCGAAAATTTCCAGTGCCCACAGTCCGGCTCTCTCACTCACTTTCCTTTCCCTTCAACTGCTCCTTTTCCCTTTGTTCTATTTTTATTGTATCTAACATTTATCTAACACTTACTCTGTGCCAGGCACTGTTCTGGTCACATTTCAAAGATAAACTTAATCCTTTGAACAAAAACTTGTGGGTCGGCACTAATATTATGTAAAATGTAGGGAGGCTGCTACTTGCTTAAAAGCATGCGTAGTGAGAAACTTATGGAACCATGTTTAGAGAGCAGGCCTTTGACTTTGGAGTCCTTGTGCTTTACACTCTTCCCACCCACTCCCAATCCAGTGTGGTGGCTGAATGACAGAGCTGGTAGACGTGGTTAGGATGGGGGCTTTAAGCATCTCATGTCACCCTTTTTCTTCTTTTTTCAAGTTATGATACTACTAAAATTTGCCTGAACATCTTCATCAAGCCTCAGGCCAATTAAAGAATGGAGATTATTAATAGTATGTCTGTTAGATTTTTGTTGAGTATTTTGGCCATTTCTTACTCTTTTATAAGATGGGGGCGGGGGAGCCTCTCTCTGGGGACTTCTGAGAAGGACACTTTTTAAATTAATCATCTCCCTAAATTAAATTTTAATAAATATTACTCAATTTTTCTAATGACATTGCAATTCCTACATAAAAACAGAACTATAAAACTTGAAATATGACCGTTAGACACTTATGCTATGCAAAGATGTTTAATTGTTGCCAAGGTTTTCCTGTGAACATTGGTAAAAATTGGAGTTTTTATGAAGATATTTAAATCTTCTATTTAAACAAAATAGGAATCAATAAAATATTAGAAAAATAGCACATTTTTAAAAAACAGTTGGGTTTTACAAGGGGCAGTGCTGGGGACTTCAAAGATAAGATATTCACAGGCCTAAATTAGGTACTCTTCACTAGCCCTCTGGGGATTATGACCATATCCTAGCAACGCTCTCCCATTGGCCCCCTGCCTAAGAATAGATTATGCTCTTTCCATCTTATTCAGTATGGACACTTATTCACCAAGGACACTAAAAGTTCACTTCCACCTTTAAGATACCTTTTACCAATGCTTGCCTCAACCACAGGCACCCATCAGTTGAGGTTGATTTCTTATCTGACCTGCCAGAGTGGGCCACCCTCCCTACTGAATCCCAACACAGTCAGTATTTCTAATTATAATAGTTTTTTTTCCTTATCAGAAGCCACTCACCTATAGATTTAGAACTGGCAAGGTATGTTTATGTCTTTTTGTGGTCAACACTTAAACAGGGAGGATCTAAGTCTCTGTTTTATCTTCTAGCCGGAATCTGTCCTTCCTCATTTATGACTGGCTTCTGTAGTGTTCAGAACCTTTTATTCTAAGTCCAGATAAGACATGGGAGAGTAGGTCAACCTCAAATAGCTAATTTTATTAATTGTTTAATAAGTTAAAAAAAATTCTATATGGAATTCCTCCTGCTTGTTTAGTATTTTTTCCCCTCTGTATATTCTCTTGTAGTATTTAATTCAGCCATACTTAACACATCCCCAGGGACTTCAGTTCTCAGCATTGGAGCATTAGGAGCTAAAGAAAACACAACAATGAAAAATATGATTTTTCTCTCTAAAGCCAAATTTTATTTGGCCTGGGAATTGTGATAAACTGTTATATTTGAATTGTTATATTTTAAAGAAGTATATGGTTAGATGCTTTAAAAAGTGAAACTAAGAATAAGAATGATAATAGTTGTGCAATTTATTGTATATGAACTGAGTGTATGAACATTTTCTTTACAATATCATTTATTTCAACAAACTTTCTAAGGAAGACATTATACCATCTGCTTTTTATAGGAATGCAAACTAAGAGAATGAATTTGTGTAAGTTATTCAGAGTAACATGGGCCTTAAGTGACAGAACGAGGGTTCAAATTCGGGTATTTTATGCACAGTCCTTCCCACTGTGCTCTACTGATAATCCCTTTCAGAATTAACTAAATGAAAAAGATCAAAGTTGGGAGGAACCATCAGGGAACACGGCCTAATCCTGAAGGATGGGAAGCAGTTGAATAATTGGAGAGGACTAGATGGAGACCTCAGTGACTTCTTGAGACCAGTAAGGAGGATATGTGGGCTAGAGGGCAGAGTTTATCCTAATAATTATTGGGATATGTGGTTAGATATATATTTTTTGATGTTGGTGGAGAAAGGAGTCTCTAATGATGGCCATAGCATAGAGGTTAAGATTTCTTGTCTGGATTCAAGTTGCAGCTCTACCATTAGCTCTAGGACCTTGGGAAATTTGCTTAACTTTTGTAGGACTCAACTTTTTTTAATGGAGGTGAATAATATTCTTTTACTCATCAGATGTTTGGAGAATTAAAAGATATAATATATGTGGCCCTGGCCAGGTAGCTCAGTTGGTTAGAGCTTCATGCTGACACACCAAGGTTGCAGGTTTGATCCCCGGTCAGGACACATACAAGAATCAACCAATAAATGCATAAATAAGGGAACAACAAATCAATGTTCACACACACACACACACACACACACTTCTTCTCTCTCCCTCCCCTCCCTCATTCCCTCTCTCTAAAATAAATAAATAAAATTTTAAAAAGATATATGTGAAATATTTGGGACAATGCTTTGCAGATTATAATAACTAAATGCATTATTATCTGTTATTTTGACTAAGAGGCAGAGGTGAGTTTGGCAACTGGATGACGTTGAGTGATTTTGGAAAGAGAATGAGGAACTGAATGGTAACTTTTAGTAAAATGGCTGAGAGTAACAATAGAAAGAATGCAGGTAAGGGAAAAGTCAGCATGTCTTCTGAGAAACTGGCAGGATGGTTATACATGGAAACAAACGAGAAAAAGTCTTGGCTGGTCAGCTTTTTCTTACTGGCTTAACACCATTTCATTTTCCTTGGAAAATATCTCTTTGCAAAAGGAAAAAGGAATGTCCTTGGACTCGAATGGTTATTTTGGCTCATGTGGCAACTCCCAGATTCTGCTTACAAAGACGTGGCATTGTCTGCATCTGCTGGAACTGGTTCAGTTCTAGCCGTGGCACTGAAATCTATAGTTTGCTGTTCTTCTCAGTAAGACATATATTTGCAGTTTCTTTAAAAAGGGAAAAGTATTATATGGAAATGTACCTACCAGTATACATAACAATTCCCTAAATCTTTGTTGTTTGTACTAGAGATTTGGCATAGTGACATAATATTTAGATTACCATTGTCTAGTTTTTACAATACTTTACCTCTTGCTGCTAGTCTTTAATTCCAAAAGACTCCATTATTTGGAATGATGGAACAAAGAAAAAAGAGATCACAATAAAATTAAGGGGGTTAAGCATTGTATTCCTATGATATTTTATTTAATTATACATTGAATGTCTCATTACCACTCTGAATATCAAATAGAAATAGTAATCACATTAGGTTAAATATTATGGAGAGATTTTAGAATGCATTTTGAGACACTAATACTTGATTTAGATATTTTATATCGAGGTTTATTAAGGAACACAAACAATAATGAATTTCAGAAAAACCAAAGCCCACCTATGTATAAGACTCAAATCAGCACTTATTCAAACTGCTTAATATTGAGGTAGATTCATGGGAATACCTTAGTGAAATGGCCCTAGATTTATGGCTAGGTGACCTGGATTCCTTTTCTGGATGTTTGGCCACGACTTTGTTATTTAATGTCATTTCAAGTACAAACTCCAGTTAGCATTAATCAAGCACCTAGTGTGTGCCAGGACCCTTGGACCTGTTTACTTTGTATACTTGGCAGTGGTTTTATGGCTTTGGGTACCCTTCCTCTCCACCCTCTATTTTACAGTCGGAGGAAATAAGGCTGTAGAGAAGTTTTGCAACTTATCCAAGATCCTAGAGCTAATAAGTCAAGAGTCTAGATTTAAACCCACGATGTGGTTCTTTAAATCCGGAGCTCTTACCACTATCCAGGGTGGGGCAAAAGTAGGTTTACAGTTGTTTGTATGGAAAATAATGCAATAACTAATCCTATATAATAAAGAGCTAATATGCAAATGATTGTCATGCCCTCATGCCATCACACTGTGATGCTCTCACGCCGTCACAGTCCATCACAAAGAGACTGTGTGTGCAGCAGGCATGCACAGGTGGGCGAGGACTTGATGCTGCATGTGTGACGTGGAGGCGGGTCCCGGTGGCTCTATGTGGTGAGGCCTGGGGGTCCCACGGTTCTGCACAGCCTGGAGGCAGGACCCCCGGCTCCAGCCTACCTCTTTGGGGCAATCCATTGAGAAGCCCCAGATTGGTGGATAGGGCCTACCTCTTTGAGGCAATAGATCACCGGGCTCCCGCACTGTGAGAGGGCACAGGGCAAGCTGGGGGACCCCCCCCACCCCGAGTGCACAAATTTTGTGTACTGGGCCTCTAGTAAATAATAATACAAGAATAAACTGTGTTTCATGTACTCACAACTATAAACCTACTTTTTCCACACCCTGTATTTTCTTTCATTTACCTCCACATTGAAAGATTGGATTAGAGAAGCCCAGTTTCTTTAAACTATGATGTTCAGAGTTTCTACCAATATATAGTTGTGGTGGAGGTTGAGGGTTGGATGACAAGGAAGCAGCCTGGAATCTTCCTAACTAGGAATTTGTGAGAATGGTTTGACCAGCAGGTTTTCTTATGATATTAGACTATTTTGAGCAAATGTACTAACAAGGAATGGGTCTTCCATATTCCTCTGGCTCATTCTTAACCTCTGGCATTCCAAGTGGTTGGTTATTCCTAGAACAAACAAAGCTTGGTTGTCTTAGAGTCTTTTCCAAAAGAATCTTATGTCAAGTTTTACCCAAATATCATCTTCCTTCTGAGGAAATAGGGACCCTTAATATGTTTTCTTCTGAAGATAAAGGCGACTTCCTCTTCAACAACATTTATGAACTTACCAATTATAGGTGCTGGAAGGACTGCCTGGAAATTGTAAACGATAAATAATTATTAATAAGGCAAATTTACCTTAATATCTCTGCGGTAATTATACTAAGAATGGAACATTGCTTTTATAGTTTTATGAGGAAAATAAGTGGATTATTAATCCTTTAATGTAGTAAAATGTAATTATCCAAAGGTAGTTAAAACTAATTGCTTTCTTTATACTATTCATATTTTACAAGCTCAAAAAAGACATAGCTGCTATGCTCCAATCTGAATTGCTTTTATTCATGTTGCATTTCATTATCTAGACTATTATCTAAAATCTTACTGGCTTCTGGGAATAGTCACTCTAAATTTGGAAAACTTCATTTTTTAAATCTCTATCCATGTTTCTTTTCTTTTGTTATTCTATTTATCACTTTTTCATTGCCCCTTTACCTTTGTCTTTGTCCCCTAGTACCTAGAAGATAAACTAAAGCAAAACATATTTCTCCCACACAAATGCTGGGACTTCAGAAAACTGCTCAACTCTGAGAGATTAAATGCTTATTGATGCTGCTGCCCTTTCCATACAGAGATCAAAGCACAGAGATGAGAAATTAACAACTCTGCATTT
This sequence comes from Myotis davidii, assembly GCF_000327345.1. Taxonomy (NCBI): domain Eukaryota; kingdom Metazoa; phylum Chordata; class Mammalia; order Chiroptera; family Vespertilionidae; genus Myotis; species Myotis davidii. The sequence goes on from NW_006383016.1 coordinate 6,979,856, forward strand.
TGATCAGCCTTATGCTTCCCATTCAAAGATGAACCAGTAACACCATGAAGTTACCATTTAAAATATCTAAGAGTAGAGGGGTAAGAATGATGCCTGAGGGTCCAATATTTGTGACCGAAGTGAGACGGCTCTGAGCGGAATTATTTTGTGGTTAAGAATAATTCTACTAAAGCAAACCCTCAGGAGCACGCTTTCCTTTTGATTTGTCAAAGCATTAGTGCAGTTTCTGAATATTTTCCCTTAAGTCATAACATTGAGCAAGAGCAGAACTATTTTAAAACCACTGGATAGATAGATAACATAAACCTGGAAGAGGTCCTGGCAGTCCACCACTCATTTCCAGCTTTTGGAGGACATAACTTAGGTTATCTTGGAAAGGATATTGTTTATTTTACTCATTTTATTCATTCAAACATTTCCAGAGAAAATTACTTCATTTCTCTTTAATTTACCACACAGTTTAGAATTCTTTGTGGCCTTGATTTGTATGTATTTTTTAACATAGTTTTATAAAGTCCATAGTTAATTAATATATTCAATTTACCTCTTGTGTCTTTGCCTTTAATAATATATGTTTACTTGCTGAGTAAAAAAACTAAAGTGACATAAGATAATAAGAAATTACAAAAGAAAAAAACATAAGTATTTAAGGGCTTGAGGTCTAGTGTCATGTATCTATATCATAAAGGACAACAAACAATTGTTTATTGCATTGATGAAAGCTGGACTTTGTCAAGTGTTGTTAAGGCAATTCTCAATAAAGAAAGTTATTTTTACCATATCTGACAGACATTTGCTTATTAAAGGAAAACAGAGTTCCCCAAATTTAACATTTATCAGTGTGTCAAGATACATAACTATAACATTTACTTTTGACCCAATTCCCATTCAATTTTTTCTTGATACTTGCCCCCTAATTACCTACCCCTGCTCCGTAATAATTTTAATATTTGCCTTTGGTTTCCTGCTTAAAAGTAATTTAACTCTTTTTTCTTGAGTGTTTTATATATGCTGTCACTTTAATTCTCAACAACCCGAAATTTTCCATCTAGCAAAGTTAGGATTCAAAACAAACCTTCCTTTTTATTGTAGAATATTACTTTTTACATATTTTCCCTTTTAAAAACACTTTTATTTTTCACTGTTTCTCCTTCTAGCTTTGTCTCTCTTTAACTTTCAAATTCCAAATGTGACCCACTTGTGTGCCTTTTAGTTCCTTGACGCCTACTCATTCCTGAAGTCTTCCCT
>NW_006383016.1:6981129-7020560 GCF_000327345.1 Myotis davidii
TCTCTCTTTAAACTGCCTTCTCCAAAGTTTCCAAAGACTAATTACCCAAATCCTGGCTTTTTTGTTTTCCTTCATGTTTCCTCGTTACTTGATGTTAGGGGTAGCAGAGGAGGTAACAGAAAAGGGATGTCCTCAGTGAGTGGCATGTTGGTAGATGTTTAACAACCTACTTTTCAATTGTAGCTGTTGCCAATTTCCAAAGTGTAAATACTCTAACATGGATGATTTTACTCTCCCAATATGTCACTGAACATGGAGCTGGGAGGCTATGTGAACAGCGGGCTCTGGGGAGCTGGTGGGACCTGGCTTCAGCAAACCACTGCCGACCTTCTTTTGGAATGTTAGTAGGCCTTGGCTTTTGCAATATGTCGCACCCTGTTTCATTTTCCATCGTTCTGGCTCCAGTTTCTCTCCATTTTTTGTTGTTTTTATTTCATACTGTGCCCCTAATTGTAGACTTAATTGAGGGTTAAATTTTTCATCCCTTTATCCTCTTCCTTAGCATTCTCCTCTACTCTCATGCCTTTTATCATTACTTTATCATGAGTGATGCTAAACCCTCCACTGCTCTCTGGAGGTCATCTCCACAGTTTCTCATCAGATAGCCCCTCCTTTACTTCTTATCTTGACCTCACCCAAAAAGTACTCACATTCCTACTATATGCCAGACACTTCATGAAGTGTCTTGGAAACAGGACTTGCAAGTTAGTACCCATATTTTATGGATTAAAATAACCAGATAATTTGATCAATTTACTCACATTGACCCATTCAGTAGGCAATGGAACGCAGATGTGAAGCCAGGTTTTGGTAGTATGACGCCAACAACCATTTCTCTTTGTTTTATACCATAGAGGTCCTCAGTTAATGGAACTATCATTTCTATCTCACACTGAATTAAAATATGCAAGTCATTTTTTGCATTTTCTTAGTTGTTATTATTTGCCAAGTCCTGTTTTTTATACATTGGGCACTTGTTCAAGTACCCATCTCCCTTCTATGTTATAAACTTCTAAAAACAAGAGCCATACTATAGTAATAATTTTATCCCTTCATGTAACAAAATCACTTATATTGGTAGGTATTCAATAATTCTTAGTCTAAAAAGTGAAAGAATTATATAATGAACGACAATGTATTTTGAATATTTCCATTGTATCTGTGCTACAATAGTGCTTTTCTTCATCTGTGTTGCAAGCAACCAATGATATTATATATAGAAAATCAAATTGAGCACTGAAGAAATATTCAAGTCTAGTTTGCTGCTAAGAGGAAAAAAATAGGATGCAAAATATGCTCATATTTTAGTACAGATCATGAAATTTACCATTTTCCTAGTGTTTTCAGCCCATTGCAATTGTATCCATTTCTAGGCCACTTATGGCTTAGACTCTAGGGACTTTCCAATGAGTTTAGGGCAATATCCCTCCTTGCACTTCAGAGTCATTGAGGGGACCTCTGAGAAGTCTTTTTACACTTTTAGAAGTCTTAATTAGGGCCAGGATGAAGTAATCCAAATTTTTCTAAATTGTAAGAGCCGGTCACACTGTCTTGCTATGAGTACAAATTGAATAATGAGTGAGGTTATCTTGCCCTCTGCCTGAGTAGATAGATGTCTCACTGGACTTCTGAATTAGCAGTTTCCTGCATCACCTTGGTGTATTTCCTGTTCCCCACAGCACTAGGGCTGCTTCCTGGTTAAGAATCCCCCAGGCTTGTCTATACAGAGCAATACACATGCAGCAGCAAGACATGGGATGCAGCGCTTTCTCCCTGAGAAGTCAGTGGGGCCGTTTTGACTGTGAAGGTATTTTGAATCTGTAGAATAGTGAACAACCAGAAAATTACCTATTTGTGATTTCTTTTTAATTTTTAAAGATATTTATTGTTGAAAGTATTACATAGGTTCTCCTTTTCCTCTCATTAACCTCTTCCAGCCTGCTCCTGTCCTCCTCTCTTCCCCGCAGACCCTCATCACCCTATTGTCTGTGTCCACAGTTCTTAAGAGACATCGGTTTTCTGTGATACTTTGCTATCACCTTGGTACTGAAATGCTCTCAGTTGTTGTTTATTGTTAAATGTCCTCAAATACATCTTTTGTCAGACTGTCACTAAGGGACGTAGGTTAAAGTCTTAGAATCTTTTACATGTAAACACCATTATTTTAAACAATACATGACGAATTGAAAAATAATGTACCTGTTAGTTGAGCATCAGGGAAAATTAAGTGAATGCAACATAGAATACAGGTGTCAAAGCTTTTACAGAGGGTTCCAACTACAGAGTAACCTGCTGTCTTAGTGCTTCTTTGCATCTGAGCTGTAACAGACAAGATTGAGTCTGGCAAAAAGGCTCTATTAATGTGCCTCAACTTATCTTCCACTGCTGAGCTATTAGTGGTGCCTGTACTTTTAGGAGGTTTGATTTCAGTCAGTGCTTAGAAAAATAGATGAGAGAACACCTCATTCACATTCTTTCAGGGTGGTAGGTTGGTTTGGGAAAAACTTATACAAAAATTTGGGAACATTTCTGTTGCTGCATCATGACCACCTTGATATGATATAATTTTGATAATTGTCTTCCCTTCTCTACTTTGCAGAATCAAATTTTGTAAAGATATGGATGTTCATGACACCCAAGCAATGCCAGTGTGGACAAATAACTTCAAATGATCTTTTGAGCCTGATGAATGGCCTTTTGTATAGATTGACTTGAAACATAACAATACTCCTTATATAGGTCTTTCATTCTTTTAACTTACGTAGTAGCATATATGGGGATATCAGAGGAGGGTGAACAATTATATGCCAAGGCCCTACTTCATTTGCTATTACTGTCAATGGGGGCCCTATTTTAAGAAGGCAACTCTGCATAATATTTAGCTCAGTCTGTGTTCCTGCATTTTGCAAGTGATAACATTACAAATGAATTAGTTTAGTGAGCCCAAATAAGTAGCAAGTAATAAAGTTTATTTTTCAAATATTCCAATTATAACTGCATGGTTCATTTTGTTGTTTTCCTAGAGAAAATTTATTTTAAGGTGTCTGTGTGTGTGAGAGTATTATACAATTTGTCTTATTTGGTCAGCCTTTGTCTCTATTCTCTCTCAGCCTGGTTGCCCTGGTTACCATTACATATTCTCCTGTGCATGAAGATCCTCTTTGACGTGCATTTATTTCTATGGAAACAATGATGTCATTGGTATGGGTGTGTAATGAGGGAAAGTATAATGAAGTGTTGAATATTGATCTTTCTTTTGGTCATAAAATGTATTATTAAATTACATTTTTAATTAGATGATTAGATTTTTGCTTTCCCTTTGACATGGTCATGAAGCTACATTTTCCCTTGTTTATAGACTTGCTTGAATAAAATGACTTCAAGCATTGAAACACTGCACATCTCCTTCTTATGATATGTGGTCATAAACTCAACACAGATACATATAACAGTAAAAGAATTATTATTTTAAGCTTAAAAGTGTCTCAGAGCATGAAAATATTATCTCAATAACATGTTATCATCAAAATATTGCACAAATAATTTTATATTCACATCAAGGCAAGGCGCAACGTATAGATGGTGGATCAAGAGGAAGTAAGACCCTGCTTGTAGTCCTTGGTTTAGAGACGCAAGGCTATCATAGGAAACTGATAGTTATTAAAACATGTTTTCTGTGACATTAAGTAAGTCCATATATAATTACTATTTCTTTTTTTTTTTAAGTCTTAGGAGGCTTTTAAACCCCTTTTAGGCATCTGTTTCACACCCTGTTTTCCTTCCACACTACTCCAGTCTATTTTTTTTCTTTATAGATGATGTGGAAACCTGCTTATGATTTTCTCTATACTTGGGGTGCTCGCTACGGAAGTAGCTACAGAGATGTGTTACAAGACCTGCAATCTGCTTTGGACAGAATGAAAAACCCTGTGACCAAACAATGGCGAGACTTAACCGGAGCTTTACTACTAGTACATTCTTTAGAGGTTTTGAGAGCAACTGCATTCTCCACTTCCGAAGAAGTATAGAAATGAAGGGTATGTCTTGTGGAGGAGGGAGAATAATAGGGGAAAATGTGTGTGCGTGTGTGTGTGTGTGTGTGAAAGAGAAAGTTCTCAGAAAAACAGTGCTTCTATTTTTCCCATTTGAAAATATATTTCCCATGAGAAAACACAGCAGAACACAAAATCTAAAATGGGTTTTATAACCAGACATGAATTTTTGTATCTATTTCAAATGCAAACATTGGGCTGCTTTGTTGTTGAGAAAGGAAAGAAAAACCCTCTCTCCCTTTCAAAGTTACTTTTAATTTCTTGACGTAAAAACAAATGACTATTAGCATAAACACATCACCCAATACCCAGATAAACTAGAAGCTCTCAGTGTGAACCATGCCATTTTTACCAGGAGGCAGACAGGGAGAGAGCGGAAACAAACACACACTTTGTGCACAGGGCTGCAGGCTTCCTATATCTGATCTCTTATTTCTCAGTGGAGTTTGCCAGCATTATTCCCATTTTCCATATGAAGACACTAAGAACTGGATAGGATGTTCAAGGTTAAAAGCTAGTGTGAAGTAGGTTTTCTCTTTGAAAAACCTGGTTTTGTTTTTTTAAAATTTAGAATATAATAGTAAATGCATATTAAAACTTACAGGGAAATGGTAGCTATTTCATTCTAATTAAAGCTCATTGCTCTTGTTCACCATCTCTTGACAGACTGCCAAAGGGGATGTGTGAGTTATCAGAAATCTGTTGCCTGCAAACATGGACACGAGTTTCCACCACCTTCCTCCAGCATCTTGGGACCAGCTAATCCTTGACCTTTCTTCAGGATCCTAGTGTAGAATAGTTCATTAAGTCTCAGGGATTTTTAATAACAGGGGCTATTTTTAAAAATAAAACCTTCCTTTATCACTGTTGAATGTAATAGTCTTAACCACCCAAAACACTGATACCTGTGTGTGTGCATGCTCACATGCTCATACAGACACATGTGTGTGTTTGTGTACCAGAGTGTTTTATAAAGATGATATAGGAATCTGGGCCAGTATAAAGGCAAACTACTGGCAGAGAGTTCAGAAAGAAATGGTCTGTGCTTACTCATGGGTTCAACTCTCTGGACAACTGCCAGTATTTATATATTTTGGATGCTCATTCATTTATTGTCATTCAGTTGACAGATGGAGTGAGTGTTCCTTTTTTGTGGTAGGCACATACATTCTTGAGGTTAATAATGGGAAAATAAAACCAGCATGCTCTCTGACATCAGGGTTACCAAGTGATGGATACAGATAATAATAATAAAAAATATGCAGTTAAATGTAAATGGCATCTGGAATAATGGCTGCAATGGAGAGGCTAGGATGCCAAAAGATATACTAGTATAGATAGGAGGCCATCATCTGAATCAGGGGCGTCAAGTGAGTTTTCGCTGGGAAAGGCATGATGAGCCCGAAGGAGGAGGAGGCATTGCTTCCAGTCTGGGATGGTGGAAGATGGAGTCCCTCAGACCACTGAAGCCCTCTGGAGGGAGGGAGTGCAGGCGAGGCAGGCGATGCCTGAAAGGGTGAAGGAGTAAAGGAAAGAAAGACACACCTTCCAAGGTAATGTGGACAAGCTGAATAAGGATTTTGTTTGGGATCCTGAATAAAACATGTCCATTTGGCTGAAAAGTGAAAGCAGAACATTTTCAGAGCTTTTAATACATCTACCCTGGGGCATTTGGTATGCTGGCAAAGGTAAATTGAATTAGGGTTTCAGAACAATCTCTATGACTTTCTATATTTATATTTGATGATAACAGTACAAAGCCTGACCAAGGAATTACATACACACATTCAAGGATGGAATTTATTTTAGTTGAAACTAAATTCTGGGAGAGGGATAAAATGACTTGGAAGTTCAGGACACAATCATTGAGTGGTAATATTGCTTTCTTTAGAACATTCTTGGAATCTTATTAACATGTCAGCAAATCAGAATTTCAGGAAGGAATTAATAACTGGGTTTCTCCAGGCTCCAGGGTCTGAGAAGACAGAGATTTTGTTAGCTGGTTGGGGAAGTAAGATGAAATAAGTCACTTCAGGTTTACATAGCATCATGTGTTGTGATTGTGGCTGGGAAGTTTAAGAAGAGTTTAAAAAATGAAAAACATGATCTTTGTAACTTAAGGATGAAGCGATGGTTTCAATATTAATAGACACAAAGATATTTTATAATCTTGTAATAAATCCTCTCAAATTTTAAACCCATGTCCAAACTTTCTGTTCTTATAAATATATTCTAATATTTTATAAATCATTTCTAGTTTTCTTTCCATAATGGATATCTATAATCAGAAAAGATTAGCTAAGTAATCATGAATTGCCTTTAATATTTGGCAGCAAATCAAGGGAATTAATAAAGCACTTAAATCCCATCCTTGATAACATTAAAAGCATCAAAAACGATTAATCTAAAATTTCTTCAACAATTTTGGAAGCATAGATAGTTCTTTCGTTTCCTCAGGCTTTCCCTCTAATGATGCCTCAAGATGAGATTTTAGTTCAGTGCTCAGCTTGCAACATACCAATTTTTCTGTGTACCCCGAAATCCTCTACTTCCATCTGTTAAAGCCCTTATATGAAGGCCAATTAAGGAGGTGCCTGCCACAGTGGCTCATTAACTGCTCATATCGGTAACGGATACAACACATTTTTGTAGAAAATCCCACATGAAGTTTTGAACTAGGGGATGACTAGTTTCCTGGAAGGAGCAGAATGAACTGCATTAATGGGTGGTGTTGATCTAAAAAAAGTTGCTGCTAGGAAACAGCTTTGACTATGTGATATGAAAATGCAATAGAGAAAGTACACTCAAAATCGTATAATACTGTAATTGGAAAATTCAAAACTTGAATTTTTATATTTTTGGAATGCCTAAGGAATATTTGAAGCAATTCGAAGGACAAGGAGAATAATGAAAAATTATGTTGCTGGAGGCTTTTCTAATGAAAATAGATCTTGTTTCTTCTGATACATAGAAATTCTTCCCTGCTCTCCCATATGGAGTGTTTTCTCATGTGCTGCTGTAGAGCTTAGCGGGTGAAGTTCCAAGATCATATGCTGGCATTGTACCAGGTGGGCTTACTGCAAAGACATTCATCAGAATAAAATAACCACCTGGAGACTTTGTTGGCACTGACTGCTGAGCCCCACCCTCGGAATTTCTGATGGGGCAGGTCCAGGCCCGAGGATGGGGATGAGGATGCCTCTGGTCCAGGGACCCCAGTCAAGAACCACTGCATTAATTTCCTCCATTTCTATAGGAAGAAGAGAATCTTTATTAAACTGGAAAGACATGCTTTTAGATAAACAAATTTTTGTCATCCCACCAGAGAAATAGTTTTTAAGCTGTAAAAATACACACCTAAATCCCATTATATAATAGCTTAATTTATTTATATAAACTGAACTTTTTCTAAATGAATTATTAAGAGCCTGAAAATAGTCATTTTGATTGTAAAACTAATTAAAATAATTAAGATCTGCCTATTTGAAATGTAAAGATATTAGAATAAAATAGATTAAGAATTTGAGACATTTATCAGTGTATTAAGATGATTTTGCAAATATATTCAATGATTTTGTTTCTATAAAATATTTTTGGAGAAAGTCTTCTTTTCAGTGATTTGTCATTTGTTAAATTTCATGTTGAATTAAATTTTCCCCATTGAAAAATATATAACTAATGTGATCAGCTTAATTATGCCTTACTTTCATTGTAGAATTACAAAGGATTACAGGCACTTGCTAAAAGGACAGTCAGGTATTCTCTCTCCAATGAGCAGTTCTTCTTTTAAAAGGATAGTGACTCTGAGAAGGGGTGATGAGCTGAATAACCTCACTTTGACCTTCATGTATTTTATCTCATTTTCCTTCTATAGTACTCTTTCTAGTTATTCTTCTGGGGGTGAGTAGGAAGATCTGTGGCTTCTTCCTTTCTGTTCTGAGACATTTGAGACTACCAGGAAGCAGATTTTAATTGTTTCTAATATTTAAGTTCAGACTTGTACCTTTGGAATGTACTGAGACATTTAACATATTCATATAAACATGACTAGTAGTTGAAAATCAAAATTTAGTCACGATGAAGTTACTAGTTTTACTTATACTGATTCTACCAAATTCAGTGTTATAAGGAGTATCTGAGACTGGCAAGTTCCATGTAATGCTGACTGTATGCATGTTAAGTTTTAATGATATGCAATTAGTTACTACACTTTGTCATAGTCAGAAAATCCATTCTGTTGGATTTTACTCCCAGAAAATATGATTCAGTGCTCACCCAGGCCTCTTACTTCATGGTGGAAAGTGAAGAAAGTGTGAGGGGAGAGATAGCAGATAACTTGGTCTAATGCTCTAATGAAAGAAGACTATCCAGAGACAATGGGAACACTGTCTTCCTCTCTTTGTGCTGATCTTCTTAAAAACGGAATATATATTTTATTCTTTCTCCTTAACTAATCAATAATAAGATACAAAGTAACTGTTGCTTTGTTTTCTCCAGGATTGATTTAATGCAACTTAAGGCTGCTCTTTAAAACTACGAAGAAACTTCAGTGAGAGCAACCTCAGCACCCTATGCTGAGGCTCACTGAGCAGTCCTCCGGAGCTGGTGTCAGAACCCATTTCAAATCAGCTGAAGCACAAAGAATGTATTGTCCCTCCCAACTGAGAACTCCAGGGGTAGCCTCAGGAATTCCAGGACTTGGGGGAGTAATCAAATTGCTTGCTTGGGTTTCCCCCTTTCCCCTTCTCTGCCTTTAATTACATGCTTCACCCTCAGGCCCCGCCAAGCAGCCCGGCAGTTCTGTGCTCTTTATGGGGCAGGATGCTGCAGCAGCCCAGCCTCACCTTTCCCGCTGTTCCAGTCTCAGGTGTCATGGCTTTGTAATGTGTCACCTTGGCCAAACTAAACGATGTTTCCCAGAGTTCTGTTCTCTCCACTGAATATTCTGGTTAGCGTTTTCCACAAGAGAAATCCCTGGAAGATCTGGATGGTCACAGTGGAACAGTAGCCATTGTGACTCCTGGAAGGTAGAGGTGGGTCAGGCCCCCTTGCAGCCGCTGACTCAGCTTGTCAGTGGGGGAGGCAGCTGCCGGGCCTGCAGGCCCAGTTTCCCTAGGTTCTCCACCTTCCCCTTCCCCAAATCCTGGCCACGTGTGGGTGTGAGTCTGCAGCAGAGCACCACCTCTGTGGGTTATCCACAGCAGCTGGGTTGCAGGCTTGGAGCCTGGGGGGACCAACATGGGTGTCAGTGGCTGACAAATGCGGATTCTAGTTGTCCCTGATCTTCCCAAGCCCACGCCCATTTTTCCTTCACTCAAGCAGACCTATAACTTCCGGCTCAGTGCCAGAAACAAAAGAAAAAACCAGGTAATGTGTCTGGTCAAATCATTGTGATAAATCCTATTGTACATCATTGCCAGAGACTCAGCTTTTCCGAATGAACCCTGATTGATAGGTAGGGCAAGAGACTAAAAAAAAAAGAGTCCCTATGATTGGACCATTTAGGCTTTGTGTTCATCCCTCAGCCAATCACTGAGGGCTGTAATCAGTGGCCCTCTAATTGGTCAGATCTGGGTCACATGCTCTTTCCTTCTGACCTTGTCCAGACCACCAGGTCTAATCAAGATCTGTTCCTGGAAATGGGAAGAGATGGATACTGGGGAGACCAACAGCAATTTTCCACTAAAAACGTGAGTGAGTTTAAACTCAACACTATTTTCTGTCTTAGGAAACCTTTATGCTTCACATGTAATTCAAGAAACTAGTCATATGAGTCCTTATGAGAGTGGGCAATGGGCCAGCTTCTACAAACTTCTGCAATAAATCAAACACTAGCTAAATGGAACTTGACCAGCAGTATCTGCATTCTATAAACCATTAGTAAGTTGCTGATGATATGACAGAGCCATTTAAAACCCTGTCAAGACTATGGGTTCACCTGGCCCAGAAGGCCCAGGGACAGATATCCTTAATTGCACACTCTCAAGCAGGACCCATAACCTGGTAGATGCACCTCACCTGCTGCCCAAAGAAATTGGGAGAGAGGGATAGAGGAGGAGGCTCCCGATGAGAAAATTGTAGTTAAGATCGCAGGGCATGACCAGCCCGTGAAAAACAGCAGGGAAAACTTCTTTGAACATTCTCTGAATGGAATTACAAAAGCCGGTATTTCTGTCCTTCTCAGCCACCTGATTTTTCATTGCAGACCTTCACCTCCCCTTTTGAACCTGTAATAACTTCTAAATACCGTCCAGGGAGGAAGGGGCACGGCAATATGAGCTAAAGGAATTTGACGATTCTTAAGACAGTGAAAAATGGGGCAAAATGAAAGGGGCATACAAAGATGGTGTGCGTTTTCTTTCTTAAAACAATGTGTCTGTTTAATGTTCATTTGGTTATATTCACAATTTACTCCGTGTGGAGGAATGCTCTTCAGGAGGGACTATTATGTTTTTCAGGGTTGAGTGGAATGCTGTGGGTTGTGACAAATAAAAGATTAGTGATCAAGGTTATTCATGAGAAGAGGAGGGAAGAGCACTTGATGTTACACTCCTAAAGCTGTTTTCAACGCTCTCATGGATAGTTTAAACAAAAAAAAAAATCTGAAGTCCTCCTTTCACTCTCTTAGAGAACCTTTCTATTTCCCCCCCATTTGATTGCTGAGAAGATTGCTGTGTGCTTCGGGATACGAGTCCAAGTTCAGATGTGAGAGCTGCAAACCAACTGTGAGAAATTAAGCCACCTGTTCTGGCCTGCTGCCTCGAGCAAGGTTCCTGGTCTGTCCTTAATGAGAGCGCTGTAAGGCCCTGAGTATGTTGTGTTTACTAGAAAAGGTGTGTTAATTTGCCACAGACTGGATGGCTTACACAACAGAGACTTATTTTCTTCAAGGCCAAGAGCAAAGTTGTGTCAGGTTGGTTTCTCCTGAGGGCATGAGGGGAGGATGTGTTCCAGGCCTCTCGGCTTGTGATGGTAATCTTCTCCCTGTGTCTTCACGTGTTTTTTTTACCTCCCACCTGAGTCTGTGTCCCAATCTTCTCTTCTTTAAGGACACCCGTCATGATTAAGACCCACCCTAGTGACCTCATTTTAACTTAATTACCTCTTGAAAGTTGCTATCTTCAAATACAGTCATATTCCTAGCTTCTGGAGGTTAGTATTAAAACACATGATAATTCAGCCCATAAGAAAAATGATTTGGTCAATTTTTGTTTCTTTTTATTTACTGAAATCAACTACTTTGTTCAAATGACTTTTGAACTATATCCTGCAAAGAGCTTTTTTGAGTTTCCTTCTCTACCACAGGCCACTAACTCATAGATGCCAGAGAAGTGGTAGGCGTTTCAGACCCACGGAATGAGCAGAATTGCAGACAGCTGGAACTCTCTCACTACAGCAGTGGTTCTCAACCTTGGCTGCACATTAGAATCACCTGGGAATCTTTTTAAAATCCTGATTTCTGGGCCCCATCCTCCAGAAATTCTGTTTCTTTGTTATGGGGTGTGGCCACAACATTAGTAACAAAGAAACAGAATTTCCGGAGGATGAGGCCCAGAAATCTGGATTTTAAAAAGATTCCCAGGTGATTCTAATGTGCAGTCATGGTTGAGAACCACTGCACTACATTGTCCTCTGGCCTCAGGCAAGTTATATCATTAAACTCTGCTTATTAGAACTAATGAAAACTACTGGTATCGATAATATGCACTGGTAGGTAATTTCCTCTGGGTCTTCTTTGTTGTCACTATGGGATCTCAGTGCTGTGGATAAAGAATGCTCTTTCTACAGGTGGGAAACTATGAAGACAGTCTAAGAACAGACTAAGTGTCCTGGGTAGGGATTATGACATGAACCTGCACCCCTTTATAAATTTGTTTATATTTTATTGACCACTGAAATGCCTGGGATTATCATCTGTTACTGAGACAACCAAAACAATGGAAGGCTTAGATCATGCACATCACACTGAGCAAATCTAGGAAATGTGTCTTAGGGGGTCGGTGGGGGGTGGAGGGGGATCGCAGAGAAAGGCAGGATTTGTTTGACTCTGAGTGAGGCAAGCAGATTATTCAGAACAAGGATGTGAGAGAAGAGGCAGCAAAACCTGTGACTGGGAGATGCAATTTGAGAGAGAAGGCTAAGAAGTCTCCCCCAGTGGTCATATTTTAGGTTCTTCAGTGCAAGTAGGGTAAGCAACCTTTCCCAATTTACTGGAACAGGGATTTCCTGAGACTTGAAAGCCACTGTTAAAAATAAAACTGGGAAGGAGAACACTTTAAATCATGCTTTTTGCACTGTTGCTCAAAAGGGATTTGGGATATTTTTATAGGTGAAGGGAGTTATGGAAACTATCATATCAAGAATGTGTCACTGATTTGAAGATTGACTATTTTGAGGAAAGGGCAAAAACTTAAATATAAGGTGCAAAAGTTGATAGGGAGCTATACTAAGAACAAACCCTGCTAATTAACATTTTGGCTGAGGACCAGACCTGATAAAGCTCACACCACTCTGATGTGGATAATCTTTGCAAGGACATCTGTAAGTTACTCAGTTACCAATTTTCCTGATTACAAAACACTGAATTATTCGTTTAATTCAAATATATATATTAGAGGCCTGGTGCACAAAATTCGTGCATAGGGGGCGGCGGGGGGGGGGTGTCCCTCAGCCCGACCTGCACCCACTCGTCTGGGAGCCCTCAGGGGATGTCCTGCTGATGGCTTAGGCCCACTCCCCTGGTTCTCTGCTGCCTGTGGGGACCGCTCAACCGCCGGGTCACCGCAGTGATGGCCTAACAGGCCCTGCTCTCAGTGGCCGCCCCCTGGTACTGGAGGACTCCAGCGGGCTGAGAGGACTGGGCACCGCCATCTTGTAGCTATGGGTACCGCCATCTTTGTGTCAGAGTGATGGTTAGTTTGCATATTACTCTTTTATTATATAGGATATATTATATAGGATATAATATATGTATATCCCTTTATGTATATCCTATATAATAAAAGCCTAATATGCTAAGTGTCCAAATGTCCATTCTACCAACCAAAGCATAATATGCTAATGATATGCTAAGGCCACTCAACCATTCGCTATGACATGCACTGACCACCAGGGGGCAGACGCTCCAACTGGTAGGTTAGCTTGCTGCTGGGGTCCAACCAATTGGGACTAAGTGAGATGGGCTGGACATGCCCTGGAGCCCTCCCTTGGTCCCTCCCCACTGGCCAACCTCCTGTATCCCTCCCTGATCCTAATTGTGCACCTGTGGGCCCCTTGGCCTGGCTTGCACTCTCTTGCAATCCAGGCTGAAAGATCCGCCCCCCCCATAGGTGCATGAATTTTGTGCACCAGGCCTCTAGTATATACATATATATTTATACACACACATGTACACATATGCACAGTTTTGCAATTTTACTGGCCAGTTTATGGAAAAAGTACTTGTCAAACATTATTTCGATTTACAAAGACCAGTGTTAGGCATACCGTATTCATGTGCACATTATATTTAAAATATGGAGAAGGTGTAAAAAACGTTTCAGTGTTTACTTTACAAGTTTTTTTAAAGTGTCTTTTGAAATCCTTCTCAAGATTCCCTAGAACATGACTGTGACTTAACCATTAATTTGCATTTAAGGAACATTAAATTATGCCAAGTCAAGTACCATGTGTGTGAGCAATGATCCAAATATATTTGAATGGAAATTCATTGTTTTAACTATGACAATTCAGTCAATGTTAGTCTCCTTCTCCACCCCTTTCCCTTTCTCCTCACCATTTGCCTTATCCTCCTCTTTTTTTCTCATTGGCAACAAGAATAGAAGTCGACCTATTAGTCTTAGAACTATATACAAAGTAACTACTTTCGAGAAAACACTGTTCATTGTCTATCTGTGTCTAAAGCACTATGCACAGCATGAGATGTAAACAAAGAAAATCCATTCTTACTTCATTTTCTATCCAGTGGAGGAGCTGGGCATGCAAATAATTACAGAGAAGGCAGAAAAAAATAATTGGTCAAAAGTTCAATTTGTATGTAGAAAGGCCTTGAGTGAATGCTCACTATCTTAAAGGATTTACAAAACATTAAACATGAAAAATAGCACAAGCTGTTGTCATCATTACTGCAATTCATTCCTGTTGCTTCCCCCGTGGTTTTGCGGCATAACAACAGACATGCTTGTGTTAACCATAAGTTCTTATTTTTTTTTCTGTTTATACTTAGCTAGCTTTAAAGCTCATTTGACAGTTAATTTCAACTGTGCATATAGTAAACACAGAGGACTTAAAGACTTTTCTTCTGTCTGGACTACAGACTTCTTCAATTCCATTTTTCTGTGTACTGGGAATGCAGAGTAAGCATCATCGACCAGCTTGCCTGCTTTCTCAGCCCTATTTGTATACTGATAGCTTCTGTATTATTTAGGAGCAAAAAAAAACACCTTCAAATGGAAAGTTTCAAAAATTGCACACAAGATTTCTTATTAAATATTACAGTGACAACTGCATTAATGCACTCCTTGATTTTGGGGGGCAAAGGGCACTTGGAACACAACATTTAAAGTTCTGAGTAAATTCAGGAATCTATCAGTAATTCCTGACTTGACAGAATTAACTCAAGTTTACGGGCAAGGCTCTTACATTAATAAAGGAGATTGTATTTCAAAACATTCCACTGCTTAAAAAAGTCTTAGGCAAACTACAGCCCTGTCTAAACAGGATTATTTCAAGTAGAAATAATTCTGTGTGACTAAGTACTTTGTACAGGAAAAGACCTTGCGAGAGGCCCAGTTATAATTAACTGTGAAGAAGTGGCTTTGACAGTTGTTCCTGTCTTTCGAAAAGAAACAGTAAACATTTTGGGATATAAAAATAAATAAATGTTTTCTGGATATTGGATAAGGTAATTGGAAAGAATTCCTAGGGCAAAGGGGTTGATATATCTCCCTAAAACACTATAATGAATAAAAGTGTAGACCGTCAAAGCCATCTGTAAAAGGATTGTCTAAAATTATCTATAATAATAAAAGCAAAATATGCTAATTAGACGGGACAGCTGAATGACCTTCCGGATGTCCTTCCAGATGACCTTCTGGATGAAGTGAGGGCTGACGCAAGCTGCCGCAGCTGTGAGGGCCAACCCCCTTGCATGAATTTCGTGTATCGGGCCTCTAGTATATTATATAGGATCATGTAGGGTGGCCCATCCCAATCAGTAAACATACTGTAGCAATATATATAAAAAAAAGTATATACACATATATGTAATGCAGTTGATTTTTGATGTTTTTATTTCTCTATTTTTATAAACAAGTTTATTTTCCATACAAAAATATCTTTTTAATTGTTTGAAGTTCTTTACAATAAAAAGAGTCTAATAGAATATCTACTTAGAAATTTTTGTTATTTCATTGTGTCTTCCTTTGCCAGTAATGATGGATTGAATTCCTGTCTCTGCTTCTTTTCTGGTGTTTCTTGGGTCAACCACCATGATTTCCAAGAGGTTTGGATAAACTCACCATGGTTCCCAAGATGTTTGGGTGAATATCAGTCACATTCATATTGAGTATAGTTGTCAGAACCAATTGTTCCAGAAAATAAAGGGTAACGCATTGGAAGTCCAGAGAATAGATCAGAAAATCTTACAATTGAAAGAAACCCACCATATGATCATCCAGATTGTATTTCAACAGCTTAAATACTGCAAAACTCGCCACTCAGAAAGGCAGGTCATTTAAGTTTTGATCATTTCTCCATTTATGAAGGTCCGCCTATACTTGAGCCCTAATCTACTTCTGAACCTTATTAATTAACGTGTTCCTTCATTCCTTTATCACTTAACTAGAGGCCCAGTGCATGAAATTTGTGCACTGGGGTCGGGGGTGGGGGGCAGGCGGCGGGTGTCCCTCAGCCCAGCCTGTACCATCTCCAAGTCCAGGAGCCCTCAGGGGATGTCCAACTGATGGCTTAGGCCCGCTCCCTGCCACGGGGAGTGGGCCTAAGCCGTCCGTCAGACATCCTTAGTGCTACTGCGGAGGAGAGAGAGGCTCCCACCACTGCTGCTGTGCTCACCAGTGTGAGCCGGGTTCGGGCTGAGCAGCGCTCCCCCTGTGGGAGCGCACTGACCACCAGCGGCTGGGCTCACTGGCTAGAGCGTCGGCCTGGGGACTGAAGGGTCCCAGGATCAATTCTGGTCAAGGGCATGTACCTTGGTTGCGGGCACATCCCCAGTGGGGAGTGTGCAGGAGGCAGCTGATCGATATTTCTAACTCTCTATCCCTCTCCCTTCCTCTCTGTAAAAAAATCAATAAAATATATTTTTAAAAAAGAGTGCTGAGGACAAAAAGGACCTATTCCCTGCTCTCCTGGATCTTGTAGTCAGTGGGAGGAGCCTATTTCACCAACACCATTCTACATTCTACATTCTACATTCAGACATTTGAGATAACTATTATTCCCTCAACCTTAATGTATTTTCTTGTTAGGCTACACACCCCAACTTCCTTCATTTCAAATAAAGAATCCCCAGATTCTTCCCTGCATTTGTTATTTTCTCTTTGGTTTGCCCATACTGCTCTTCAAATGTTTGCCCAGTACTAAACCTAATGGTCTGTCCAGAGCATACTAATCCGTTTAGTCATTCATTTAGAACACTTATTTAGCACCTGACAGACAAATGTAAATATGGTCATAACTCCTGTTTTCAAGAAGTTCATGTTCTAAAGGAAGTTCCAGAATGAGTACACAAGGCACTGCTTCTCTAATTGCGGGAACACCTCCCATTAATTCAGCCTGGGCTCTGCAGATAAGGAAGTAGGTCTCCATAGACTTATGACTTAACCTTTCTTGTGTTAAATTAAGGAGTTGTGGGCCAAGACCCAGGTCCAAATACAGAAAAATTCACTGAGCTGAGCCAATAATCTGCAACTGAAGACCTGAGAAATAACAAAACAGTCAATTTTGAATATGTAAAATGGAGTCCTTGGGACATAAACCTATTTAGGGTTGTGCTAAGTTCTGACAAAGCAATAGATTTCTAGCCAATACTGATTATAGGAGGACTACAGACAAATATCTATGATGAAACTAAGTAGCCTTACACATTGGCACCATTATGAATTAATAACATTTTATTTTTGTTTCTTTTTTAAAATATATATATTTTATTGATTTTTTTACAAAGAGTAAGGAAAAGGGATAGAGAGTTAGAAACATCAATGAGAGAGAAACATTGATCAGCTGCCTCCTGCACCCCCACTACTGGGGATGTGCCCGCAACCAAGGTACATGCCCTTGACTGGAATTGAACCTGGGATCCTTCAGTCCGCAGGTAGACACTCTATCCACTGAGCCAAACCAAGTTAGGGCATATTTTTGTTTCTTCCTCTTTCTACCAAGTAGTGACAACTCCTGAGATTATAACACAGTCTTATCAGTGATGACTTAGATATATGTGTTTCTTCTTTGTTCTCCCAGTTTCTGTAAATAAGAGGAGGCCTCTTGCCCACATTGTGCTCTGTGTTAAGGCTTTTTATTTTAAGTATAGTGCAGACCTGTGCTACAAAGAGAATTTGGGAACAAAATGGTTTAGTCAGCCTTTCATTCCTACACATATTCAAATCATTTTATTTATTAAATTTTTAAATGAATTCAGTGCCTGGTCTATATTTGGAACTCAGTTAACTTTAGTGGAATGAGTGACTGCATGAAAGGGGACATAGTTAACCAACCCCTTGTCTCAGTAGATTAAGATTCATCTGCTTAATAGGCAGGAACAGGAATAGGGTTTCTTGCAGCCTCAGGAAGCCATAAATTTGGGATGGAGAAATGATGCCAACAGTGTCAGGTGGCAGTCCAATAGGGGACAAGGTGGCTATGGTTCTGACATGATTCTGGGCTTTTCAAGTGACTAGCAAGTGTCATGTTGCTATGCCCCTAATAAGACCAGGCTCACAGGAAGATATCTGATGGACTTCAGTATTCCTTTGGGCCTTTCTTAGGATCATTTTGAAGATGATTCATTATTGCTGCATAATATTAAGTATCAGTATTGATTAGTGTGTGCCAATGTCTTATTTGTTATTAAATATTGTAAATATCACCCCTGCCCCAATGAGTTCAGCTCAGGCATTTGGAAATGTCTCTGCCCATGAGGGGTTTACAGTGATCTTCCGGTCCTTCCAACATGATGGAGAAAAAGCCACAGGTTCTTAGGTCGGTGAGCAGTGTTGCCGAGTTAAGAAAGCAGGCAGGTATCACTCAGAGGGCAATCAATACATAGGCAGCCAAGGTTTTACATACTGAAAGCTCTTCTAGACATCTGTTGCTAAATGTTGCTCTTGCATTCATTTTGGGGAACTGCATATGCTGCGATTGAGAAGTAAGGACTCAGATGCAAGGAAGCGACAATTCCTAAAAAGAAAAGAACAGCATGGAAAACAGAAACTAGACAAAGAGGAATTCAGGCAGGAGGCAAATATAAAGTTACCTTGGTGGCTGGTTATCACTAGTACCTTAAGAAGAAGAAACTGGAAACTGCAAAGTAATTTCAGAAATCAGACTTAAGCCGTTGTAAGGATACATATTTAATACCAAATATAACTGTATAGTACTGTGAGTGCAGTCAGATGAATTTTCTACACCTCCCCAAAACCAACTCAAGAAACTTCTTGGAATGCCCTGTATATCAAAGTTGAAACAGCAAAGAGGGCTGGTTTACCAGTGGAAAGGGAGGGACACAATTCAGCCTATAACATTGCAATGTATGGCCTTCCAGAGACAAGTGAAATAGACTAGAGAAGACATTCACATCCCAGGAACTATCTAGACTTTGTGGGGAGCGAGAGAACATTCTCCGGCTGCCAGGGTGTGTATGTGGCTAAGACACAGACCTTTATTATGGGCCATACCTTCCCCCACTCCTATCGGGGACATGGGGCTGGGGTCCAGGTAGCACAAACAGAATCGCCAAGTGTAGATTGTGACGTCCTCACCTAATCTTTTGTTATCTTAATGCAGTGCAGCAGCATAAAACCTTCCAGATATTGTTACAGATATTTAGGCTAATTGGCCCCAATTTCAGTATTTCAGCAAAATGTCAACAGCCAAGTGGACCTTGTCAGAGGGCAAGCAGGCCCCTCCCTGTGAGAACATTGTCTGAAAAATGTTTATTTTCTCAGGGGGTGCTGTGTGTTTACTTCTTTGATTTGGATTCCAAAAGGCAAGCCTATCTCCAACTTTGAGTCTCAGTACTTTATAATGGATGATACATGTGAAGATAGAGGCAAACTAGAAGGAAAAGTAGTCTACAACTTTAAATTACTTTTCTAGATTTTTTTTGAGAGAGAAAGGGGGGGGGAGAGACATCAATTTGTGGTTCCATTATGCATTCATTAATTGGTTCTTGTATCTGCCCTTATGGGGATCAAACCCACAACCTTGGTAGATAGGGACAATGTCCTAACCAACTGGGCTGCCTGGCCAGGGTCTAGTTTACAGCATTAAATATCACTCTTTTTTTTAACATCTCCCCGTTGTGAACATCAAATAAGGTAATATAAGCAAGAGTGTTCTGCAAAACTATTACGTGACTTCTACATAAGCAAATCATTACTTTGTAGGTGATTTGGCCCCTGTGCTGGTGTTTCGGCTTTCATCTAGTTTTGGGGTCAGTTAGAGACCAGCACGCTTACTGGTGTCTCTAATTTTCAGACTGCCTTATTCATCTCTTTACCTCTTTATAAAGTCAACACCATCTATTCGACAGTGGAGTCCTGGAGATATATCCCTCAAGAAGCCACTGAGATCTTAAAATTACGTATAAATGCTTATGCTTTAGTCACACAACAACAGATGCGGGAAATGAGAAATTTGTGTCAAACGCCTTGAGGAGGTTTCTCCCACTAAAAGCATGAATAATGTATCAAGAAGTACAAAACAATTTGTCATAGGGAGGACATTTGCAAGAGAGCTCCTGGGGCAGGGGGTGGGGGACTTGTTAGGAGATTTTGTTGGATGGCAAGTTTTCGAGGGAAAGGAAGATGAGTTTCCACTGGGTGGAGAGAGAATAAGGAGATGATGGCAGGTGGGGATAGGCCTTTTGGAAAGGCAGTGGATAGGCAGCAGGCCTAAAGCCTGAGAGGACTGGGATCTCCACTTCCATTTTTTTTTTCAGATTTCTTAAAATTGATTTTTAGAGAGAGAGATAGGGCAAGAGAGAGAGAAACATTGATGTGAGCAAAACATCTATCAGATGCCTCCTGCATGCCCCCCACTGGAGATCAGGCTGCAGCCTAGGCATGTGCTCTGACTAGGAATCAAACCAGCAGCCCTTTGGTGCCTGGGACAAAGCCCAACCAACTGAGTCACACCGGCCAGGGCTCCACCCCAATGTTATTATGTCAGTTTTTCACCTTTAAGAAGTATACCACCTACATTAAAGATTACAAGATACCTAATTGAAGATATATAATATTCTTTGCCTTAACGAGATCTGCTATTTAAGATTTTTCCTTCAAAATAATCTTATGCTCATTCTTGTCGGATGCCTTAACACCTAAGGTTAAAACTTATGTACCTTAAGATAACACTTTCTAACTAAAGGTTAAAACAAAAGCATGTGTTGATTAAAGAAAGTAAGATCCGAAAAGACTCGTATGATATGTAACACTTCCTATACTTATTTTTTCCTAAAATAATGACAATTTAATACTGAAATTAAGTCATCTTCATAAGGTTCATAAACAGTTTAGATCCCTAACCAATCTGACACAAGTGCCCAGAATTATCTTTAAAATAACTAAGAAAAGACTTACTATCCATAGTATTTCTTGATTGTTTATTTATCAATAAAAAGTAGTCCTTAGCCCAAATAGTCATGTGTCATTGTTCAGGAACACAGGTCAGTGACAAACTTCCATGGAATTCAACCCCAAGATGCTTTTGACATTCCAGGGTCACTGCACTCTGAAAGATACCAGCCTTCCTCATGTCCTCAAAATCTTTCATGGGATCATAATCTCTGTAGAGATCTACGTGTGACGTCTTTCTTGGTTCAGTCACAGCAAAGGTACAGAAAGCTGCAATCCCCCGGGGATACAGTGATCTCTCCAATAATATGCAATGGCAGACGGTTGGCCATAAGGCCTCATATCTGAGGTTTCATCAAAGCCCTGGAAGACATGGTAGTTATATCTGCCTTACCCCCAGCATCCTTCCCACTGGAGAAAGGGACCCTTCGTATGTATTTTAAATATATACATTGTGTTATTTATGATTACATGCTTTTATATAGAGAGAAAGTATAAAAGACACACATAGGGGAAATGCATAGCAAGAAGAGTGATCACATTTAGAGATGAAGAAGCAGATGGGCAGTGGGTCATTGGCCATTTGTTTGAATCATATATAAGCGTTTATTCCAATACTGCCAGCAGTATGGTAGAGCAGCAGGTCAGCCACAGAAATCTGCTCTGTGCCCCACCATAAGCCAGTTGCTTATATAGCAAAAGCACAAAGGAAAAGTAGGCAAAAGGGCAGTTTATAGGTATGCAAAAGGACTAGAGGTCTTCAAAGGCTTAGTGATATGCAAGGGCTGGGTTACATGGGGAAGCAGCCAAAGGGAGTGCCAGGTGGGCAGTTAACAGGGAAGCAGGCTGGAGGTTTGCAAAGGATGCAGGTCTGCAAAAGGGCTGGGGATCTTCAAAGGGCTGGCGATTCTGGTTTCTGCAGCAAAGTTGTTCATCTTCCCATGATAATAGGCAGCTCCAAATGGGGAGGAAGGGTTGCATCTCCAGCTCCAGCCAGGGTAGAATGTGCCTTCTGTGGCTGATCAGCAGTCAGAGCCTCCCGGTCAGTGCCAGGCTGCAGCTGACCAAGGACAACAGGACTCTCACTTTACTCCCTATAAGAGATAAGGCGAGCCCCCAAATTCAGGGGTCCCGTAGAACACAAAACATTCTCGGGAGCCAGGCAGCAAGGCAAGTATCTTTACTTCTACGTAAAAGGGTGCGCGCACACGGTCTGGAAGCACACGTACCCATTGGCTATTTTTTATTACATTTTTGTTTTTTTCTAAATTGGAACTTAGAACCATATGCAGCAAAATATTGACATGCATTTAACCTATTTATTTTTACCTATAGATGCTTGGATGGACAATATGTACTCTACTTTTATGCCTGAAATACTTGGTAACCAAAAATAAATTAAAAATTAAAACAAATGAACAACAAAAAAGCCTACCCCCCGGTTTTTCTGCATGGAAAAATCCTAGCAGGATTTCTCATCACGGCAAAATCTCACATCACTCAGGATTCCTAGCTGACCTCTCCATTTAGTAGTTAAGAAATACACTTTCTTCCAACATTAAGTGGTTAGGGATGCTACCTTTAAAACAATAAGTTATTATGTCTTACTATTTTGTAAAGGTCACTCATATGCCATGAATGGAGTATGCAAGGGACTGAAAACCTTTGTGATCACTACAGTTTTCCTCTAAAACATTAAAAGTGCACACAAAGTATATATACGTAACTGCTTCCCAAATAGGGCAATATGCTGTAGTGGATGAACTGAGCTTAGGACCAGAACAATGGGGTCTATTTGAGTTCTGCTACTTAATAGTAGTTTAACCACAGGCGAGCTAGTTACCATCTCTGGGTCTTCAGTTCTCCTGTAAATGGAAGATTTGAAATTCTTTCTAGTTCTGGGTCCTCTCAGTAGTTGGCAAAGTAGCAGAGTGTTCAGGAAGTAGGTTCTGAGGTGAGACTGGGGAGGACTGTGAGCCCCTCCTTGTGGGATGCTTGTGAGGACTAAATTAAATCATCCAGACATAGCTGTTAGAACTATATTGGATTTGCTATTTTACATAACTATTTTATATTTGCAGTGCCCAGCAAATCTAAAAGGGCTCAACTCTTTTTATGACTGTCCTAGAGGCCTGGTGCATGAAATTTATGCATGGGAAGGGGGTCCCTCAGCCTGACCTGTGCCCTCTTGCAATCTGGGATCCCTCAGGGGATGTCCAACTGCCGGTTTACAGACCTAAACTGGCAGTTGGACATCCCTCTTGCAATCCGAGACACTGTATGAACCAGTGACTGTACTTTTCGTACAGATGAAAGACATCTTGCTCTTGTACGGGCAGCTGCATTTTTTTGCCCTTCTGAGGCAGTAGTACCATTTTCCCCATCCTATGGGTGGAAAAACTGAAGCAGAGAGAAGTTAAATAATTGGCTTTGTCACACAGTTATAAGTGTCAGAATCAGGGCCGACCACAAAATGTGCAAGCTGGAGTCCATGCATGTCATCCCTACATCATCCTGCTTTTTTAGTGTTAGAGTAGCCTTGCCAGATTTTAATTTTTAAATCTAAGAGACTGTTCCCAATATTTAGGGTAGGGTCCCTAAGCCTGGCCGGCAATCAGGGCTGATCTGTGGGGCAACCAGTGGGGCAATCGGGAGGGCCCCCACTGGCACCCACCTTGGCTGACATCCTGGTGCTGCCCGCTGGCTGGCCCCGCCCACCATCCATCACCTCCCTCTGCCTGCTGGCATCTGCCTTGGCTGGCCTGGTGCTGCCCACTCTCCGGCCCTGCCCCCTGCCAACTGGTCAGTTGGCTGTTTGGTTGATTTGCAATTTAGGGTTTTATATAAATAGACTAGAGGCATGGTGCATGAAATTTGTGCCCTGGGGTGGGGGTGGGGAATCCCCTCAGCCTGGCCTGTGCCCTCTTACAGTCTGGGAGCCCTGTGATCGAACATCCCAGAGAGGTAGGCCCTGCCCACCCAGCCAGGGCTCCTTGATGGGTTGTCCCAAAGAGGTAGGCCCTGCCCACCTGGATGGGGCTCCGTGATAGATTGTCCCTGCAGAGGGAGGCCCTGTCCACCTGCTGCAGAGCCACCAGAGGGTATCCTGGGCCTCCCCGTTTGGGTCGATCATAGAGCCCCCCAATTGATCGATCGCCCCTCTGGCCAGTGGCCTGAGACTCCCTCTGAGGAACGATCATGGGGCAATGGCCAGGCCCTTGACCAATCGCATCAGACCTGCCTTGGCTGGCCTGGCGCTAGTGGGTGTCATAGCGTGGTCATCTGGAAGGTTGTCTGGATGGTCATTCTGCTGTTCAGTCATTCGGTTGATTTGCATTTTATGCTTTAATTATTATAGACTAGAGGCCCGGTGCATGAAAATTTGTGCACTGGGGTGGCGGGGTCCCTCATCTTGGCCTGCCCCCTCTCCCAGTCTGGGAGCCCTCCGGGGATGTCCTACTGACGGCTTAGCTGCAGTCTGGCCTCCCTCTGCAGGAGGTGACTAGGACGATTAGGGGAGGGCGTGCCCCCATCACCCTGCCATTGCTGCTGTCTGGCCCATCACCTTGCCATTGCTGCTGCCTCTGGCCTCCCTCTGCAGGCAGCAAAAAAACCTCCCACAGTCTGGGAGCCCTCAGGGGATGTCCTACTGACAGCTTAGGCCCGCTCCCCACAGGGAGCCACAATCTGGCCTCCCTCTGCAGGAGGCAACCAGGCTAATCAGGGGAAGGCGTCACCCCCATCACTCTACTGCAGCTGCCTGTCCTCGTCGCAGCCGCCGCAGCTTTGTCCAGAAGGATGTCCGG
Source organism: Myotis davidii (assembly GCF_000327345.1). Classification (NCBI taxonomy): domain Eukaryota; kingdom Metazoa; phylum Chordata; class Mammalia; order Chiroptera; family Vespertilionidae; genus Myotis; species Myotis davidii. Next base: position 7,005,796 of record NW_006383016.1, read on the forward strand.
CTATCCAGGCTAATTAGCATATTATGCCTTTATTATTATAGATGCCCAGAACCAAGGCTTATGAAAGCTCATGATGCTAAATGCTTTGTTTGGGTTCATTGTGTGTAAAGTATTGTCACACTATGTCTTACATCCCAGAATTGAAATGACGTATATGCTCTTGTCCTGGGCCTTGAGGAGTTAACAGTGTAGTTGAGATATGAAAGGTAAAGTATATGAGACAATTCCTAACCCATATAAGGTTCTATGAGGTGAAGAGCCACATGGTGAGGTTTACATCAACCTAGAGGAGGAAATCAGGGACAGCAGTGTTGGCATTTGAGCTGGAACAAAAAATGATTCGCTGAATAACCTGGGACCCTCACTAAGTCTCAGTGTCCATTGTTATCTTAGTCTCTTCTCAACCATGCAGTGCTAATTAATAAAATGGAATCACAAAGTCCTGAGTGCTTGCATCACTAACAAGGAAGGCTCTGGCTTCTGGGAAGAATCTGGCTTAATTATTTACAACTTAGGGCATGGATTGATAACTTCTTTCTTAAGCAAAAGTTATGTGCCAAAATTTACTTTCCTCCACTTAGGAGAATTAATTCCATTCCATTCGAAAGCTCAAATACTCTTTCCAAACAAGCTATTTACTTTGTAATCCTCTCTGCCAGGAATCCTGTGCAGGCTCATTACTGATACCCTGCTCAGTGAGGCAGCGCATTTGGTTTTATGCTTCTTAGGTTGAACCCAGAGAAAAATTCAGCCCCCACCAAAGGAGGAAGTAAGCCTGGAGCAGAGCCTTATGCCCACCGCTGTTTTCTAGCGTGGCAGTGCCTTCCCCCAGGGGAAGGTGGCCTGGCTTTCCTTCCAGAGCCAGCGATTAGTCCACGGTAGGAATCAGGCTCCGGTAGATTTTCTCTGGCCGACTGGAGTGTGGTGAACTAGGAAGCGAAGGCCCAGGGGCAGATAGATCTGGGTTGGCCTCGGCTTTCTACAACCTACTGAGTTTATTTTGGCAAATTACTTAGCTTCCTTATTTGTAAAATGGGGGGGGGTGAGATCTATTTTATTGGATTATTGTGAGAATGAACAAGATAATTCATGAAACATACTTAGAAAAAGAAACTAATCAAAGTTATCCAATTGTGTGGCACATAAAACTTTAATATTCATAACAATTCCCCTCACCTTTCCTTTTCCACTCGTTCATTCAAGTAATCCACCGTGTTTCAGAATAGTGAGTTCTAATGTTTTACTTTTATTCTCTAGAAAATGTAAAGAGGAAATTCAAATCTCAAATAATTGAAATGAAAATTCAAGACTTTTGTTAGTTAAAAGAAAGGAGACAGCTATGAACAGAATAGACACTTTTTTATTTTTTAGAAAGAGGAAGGGAGGAGAGAGAGAAACATCAACTGGGTGCCTTTGGCACACCCCCTACTAGGGTTTGAGCCTGCAACCAGGACATGTGCCTGGATCAGGAATGGGACCTGCGACCTCTTTCTCAGTGCATGGGACAACGCTCAAGCAACTAAGCCACACCAGCCAGGGCAAGTCACACATTTTTTGTTCCACCTCAGCCATGAAAGAAGTATGGTGTTTGCTTCCCAGCCCATGCTCTGTTGTGCACATTCAATAACTTTTTTCCTGTGAGGATTACAGCCGTTCTTTCTTAAAGCCCTTGGACATGTCCTCCCAACATCTAAGTTTTTGTTTTCCTTTTTTTTAAAGTTATTTGAATTTCTCATTTGATGTTAACATTTTTGAACGAAGAGGGTTTTTTTGTTTTGTGTTGTTTTCTGAAGAGGGTTTTCATTGAACTGAGTTGGTGATTGCAGAAAGCTGATTTAGAATCCAGCCTGAGTGAATGTGTTCCTTTTTGTCTCATACTAATCATTTTATTCATTTCAGCAGGCTCTTAGACTTCCAAATCTTTTAAACTCTCCCATCCCTTCTTTGTGTCGCCTTCCGCAAGGAAGAACAAGCAGAGAGTCCTATGCATTTGACTAAATGGAAGCTACCTGACGCCTGTTCTCACATTGTGGTGTTCTCTGTATTCTTAGTGTAGCCAGAACACAGCATGATACCTGACGCCTGTTCTCACATCGTGGTGTTCTCTGTATTCTTAGTGTAGCCAGAAAGTGGCTCTTTGGAGAGTGGCACCAAGCATCTGAGAGCCTTCCATTAGTGACATATTGCTGGAACTAATGTATTTTTTTTCTCTTACTCCTACTTGGCTTAAAACAACACAAAATTTCCGGCCACTTCCTGAAATGACCCTGATGACTCCGTATATGGCTCAGGAGGGTGAGGATCTAATTGTGTGCTCTCTGATATTATCAGCAAAATGTACTGAAAATAGATTTGCAGGGGATTTTTAATTTTATCAATGCTTTCTTTTCCACATAACTACTTACCTTAATGATAGAAATAACTAACGTTGATTATGCATTAACTACCGTATATGCCAGATGTTTCTATCAAGTGCCTTCATGTGCATAGTACCCACCTGTGAGCTGTAGGGCCATTATCATGCGTGGCTTTACCACTGAGAAGTTAAGTAAATAGCTCATGGTCACACAGCTTGCAAGCTTAAGTGGTAGGCCCTAGAGTCAAACTTGAGTCTTTGGACTCTAACTCCAGCGGAAGCACATTTGGGGAGTGTTCTTAAAAAAGGCTGTGGTCTGTCCAAGGCTGCTGCCGCTGCCAGGTGCCACTTGCATTGTGTGAACAAGATCGTTTTGAAAAAGGAAACTCCAAACCCAGATTCAGGGTCCACTTGGAATAGCAACACTAGCCTCAGCAACACTTCCTCCGATGCGATGAGGTTCCCAACTCTTTCTTATTCTTTTTTTAATCCTTACCCGAGGACATGCTTATTGATTTTAGAGAGAGGAGAAGGGAGAGAGAGAGAAAGATCCATGTGAGATAGAAACCTCCCTTGGTGGCCTACCATAAGCACCCCAAATGGGGAGTGAAACCACAGCCCAGGTATGCACACCTTTCAGTGTACAGGACAAGGCTCCAACCAACTGAGACTCATTGGGCAGGGCCCAACTCTCTCTCTCAACGTCAGATGGTATCAGGACTATTAGTAAAGTCATTAGGTATCAGACTGTTGACTGAGGACCTATTATAAGAGGATTATTTTCTGAATATATTCTAAATTTCCCAGTCATGTACCAGACAGTTTTTTTTAATGCCCAATTAATTTTTTCAAAGATTTACTCTTTTAGGAAGAAAAATAGCAAGTTGCTATATGTATTTTCACTCTTTTTCAATGCATACATTACATCATGTATAAAAAAAGACAGACAAAATGATATTGGGGGGAATGCTAAAAAAAGAACGGCAAGAAGAACCTTAAATCACAGAAGTGTATAATGTATAAGCAGGTCACAGTGGAGAAATGGAAATGAGATTGTGAATCAGAAATATTTAGAGGAAATTCACTTTTCATTCCTACTTAGTAATAGGCAGTGAAATGAAAGGTTTTTCTAGTTATAGCTCAGAAGGAAATGACTAATGATATCTTTCAGCCAATAAGGAAGTATCTAGTTACTGGCAAGAGAGAAGGGTACCCTTCATCATTGAGAATATTTTCTCTTTTTCTTGTGGCACAATACAAAACACCCTGTGGACTTATTTTGCAGAAATGTGCTTTTTTTTTGCAGAAATGTGCATTAATGAAAATAAATGTACCTTTTCCCACTGGGGAACTATGCTGAGGTATGGAATGTTCTTCTGGGCTACCATTTCCTTCCATCAAGTTATCATTTATTCTTACAACTTCATGGACTCCAATAGCTACCGGGGCACCTGGGAAGTCTTTTTCCTGACTTTCTTGCCTCAATAGCCTGATAGGTATTCATATTATGAGACATCTAAACTAATATTTTAGTATTATACCTTAAACAGACTGCTATCCTATATGGAAACCTGTGCCTAGGACCCTCTTTAAATACAAATATTAAGAGTTGGTATAACTGAGAGCCAAATCTATGAATGCCACACAAATATTTCTTTTTGCTTTGAAAAAGTATTGTCAAGAGTCAATACAATTAAGAAAAAAAACATATCTGGTCATTGTTTATTGGAAGCTTTCCTTAATATAGAACAACTTTATTATTATGTGTTAAGACTTCCAAATAAAATACTATACTTATCAATAATTATGCAATTATTCCACACGTTTTATCTGGTTAGATAATAAATTCCCATTCTTTATTATTCCCTTTCATGTTATGAAATATTTTATCACAGTTTTTTCAAAATGTCTGATAAAATTTTCTACCAATGCATGTTACTCCTGTATATAATGTGTATTCTAAGCATAATTTAGCTATATCTGAATGATGCACATTGCTCTATGTTGCAATCTTTTATAAAAGTTTTAATTTTTTTCTGGTCTCTTCCTTTGATGTTTTCCAGCTTTTCCTATTTCAACTCTTGCTAATAACCAGGCCTCCTCAATCAGTTCACATCTTTTTTCAAATTAGCTATTTCTAATGTGTTATAGACATAGAAACCAGATAATAGGTCTTGTCTAAATTTAGAGTTAACAGGCTCTAAATTTGGTCTCTCTTTGGTCTTTGTAACATTGATTTTAGTTTTTTGAGAACCTATTTTAATTTCATCTCAGATTAGTCAATATTCTGGATGACTGACATTTCCAGAGAAGTGACGTCAGTGGGAAAGTGAAGAGGTGGAGGTATACTCTCTATGGAGCCCAAGCAACACATGGGTGTTGAGAGTATGTTGTGTTTGAAAACTGCAAATAGATTGGTAAGGCTGCAGCCTCAACTATAAGACAAAGAGAAGAAAGGTGGGTTGTGGCAGTAAGTGACAAAGAATGGAGCAATAAGCAAAAGCAAAATAACAAAGACCCTTATATATATATTTCATGCTAAGGAGTTTTAACTTCAACAATGAGGTATAAAATGCCACTGAAGCGTTTTAGAGAAGACAGCATCATGATCTGATTTGCATCTTAGAAATAAAACTGTCATGTCACTATGAAAATGTTGCTATAAATGACTGATGAAATCACGTTTATATCATGTATTACCTGACTGCCAGCATTTGATTCAGTAACTGGAATAGTGGAAAGGGGTTGAGTTTAACCTTCTTTATAATATGACTTACCTTATTGTGATCTAAAATACTTTTTTAAGAAAGCTAAACAAATGAGCTAAAACTCAAATGTGACAATAATAGGTAGACTCACACAAGGAAAACAGAGAAAAGAATTAGTGATATTCTGTAAGGCCTCTTCTGAGAGCTCCAGAATCCTCTCGTGTATGTGTTTTTGGCATCTGGCACATAGCATGAAGCCTGGAGACGGTCTACATGCCCTCTTTATGTAAAGCATCCCAGTTGAGAAAGAATGCAGAAGATGATGTATGTAGAAAGTTGAATGAAAATGTCATAAAATGCCAATCACCAATTATTAACAATTTTCATTACTATTATCATTATAAAAGAAGTGCCAAGAAGGTTAGTGGCTTGCTTAAGAAATATGCAGCAAAGATAAATATATAGTCTTCACTTACAGTGAAGGTGAGTTTTTGCTTTTGTTCTGCTCAAAAACAAGTAGCTCCCAGGTATACCAGAGTGCCTACTCTAAGAAATTAAGAATGGACAAACAGCTATTTCTCAAAAGCAATTTTGAATTGACTCAAATAGTGAAGACAAGAGAATTCCACTCCATTGAATAAGCCTGACATGACCGGCTGAGAGAAATGAGCAGCTGAGAGGAAAAAAAAGAGCAAAGAATACTATTTCTTTTGCTGAACCATTTGGGAATGTTATATATCCACCAAGCATATAAAAAGAAAGGTTGCAAAGAAAACTGACAAATCTTTCCCCCCCTTTTCCATGAATTAAGAACCATCTGTACAGCAGAATGCTGGAACAAATATAAAATGTGCTATCATGCAATAGATGAAGTGAGATGTATAAGGAGCTGGATGTGTATACAGATTTCTTTGACAAATACGTAAAAATACATTTAAAATGTCAGGAGTAGATGTGGGATAGCCTCTCCAGTGCTTTCATTATACTTCTGCTTGATATCACAAGACAGTGGTTCAATCTAGAGACAAGGAAAGAAGCTGAACTCTGATACCAGCCCGACTGTTCCCAGCCTCATTTTTCAGGCCAGTGACAATGCAATGCTGAGCTGGACTTTTCTATTAATAGTGATTGATTCGATATTAACTGACATTGGATGACTTCTAAGCTTCTTCCTATCAACCAAAGGGAAAAGAGGATTTGTGTCAGTTGGCATATTATTTCCTGCTGCATGACCCTTGGGATGACCCTCTGGTGACCCTCAGGATCAGATTCCTTATATTTCCACACAGGGCTCTGACAGCATTTGTTGGGCTATCACCTCCTTTTTGTTTGTTTGTTTGTTCTGAGCTCCAACAATAATAGAATTGGTGGTAGAAGTAGAAAGGGCTTTATGAGTTTGGATACTTCAGTTCTAAATATTTGGTTTTGAGGAATACTTATCGGTGCCTATTACCTTTGCTAAAATGACTCTCTTATCCTTCTCATATTCCCAACTTATGCCCTTAAATCATAGTTTAGTTATTGCGGACTGCCTGCACAACTGCCCTAAACTTTCACTCTCTCCAATTGCAGTCTTTTCTTGATAGAGAAATGTGTCTTCATCTGGACATGACTCTAGGTAGTAGTCATTTTCATATTTTTTATCTCCCCTACCACGGATTATAATTGACTTTAGAATGGAGTTGTTTCCTATTGCTTGTTTGGTGTCTCCTCTCCTCTCCCCTCTCCTCTCCTTTCCTTTTCTCTCCTCTCCTCTCCTCTCCTCTCCTCTGCCTTCTCCTCCCCTCCCCTGCCTTCCTCTCCCCTCTCCTTTCCTTTCCTTTCTTTTCCATGAATTACTATACAAGTCAATCAGAATATGCCAGAAACATAATACACATAGTTTCAATGAATTGTCATATGATATCTTTAAATAAAAGTCAAAGAAAAAGGAGCCCAGTGATAAGATGGTTAAGTAGATTTATAGCTCATTGAACTAATTAATTAGAGTGTCTCTTGATTAATGGCTCAGTGGAAGGCTATTTTGTGAGAGAGCATGCTAGAATGCCATTCTAGAACTTCTCTATTGGAGTTGTACAAATTAGAACAGCATTCTAAAGGCTGGCTTGTATCATCATTTAAAAGTAGTCAATAATATACTATTAACATGGAAAATCCTAATGGTCTCTTCAAACATGCTTTTATAACTTTCTATCTTCGTGTGAAATAAAAAATCATTTTGTACGACACTTCTCTCAGAGTGAAATTTTTTCTTTCTCCTGGGTCACATGTTGGTCAGCCTATTTCATAGACACTACTGGGAAAATAATGGAAGAGATGAAGATAACAGTAAAACTGTGGATTCAGTATTTATTAATTTGAGACATTGCTATCGCTAAATGATAACCCAGGTTCAACTCATGGTTCTTGGTATGTTGTAGAATGGCTATTGAAAGAGGGAACCAGTCAGAAAAAACTAAAATATGTTTTCCTTTCTATACTGCCCTTCTATTCCATTGTCTTATTCTTGTTAGATAACTAAGTCATGCCATGTTATAGAAAACTAATCTATGGCGACACACAACAAAAATAATTATGTCTAAGGATGTTAATAACTGGAGAGGCAGATGAGGTAGTCTTATGGGGTGTCTAAGTTCCTTGTACCTTGGTATGGGTGGTGAATAAATATGTTTACTTATATTGGGTAAAATGAAGTAGTTTGTGCACTGAACTAATATATTTATTCCTCTTTTATTAAAAAATAGAAGAATATAATGATTAAAGACCTTAGGCAGTAATAAGCAAATAATCAGGCATTGAATAATTTTGAGGATTGGATGGATATATATAATAAGTAAGTGGAAGGAAGAGTTGAAAATGTTCTTTCACACTAAGTCTTTAGAATCTTAAATGTCATGATGAGAAAATAAAATTTATTCCTTATATCTGAGGTAGATTTTGGGATTCCATTCTTGAACACTTAATCTTGAACATCATTGGGGTGAACTGATGACTAGAATTGTTTGGGCATCTTCCAGAAATCATATTGTTGTTCCTATTTAGGGACACCCTCTAGTAAGTCATGATTACTGATGGAGTGTCAGAATCAATGACCTTCATCTCAACCTAGGCAAAATTGGTCAAGAGTATCCTCTAAGAGACTCCATGGTCTTAAAATAAATCATGTTGGGAGAATTAAAGGCCTGGAGGAGGAAATTAGAGACGATGCAAAAAAATGCCTCCTGGGTGAGCTCCTTGCTACATGGCAGAGGCAACCCAGGTCTATCTGGGAGTGATGGCTTTTCAGCATAAGCTGACCTCCTTACCACCTCCTCTAAGAGTCTATCGAATTTTTTTTTCTGGGATAGGGCCAGCACATAGTAGGCATTTAATGAAGTTTTTCAGATGAATGAAAGAAGATGGACAAGCCTCTCCAAAATATCATTTTTGCAAAAGAATGATTTGTTTTATTTTTATTGCCAAGATCATTAAAAATTGTGATCACTCTAAGTTAATATATGAAGTATTGTATTTCCTTGCTGAAATATGTTTTCAATGCCAGATGAAGACAATTTAACAATTGAAGGTTTTATTGATGGTGGAAGGGGTGTATGTGTACAAGAAATAATGCACTAAAAATACTCATAAGTTGCATCCCAATTTCAGAAATATTAAAAACTGAAAAGGAATGCATTTTAGAAATGATTGAATGGACATGCATTAAGTTCCCCTCCCCAGCCTTTCTTAATGACTACGTTGCACATTCATGACACACCCACCTTCCTTTCCCTCACATATTCAAAGGTTCCCAGGGTGAGCTGTTGATGTCTGTATTACTGAAGAATCCACGGGACTACCCAGTAGATTAAATTTGAGGGGGAAAAGGTGACCACATACTTACTCTGCACAATTTACAGGAAATTGCATGCTGTCCCAGACCTCACACCTTTTTAAAAAAACAAAAACAATTGGGAAAGAAAGAAAAACTTGGAAGTCCCCTCCTCTAAGATTTTATTCCTGGCAAGATAATTCCATGATTTTTGTTATTTGCTTGAAAGTTGAGTTTTCCTGCACTTGAACTTCCAGTAAAACCTCCCAAAACATAAACAGTCTTGACTTCACCTTATTTGTCCTTATGTGGATTTCCCACTGTGAACTTACCCTGCTCTGTTTATACTGGAGTCTCATCTGTTGTTCATTCCTTCAGCTTCTTCTGGGCTGTAGCTGTTGGTTCTGAGAGTTAATAATTATATTTAATAGTAAGAATATTTTATAATTATTGATATGTGTATAAATATAAAACTGCTTTACTGTTTTCAAAGTACCTTCATACACTAGTTTATTTAATATGGATAGGGCAGCTATTATTAATTATATTTTAAAGTTGAATAAATGAATGTTTACTGAATAAGCACGTATTGAATTAGCAACTTGTCCAAGATCACGTAACTATGACATGCCAGCGAGGGATCTAGAACTGAGTTACTGCACAGCTTTGACAAATGTTTGGGAAACCCCTCCTACTCTGTCCTATGTGCATAGCTATTTCTTTCTTTGTGATTAATGTTTAAAGGAACCGTCTATATATAAAACAAGGGCATTCTACCCTCTTTAATGTTTACTATCTCACAACATATCATACATTTTAGCAAAAACATTCTCTCCTCTCCCTTTCTCTCTGCTCTCATCATCCCACTCCCGTTTCCTCCTTTCCAGTAGCCTTCGGCTGTTTGAAGAGATATGAAATGAAAGATGCAACAATGATGCTTCAATTACCCATTTGCTGTTTAATTTCTCTCACATTTGGGCAGCTGTTTGCTGATTTCAACATTGACCTTCCACTCTTGCACATAATCTTTGTTTTAAATGCAGTCATAATTTGCTTCCCAAAGGAGCCTTCTGGACAACCTCAACCCACATCTAGATCGACCACGCTTAAGTGCTAAGGCCAAGAATCCGCTCCTTGGCTTTGAATCGGTTTTGAATTGTCTCCCATAGTGGCCCAGACCCGTTCTGCTTCCAGCGTTTCCTGTTGTGGGAATGGTATCATCTAGTTAATGCAAGTCATGGAGATATGCACGGAGATGGCATTGATACCTCTCTAGTCTGCATATACAACCCATCACCAATTCAGTCACTTTTTCCTCCAAACCATCTTTTGCATGAAACCACATTCCTCTACATGACACGATCCCAATTCATGTCATCACCTCTCTCCTAAGACGTCTGTAGGATGTAGCCCCTCTCCTTACTTCCAGTTGCTTCTCACCTCCAATGCTTACGTCATTCTCTGTGCACACCCATTAACACTACTGCAGTGTTTCTCTTTGATCACTAATCTTGCCCTACCCATGGATTGTCCCTTTCAGATCTCTCCGAAAGCATTTTTACCCCATTGTCTATCTTGATTCTCATAATCCAGTCTCAAGCCACATGCTATTTCCTTTCCCTGGAGAACTCTCTCTTACTCTCTGTCACCTTCAATTCTCAGTTCAAATGCCACTTTTTTCACACAGATCTTCTCTGATTCCCTTGACTTGTCAGTTCTCCCCTTCCTAGCAGGATGCCCTTTCCCTTTGGGACACTCACCACTGTGTCAGGTTTGCTTTGGTTTGGCTGGCTGTTTGATCAGGTGCTGCACAGGAAGATGTTGACAGTGGGTCTGTAACATTCTTTTCACCTTGGAAACGGCTGAGGCACTTTTTCTTTTGAACCCAACCACACATCTTGCAAATATTGACTATGAAATTTACTAGCTCCTGGTCACTAGGAATGCTTTTAACAAATGTACCCAATCTGTCTGGACTGTTTCTTGTAAATATATCTGTAAGTTATGGATTTATGAACTGCAGCTGTGCTGATGAATGCCAGTTAATCACGTGGCTAGGATTGTGAGATGATGAGATGTGTAAACTGTGAGACCACAGGCCACCACACGAAGAAGCTTTTCTTCGCTAATTCAAGCCAGCGTGAGCACCCTTCACTCCAGAACCAAGACATATCACAGGAATAGAGCTGTCAGATAAAAGACTCATCTTTCTGCTTTCATGGAGCTCATGAGACAATGAGGTGGAAATACGGCATTCCACCTATATCATAAATAAAAGCCAGAGTTGTCAATAAGACTCACATGAAATGTTACCCAGCACCAAGCTTTACACGTGATTGGCAAAGGTTATAAGAAAGAAGTATCAACAAAATATGTCACAGCAGGAGCCATGTTAATATGTTAGCAAGGAGCCAAACAAGCAGGCCTCAACTCACTTACAAAAAGAAATAACTGATCGACACTCAAACTAGACTCCTGCTGTGGCATACCTGCTAGACATTTGAGTATATAAATGATAAAAAGCATTTAGTAAAATTTAAGGATAATCCAAAGCAATTTATGGCACTTAAAACACCATCTTCAAAAGTTTAAAAGTTCAGCATGCTAATAGAAAGAGATGTTTATTGTTGATTACTGAATTAGTAGCATAGAAGGAAAAGTAAAGGAAATATCACAGAATAAAATACAAAGGGTTAGAAAACAAAAGGGAAGAGCTAAGTGACATAAAGGAGATAGTCAGAAAACAGGAATTCCAGAAGAATAAAAGGGGGGAGATTATGTCCAAACATGAAATAATCGAATAATAAAGAAAAACTGTGTTAAAAAAAAAAGCCCAATTAAAAGGATTTCCCATTTCTAGTCAGGATTTATAAGAAAAACACACCTCATAACTATGTTGGGTAAAATTCCAAAAGTTTGGACATAAAGAGAAAAGATTAAGGTTTCTATTTGGAAAGAATCCTATATAATAAAAGCCTAATATGCTAAGAGTCTGGTGGACTGGTCAGCCATTCAACCAATCAAAGCATAATATGCTAATGATATGCTAAGGCTGCTCAACCGCTCACTATGACATGCACTGACCACCAGGGGGCAGACAGTAGACCAGTCAACCAGTCGCTATGATGCGCTGACCACCAGGGGGCAGATGCTCTGACTGGTAGGTTAGCTTGCTGCTGGGGTTTGGCCAATCGGGACAGGGAGAGATGGGATGGACATGCTCTGGAGCCCTCCCACGATCCCTCCCCAGCTGGCTAACCTCCTGCATCTCTCCCCAGCCCAGATCGTACACCTGTGGAGTCCCTCGACCTGGCTTGCACCCTCTTGCAGTCTGAGACCCCTCGGGGGATGTCGGAGAGCTGGTTTCGGCCCGATCCCGCAGGCCATGCTGAGGGACCCCACTGGTGCATGAATTCGTACCCTGGGCCTCTAGTAAAGATAAAGGCAGACTGGAATATGGGCTCCTGGTCTCCCATGCTAGACCACAGTACACCAATGTCAATAGTAGAACAGCATCACAGTAGAATACCATCTATATGTTCTTAATCCTAGCTGTACCTTAGAATTGTTGAATAGCTTCAGAAAATGCTGGTGTCAGGCTCCACCTTAGGTAAAGTAAATCAGACTCTGGAGGTAAGTAAAGAATTGGTGTGTGTTTTTTAGATACCGTGGTGTTTATAATAAATGACTAACATTGCGATCTGATCTATAGACTACTGGGTGAAAAGGGAATGCATCCTGAAAATGCTATGCTCAGCCAGGCCAGTTGTTGAGCATTGGCCCATGAACCAGGAAGTCATGGTTTGATTCCCGGTCAGGACACATGCCAGGTTGAGGCTGGATCCCCACTAGGGGGCATGCAGGAGACAACTCTCTCATCAATGTTTCTGTCTCTCTATCCCTCTACTTTCCTCCCTCTAAAATCAATAAAATATATATTTTTAAAAATCCTATGCCTAGCCAGTCCTATTTTCTACCTGTGTGCTAAGGTGAAGGAATGACTATTTACAGATAAACATATTTTTTAAAAAATCTATCACTGATCTCAGGAAATGGAAAAGCTGTCTCCTGAAAGAGCAAATAAATGAGACTAGTCAGAAAAGGATAAAGACAAGGAGCATAGAAACAGTGGTTAGCAGGGAGCTATACAATACCTGGTTACATCTGAATGTACAATGATAGAGATAGTGACTGGAGGCCTGAGAGACTTTAATAAAGGTTCTTGAACTTGTGTGGGGAGATTCTAATAATAGCTTGAAATTGAAAGTGTCAAGTGACTTCAGTAGAATTTAAAAGTTGGGTTAGACTCATGATGAAAAAAGAGAAGTAAAACAACTCCAAAGATTTCCCCTAAGGGTGGAAGAAAAGAATGGGGGTGGGGGTGAGGTGGAAGAAGGAAAGCAGAGGAAGTGAAAAGACTGGGGATAGTTACTGTATTCTAAAGGTTTCATTTTATGTGTGGGACATCAGGGGAATGTTGGTGGAGGAAATGGTTGACATATTGTTTTCATATATATAGATGGTGGTTTTTATGGGCATCATCAATGGAAAGGTTATCAATAAATGGCATGGAAAAGTAATATATAAATCCTAAATAGGGAATAAAGAATACTTTGTCCAAGAAAGCAAAACATATGTAAAAGGGCATCTGTAGTTTCCTAATTTGCCGTCCTGCCTCTTCCTGTAGATAACATAACTTAAGGTGGTCTCTCTACTTGTGCATTAGGACTCATCCCCTCTAGTCAATTCATTGATGCATCTCTAGAAATTTTCCTCTCTCTCCTACATTATCCCTACTTCACTGTCTCTTGGATCATTCACATCAGGGTGGGGGATAGCATCCAAAAATACTATGCCCTCCCCCGCCCCCGTATTTAAAAAATATCTTCATTCACTTTCCTGGTGAGCTGTTTATTGAAATTACTTCTCTTCTAACTTCTTTTTAACTTACTCAAATTTCTGCATCCCACCACTGCACCAGGATTTTGGGTCACATCTCCATATTGCTAAATTAAGCATTCGTTTCTCAATACACATTAAGCTTTCAGCAATACTTAGCATAGGTAACCACACCTTCACTTGAGAATCTTCACATGCCTTCCAGGATACCATACTATCTTAGTTTCCCTCCTCTCTCACTGGTCATTTCTTAACTGTCTCATTTGCTGATTCCTGTCTTTTCCCCAAGTTTATCCTGAAGTGCCTCCAGGCTCAGTTCTTCCACCTGGTCTCCACCTCTACCCACACACTTGATGATCTCATTGTATTTAATCACTTCTGAATTTCAAATTTCGATCTCTAGCCAAATCTGTAATGACATCCAAATGCCCATTTAATATCTCCACTTGGATATGGAATACACATCACAAATCAATATGTACAACACTAAACTGATGATATTCCTGTCTCTGTGCAACCTTCTCCATCTGATTTAATGTCAACTCATCTTCTCAGTTGCTTTGGCCAATTAACCCACTTTACCTTCTCTTTTTTTATTTATTTAAATTCTTTATTGTTGAAAATATTACATATGTCTCCTTCTTTTCCCCATTGACCTCTCCCCAACTGCTCCCACCCCCCCCAACACATGCCCTCACCCCCATACTGTCTGTGTCCATTGGTTATGCTCATATGAATGCATACCAGTCCTTTGATTGATCTCTTACCTTCCCTCCCCCACTCCACACACACACTTCCCACCCTCCTCTTCCTTTCCTCTGAGGTTTGATGGTCTGTTTGATGCTTCTATGTCTCTGGATCTATTTTTGTTCATCGGTTTATGTTGTTAATTATATTCCACAAATGAGTGAGATCGTGTGATTTTTATCCTTCTCTGACAGGCTTATTTCACTTAGCATAATGCTCTCCAGGTCCATCCATGCTGTTGCAAATG